>NC_140082.1:67459625-67834465 GCF_964194135.1 Talpa europaea | reverse complement strand
TCAGAGCCGTCCCGCCCACGGAACCTCGCTCTTCTCCAATCATCACCTGAAACCGAGAGTGGGAGGCGGGACCAATTCTGAATGACCAATAAAGACTGAGGGGCGGGTTTAACCACCTTGCAGAGCGGCTATTTGAAGCCCTCGGATTCATGGGAAACTGGGGAGAAGGGAATTGTGGGAAAGCGAGTCCGGAAATTTTGGAAACCAGTTTGTGGCTCGTTGACGGTATCGGCTAAGAAGCCGGTTAGTGTTTGGTTGTTGAAATATCTTAGAAAGAAATATTTATTCATTCACTTCTAATGTAACCACTCAGTAAAGGTTCTTTCTACTGCATTTTTAAATAGGTTTTATTTTTTTAAATTAATTAATTTATTTATTCTTTATTTATTCATTCATTCATTTATTCATTCATACAAGCATTGGGTACAGTCAGAAGCGCGGGAGGGCGAGAGAATCCACCAGAGCCAGAGCGGGGAGCAGAGCAGGCAGAAGGACCGAAGTACACTGCTGAGGGGAGCAGCGGGCGGCAGGAGAGGTCTGCGCGCCATGTGGGACCCTCCTCTGGTGGCCGGGGAGCAGCCGGGGATCGAACCGGCGCTGCAGAGGCTGCGGGCAGCCTCGCAACCCAGCGCTCAACCGCTGTGCCACCGGGGAGGCCCTCTACCGCATTTTTAAAAAAAAATTTAAATTAAATTTCTTCCACATTACATCTTAATGTACAATTCTACAGGCTGCCTCCTAATTATTCTTCATAGAAGATGGATGCCCAAGTATATCCAACTCGTCCAAGATCTTAGCTATTTTGGAGACATATTGTGAGATTCACTTTTTGTGTCATTACTAATATTTTTCCGGAAATGGCGTCTGGCACTGCAGAGTAATAAAAAATAATATTAAATAAATAATATTAAATAAAATAAATGGATGGGTTGTGGCAAAATTGATTTACCAAATATGGCACCGTAATATCTCCCACCTCATAAAGTCTTCCACATCGTGACTTCGCCTTTTAGTTTGGGCAGCCCTTATGACTTGCTAATAACCACTAGAATCTGACAACAGTGACTGCTGAAATGAATTCCAAAAGGGCCATGCTGCTTTTCCATGGTTTTATTAAAACAGTTGCTCTGTGGTTCCCCAAAGTTGTCTTAGAACACTGGCATTGTGGTAAGGCAGCCACCAAGTAAAATGTTGAACTACACTGACACAGTCATGTTGGGGGCGGGGAGGGGGAACATGTAGGAATTCCAGTCAACAGCTGATACCCAGGATTAGTTCTCAGGTAAAGGAGTGAGCATTCTTTGATGTCCAATACAGTCAGACTCACATAACTGCAAATCCAAAGATAGGACAGGTTCCAATTTATCAGTCTTATTGTTTTAGTTTTATTTCTCTGCTGTTATCATGGTTCTGCCCTTTTCTTGTGCAGTTTTCAGACTTCACATCAGAGAGAGAGAGAGATCCTGAACCTGTCCCTGATCCTGAAACTCTCCCTGGAGGATGAGAAAGGGCTTTTTCCAAAAGCCCCTAGAAAAATTCTTTTCAAATCTCATTGATCCCACTTGGTCATATGGCCCTTCCATCCAATCACTGGCAAAGGGCTAATGACCTAGATAAAATACCAAAATGCCATGTATTTTAAAATGCCATATTTTAAAAAGTAATTTAGAGATGCATTACATGTACTGAACATAATAAAAGCTGTCTTTTAGGGCCTCCCCTGGTGGTGCAGCTGTTAAGAGCTGGGCTGCGAGGCTGCCCACAGCCTCTGCAGCTCCGGTTACATCACTGGCCGCTAGTGAGGGTGGCACATGGCGCTCAGACCTCTCCTGCCATCCACCCCGCCCCTCAGCATTGTACTTCATCTGTCTGCTTGTTCTGCCCCCCCCCCCCCCCCCCCCCCCCCCCCCGGCTCTGGTGAATTCTCTCACCCTCCCACGCTTCTGACTGAACCCAGTACTGGTATAAATGAATAAATATATCTTTATAATTAATTAATTAATTTTAAAAGCGGCCTTTTATATGAAAAAATATTCATTAACTCCTAAATAGACAATGTTGGTCAGTAAAATTTAAGAATAGAGACAACTTCTATGAATATGGTTGCAAATACATACTCAAACATGTCTGAAAGTTCTTCTTTTCTCGATTTTTATAGCTCTTTTATTTTTACCCTCTTCAGTTTTCTATTTTAGCTTTCTGCAACAGAAATATTAAATGCAGTAAAAATTAGATTTTAAATTAAATCCTTTCCTCAACATTCATGATACTGTGCCCCCCATTTCAGAATTTTAGCCTACTTTGATTGCCACTCTCAAAGGACTTTCTTAGGTTTAGTTTCAGGATGTACACAGAGTTGACCTTCTGGTTTATAGTTGCACTGTGTCACTAAGAGAGGACCTTTAAAACTTGATTCATTTCCATTCAGAGTCTCTGCCTACTTCAGGAAGATCAAGGCCAATCTACATTCACTAATTTTAGGATTCATGTGTGTGTAAATGCCTGTTTATGGGCACCTTTTCACAATTTATTACAGGGATGTGTAGAGTTGTCTCTTACTAGGTTGACACTAGCCCAATAAGCCATCTGTGGCTTGTTTCCTATTCTTAATTCTCTGCAAGACTGAATGTTGGTTTTACAGAACTCATAAAATTAATTTTTAACATTTGTAACTGGTTTCTAATAATGCCCTCAGACTTATCTTTCTCAGTTTTTAAGTTTCTTGTGACCTCTGGTGAGCCTATTTCTCAGTTAGCTAGAGAAGATACAGTCATTATTAGGAGGTTGTCCTGAGAGGAAACCATTTTATCTCACATCTTCTCCAGACAATTTATATTTTCTATAATTCAAATTGTGATTTCATATATCAACTCATTTTTTTCCTGTTTCTTTTGATTGTATATTTTTAGTTATTAATTTCCTTTTGATTTATACTGTAATATTTTCCCAACTTCCTCACTTGAAATCTAGTTCAGAGTTTCTGCAAGGGTGGGGTATAAACCAGTCTTGATACCTGGATAATTGTAGGTAGCCCAGGAAGGCAGCATTAAATAAATAATATTGACGATTGTCCCATCAGTTCTCTTCCAGTTCTTCCCAATTAATCGAGTGTGTGTGTGTGTGTGTGTGTGTGTGTGTGAGATACCCTTTTGTAAAATGAGAAAATCTTTAGCTAAAGTTTATCTACTAGTATAGATTTCACCTACAATTTAGTATTTATTTCTATGTTTTCCTTCTACTTATCAGTAAAACTGATTTTCTGTCTGCAGCAGCAACATGAAGATCCATTGTTATTTTAATAAGGTAGAAAGTATTTTTTAAAAAATAGTAATATGTCGTGAAAATATTATATAAATGATTAAAATTTGAGAAATATTGGCTGAATTAATTTTGTTGATGATAAAGTGTGCTCAAAATGTTTAACTTAGTGGGTGACATACAACTTCATTTTAGGGTACAGCCTTTTATCTATGTAAAATAATGTTTTTCTTTAATGTAGAACTTTTTTTTTTTTGCCTTGAACTTTGTCTGATAATAATATTGATCTGCTTTCATCTTACTGATACTTGTGTGGTTTGTTTTTCTGTTTTACTTTGCTTTCTGTTCGAGTTATGGGACTCAATGTCCTGCCGAGAAGGCCAAGTCAACATGCAAGGGTTTTCTCGCCTCTGTTGAAAATCTCAGCAACTTTTTGTCAAAATTGATAGTAAATTCTAATACTTATCAGTCAAAATATTCTCATTATTCTAAATAAAGACTTTGATGATTCTAAATTATGATACCTCCCAGTGTAGGAGATTACTAGAGGGTTTCAGAGAGGAAGCTTAATGGAATGTTTGAAAGACAGTCACAGCAGTAAGTCTCCCAGACAGTAAAGCGGCTATTCAAAGAGAGGGTATATAGGTATATAGAATAAAATATATATAGGGTATAGAGGGTATATATAATAAAATAAGAGAAACAGTTTGGTTTGTCCAACATCTAAATAATGTTTTCTAAATAATATTGGAAAATAAAGTTGAAGAAACCACTAAACAAACACAATAAAATATCTTAGTACCAGAAGATAGGAGTTTTTAGAGTAAAAGCCCATTGCCAACTGCCCCAAATACAGTACAGACCAGGACAGAATAGCCATGTTGTTAAGAAATGTTACAACCCTGGGAGGAGAAAGAAGAACTTACAGAGAAAATGAAACTTCCCCAGAAAAAAATCAGTGTCACATAAAAAGGATTAAGATTTCAACTCATTTGCAGTTTTTTGAAGTTAGAGAACAGTTAATTGATATCTTAAACTTATTGAAGGAAAATTATTTCCAACTTGATAGTCTTTATTCATCCATATCATGTGTGAAAGCAAATTAAAGATATTTTCACTTGAGTAAGTCTCAAAAAGTTTGCTTCTCATCTACCCTTTTCTCAGAAAATCCCTAGGGAAAGTACGCCACTAAAGCTAAAGAGCAAACCTTGAAAAAAGGAAGGCATGGGCTTCTGAAAATAGCATCTCCAACATGCTCCAATTTCTTAAATGAGGATGTGGCATCTTGCACTTAGCATCGCAGATTAGAGCAAATCAGAGCCTCCAGGAGATACTTCTTCAAGTTTATAAAATACCTAATGTCATGAATACATTCATAAGAGATTAAGATGATTGAGGGAAAGTTGTGGGGGTTAACTTTATAGTGTTGGAAAATTTAACAAAAAAAGGAAAACAAGACAATTATTACATTGAGAAATAAAAATAATTGTATCTTGCAGAGAAAGAAAAAATTAAATTTAAATTGTCATAGTTATAATAAATCAAATATTAAAGTATTGGTTTGACCAAAACTATGATGTAATGATTTTGAAAGAATAAGGAGATGGAAAGAATATAGTGTTAGGAGAGAATAGGAGGTAATGAAAAAACATTAATTTTCATCTTCAGTAGTAGGAACTCATGATTTAACGCCTAAAACCAAACAAAATGAAAAAAAAAAGTCATAATGTTGACATGTTGTTTAGAGGTATGGACAGATAAGCCATGGTGTCAGAGTGATAGTTCTATGCAGGACAAATAAAAGAGAGGGAGGGAGGGTGATTACTGTCTATGTTAGATGTCTTGTAGAATTTTTGTACTGTTAAAACAGTATATTTCACCAATCCCTAATAGCTTCCCCTCCCACCATGGCTCTGACAATTCCTGTTTTCTTCTTTAAATCTGTGAGTTTTGTCTTGTTTTTTTCAGAATCAATATATAAGTGAAATGTAGAAATGTTTTTCCTCTATCTAACTTATTATACTTACCATTGTATGCACAAAGTAGGAGGTATGAACGGTCAGTCATAGACTAAATAGGTCATGAGGTATATAATGTGAAATATGATGATGAAACATAGTCAATAATATGGTAGCACATATTTGAAAGATGCCCAGAGAATAAAACTTAAAGTTCTCATGAAAAGAAAAAAAATTGTAACTTTGCGTAGTGATGGATGAGGAGGCAAAGTCAACTCTAATAACTAGAGTTACTATATTATTGTAACTAGAGTTATTTTGATGATCATTTCAAAGTATACAAATCTTGAAAGATTATGTTATACAATTCTTTTTTTTTTTAAATAGAGGCATGTTTTTATTTTATTTATTTATTTGTTTGTTTGTTTTTGTTTATACATGCACTGGGTACAGTCAGAAACGCGGGAGGGTGAGAGAATTCACCAGAGCCAGAGCGGGGAGCAGAGCAGGCAGAAGGACCGAAGTACACTGCTGAGGGGAGCAGCGGGCGGCAGGAGAGGTCTGCGCGCCATGTGGGACCCTCCTGTGGTGGCTGGGGAGCAGCCGGGGATCGAACCGGCGCCGCAGAGGCCGCGGGCAGACTCACAACCCAGCGCTCAACCGCTGCGCCACCGGGGAGGCCCTGTTATACAATTCTAACAAATACAATGTTATATGTTGTTCTCACAATAGAAAAACAATCATGGGCATGTATAATGACTTTGAAAAACACTAAACAGCACCAAAAAAGATAACCAACTCTCTCTATTCCCTAAAGAAAAAAAAAAAAATCTGTATCTGTATCCAATGCTACCTTCCATGCCTTTTCAAGGACATTACCCTCTAATTGTCCACCCTTTTTTCCTTTATCAATGATTTATTTCTGTTTGTTAGACCATTGCCACAAACTAATCCTGTAAACTTTCTTATTTACCTCTCATGCTTAGAAACAGAACAAAACTGTCTTCACTTTGCATATCAACTACCTCCTCATGTCTAGAACATATTTGTTCACCGTCTTCACTTCCTCACCTCTTTCTGTCTTCAGCTTATTTCAGGTTGCCTTCAGTTCTCATCACTCCAGTTAGACTGCTCTTGTCAAGGTCACCAGTGATCGCCAACTTGCAAAAAATGCTCAAAGAAAAATAGTTTTATAAATTTTCAGCAGCAATGATGCAATTGACACAGTTTACCCTAGGAAATACCTCTTCCTTGATCTTTGCAATATTGAACTCTTTTTTCCTTACTTATTTGGCTACTCCACAGTCTTCTTTGTCAGCTATTCACTTGTAAATGAAGAAGTACCTCTTGGCTCAGTTTTATATAATCTTTCCTTTTCCTTCCTTTCAAAGAAAAAATGTATTGCATGTCTACTAGGGAGAATTAAGTTGACCACACTCATTTTATGGCATATTACAGAGTATACAGTCTATTCTTATTTATAGACTATATTTATTTCATTTTCTATTTATCTTTATACCATTTCTTTTTTGAGACCCAAACACTGAGAGCCAGTCCTGCAGATAGGAGAAGAGCATTCCAGGCATAGAATTGCAAATTCAGAGAGCCTGGTTCAATGAGTAAACAATTATTGAGCAATCTGAGTTCATCAAACAAAGTGATACCATACTGTCAATTTCAACAGTATGAGAATGACGAAAACAGCAAAGCAAATATTGAATTAATCTTGGTTAAATTTTAATAAACTTTAATTAGTCTCAAGAATGTTAATATATTAAGTGTATATAGAGAAAAAGTGAAAATAATTAATGTATTCTATGAAGTAAAGCATATTGTAAAGTATTTTCCTCTTATAGTCATCTTGTTAGAAAAGGAAATGTTTAAGGGATTCACTAATACCTGAATAACTTGAGGATAAATACTGTTATTACTGACAACAGTTATTTCATAAATCCCTAACTTGCCCTGCAGTCACAACTTCTTCGGGCTTAAAGGATGGAGGAAAACCAGTTTATTTTTTTTTTTTTATTTTTTTTTTTAAAGATTTATTTATTTATTTTTATTTTTAAATTTATTTATGCAAGCACTGGGTACAGTCAGAAGCACGGGAGGGTGAGAGAATTCACCAGAGCCAGAGCGGGGAGCAGAGCAGGCAGAAGGACCAAAGTACACTGCTGAGGGGAGCAGCGGGCGGCAGGAGAGGTCTGCGAGCCATGTGGGACCCTCCTCCGGTGGCCGGGGAACAGCCGGGGAACAGCCGGGGAACAGCCGGGGATCAAACTGGCGCTGCAGAGGCTATGGGCAGCTTCGCAACCCAGCGCTCAACCACTGCGCCACCAGGGAGGCCCGGAAAACCAGTTTATTAATTTCTCTTCTCACTCAGGAAAGTTATCTGGAGTACGGTATGGTGATCTTTATCTTTCCTGAAGTCCTTCAAGACAACTCCGTACCTTACTTTCAGGAGGAATTGAAGGATAAGTAAATAGGTCAAAACTGTTGCTTTATAATCATTAAACTTAGTTCAGGTGTTTGATGCCCTTTCTATTACCAGGAAGCCAGGATCTTCCTGCTAATCTACTGTTTGTGAAAGTCATCAGCTATATCCTTTTATCCAGATCTGTTTTCTCCTGCCCAACCTTATATAGAAAGCATTTATCTCTTCCTTTTCCATTCCAAAGAACAAATTCATATTATTGAGATGATATTATAAAATCCAGCTACCTAACAAAGGAAAAATTTCATATAGGTCAAGGGAAAAAAGCAACATAAAAAGATGAAACCTAAAAACTGTAGTCTAACTGGAGAAATTGTCGGGTAATACTATCATGGGGACTAGGAAAATTCCTAGGAAATAATAGTACAAAATAATCTATTCTACTGAGTGAATTGAGAATAGAGCTGGCTCTTATTGACAAAATAATAATTATCTATCAGTCTATGAGCATACTGTTTGCAAATTGCTAGAACTACTGTGTTCAATACTGATCTCCTTTGTCTTCTTTACTTGCTTGATATAGATTTCTCTGGCCCCTAAACTGGGAAGGAATTTGACTCACCTCATAAATAATCTAGAAACATATAAAATATCTTCAAAGGCAAACTGAACATGGCAAAACGTTTTAACTAGATCATTTGTGAGGTGGGTCACAATATATTATACCTAAGAGTTCAAGTTTAAAAGTCATCTTTTGAAATAATTAAAGCAGTTGCAGTGTTACTCAGATAATAATTACAATTAGATGTGTTTGAGTAGGCCCAAAAGGATGCTTCCAGCTATTCAGCAGACACTTGTATGTAAACATCAAGCTATTTTATCTATGCCCAAACTGCCAACACGAATACTGCTGTGAAAGTTTGTCTTGCTGATGATTAACTTTCAAAATGAGCAGATGGGGCCTTGCTTGTGGCGCAGGAGTTAAAGTCTCAGCACTATGAGTCTATTGGTAGCCACAGCAGCCCGAGTTTGATCCCTGCCAGGGAGCTAACCCACACAGTGCAGCTGACCTCTCCTGTCTCTCCCACTGTTCCCCTCAGCAGTGTATTTCAGTAGATCCGCTTGTTCTGATCCCTACTGTCTCTGGTGAATCCTTTCACCTCCCATAGCCAAGTTCTTGTATGCATAAATAAAAATAAATCTTTAAAAAAAATTAGATCATGTGTTCTGGAAAAGACAACATGGTGGTTACCAAGATGTAGGGGCAGGATGACACAGGGCAGTTTCTCTATGACCCAAGAAAACTGAGTAAAGGAGAAGTCCTGGAGCCCTCAGTGGCTTTTGCAGGCTTTTATTGGGATTTTACTTGATATACAGCAGGCAGAGGTGCTGGGGGGGTGGAGGGGTAGGAAGCTGGCAGGTCTCCCAGCCCCCAGCAAGTCTTCACTCTTACTGGGCTTTCTTGCATTCTCTGGTGGCCTTGTTCTCTGTTCCTGTCATGGTTCTGCTTCTCTGCTCTCCCTGTTATTCTTCTGTGTCAACGTGACGCTGCCCTTATAAGCTCAGTCTCTCAGGTGCACCCACTTACGCATGCCCACACTCTACTCCAGGTGCCCACCATCAGGCATGCATTCAGGACCGCAGGGATCCATCATCAATCCTAAGGGCAGGAGAGCAGAAAAGCCCTGGCTTTTTCACTTGCCCTACAATCTACCCCCTCAGGGTTTTCTGCCATACAGTCTATATTAGTCTATATACAACTCATATATGTTTTTCTTAGCAATATGAACACTGCAGCCATGGCCCACAAAAGCAAATGAAATACATCACAATACAACTGAATACATAAAATACAACAGAACACAAATAAGTCCAGGCAGGGCACCAACCTAGTGGCAAAAGAGATTATTGGCACCAGCAGATGATCCAAAACTTCTGCTGCTGAACGCACTGCTCATGCAAGGGGGGGAACTATCCAACTGTGGTCTCAGCCACAAGCCACACATTGCATCCCCCCCAGGATGCACTCACTCTTGAATTGGCGATTCTGTACTTTGGGGGTAATTGCCCAATCCTCAGGTTTTCTGTCTGTGGTCACTTCAACACTTGGCTTTCACAGCCATCAATGCGACACACAGACCCCTGCACTCAGGCCAACCCACTGCACAAACACATGGCTTGGGGATCTGTGGATACAAGCTCCACATGCGGCCTCTCTTGGATCCCCTCTTTGCCTTGGGCTCCACCACAAGCCATGTTCTCCACCCGTCCCCCAAGGATGGGTTCCTCAGCTCCTCACCCTTACTCCACAACGAGCAGGGCATTGCCCACAGGTGATTTTAAGAGACTCACTGGCCTTCTTCCACATATTCAATATGTTAACAGCCACTCCGGGCTTCCCACACTCAGCATCAGCTTTTACCTTTCTAAGTTGGCTTTTCCTCTGCCTAGCTGCAGAGAACTTGGTGAGGGCTTCCTCCCTTGGCCAATCATGGGCTCATCTACCAAGGCCCACCGGCCATGCCATGATTTTTATCTCCTGGGGTTTACAAATGATACCATCCACCCCCAGGCTCCCCAAAACATAACAACCTGCCGAGGTTCCTCCGCCTTCTGGTGGGATTGTCAGTCCAAGTCCGTTAATCCAAGTCCGCTGGCCACTCCCTGCATCAGCACTGGCGAGCTCTGAATCATGGTCCTTTCTTCCCCTACAATCCTGCTGCCTTAGGGGTTGTTGGCTGGTCCTCTTGGGCCATCTCCTCCAGGTGAGATCTCCTCCTGTAGCTCCCGGACCTTGTCCACTTCCTGTGCCACCATGACACCTCCAGCATTGTCACAGGCTCTTGGTCTGCTACTTCTCAGTCCCTCCTGAGGTCTTCAGAGGGCTCCATATGTGTCTGCTTTGGATTATCCTGCTGACTTATACCAATTGTAGGGGCAGGAGGACACAGAGCAGATTTTCTACAATCTGAGCAGATGGGAGAAGGAGGGAATCCTGGAGCCCTCAGTGGCTTTTGCAGGCTTTTATTGGGATTTTACTGGGTATACAGCAGGCAGGGGTGTTGTTACTGGGTATACAGCAGGCAGGGGTGTTGGTATACTCCCAGGCAGGTGGGAGGCTGGCAGGCCTCCCAGCCTCTAGCAAGTCTTCACTCTTTCTGGGCTCTCTGGCATTCTCTGGTGGCCTTGTTCTCTGTTCCTGTAGGGTAAAGAAAATGTCAGGCTTTTCTGCCCTTCTGCCATCAGGATATAGATGATGGATCCTCGTCCTGAATGCATGCCTGATGGCGGGCACCTGGAATAGGGTGTGGGCATAGGTAGATGGGATTCAGCTGAGCTAAGACTGTGCTTTTAAGGGCGGCGTCACGGGGGGACGCCAGCAGCAACAGCAGCAGCAGTAGCAGTAGCAGCAGCAGCAGCAGGAGCAGCAGTAGAAGCCGAAGAAAAGCCGAGATCACCAGAGAGCCCAGATAGAGTGAAGACTTGCTGGGGGCTGGGAGGCTGGCAGGTCTCCCAGCCCCCCCCCCAGCCAGCACCCCTGCCTGCCATATGCCTGGTGAACCCCAAATAAAAAACCTGCAAAACTACTGAGGACTCTGACTCCTCCTTTACCCGGTCTGCATGGGATCAGAAGACCTGCACTGTGTCCAGTCCAGCCTTTACAGTTCCTCTCATGGTTCTGCTTCTCTGCTCTCCCGTTCATTCTTCTGGTGTCCCCGTGACGCCGCCCTTATAAGCTCAGTTTCTCAGCCCAGGTGTACCACTTACGCATGCCCACGCCCTATTCTTGGTGCCCGCCCTCAGGCATGTATTCAGGACCACAGGGATCCATCATCAATCCTAATGGTGGGAGGGCAGAAAAGCCTGATGCTTTTTTCACTTACCCTACACAAGGGAAGAAGGTGGAAGGTAATAACCGACAGGTGGTTGGTTATTGAACATCTGGTGGTGGGTGTGATATGAATATGCAGCTGCTGAGCTGAGAAACTACATACTTGAAGCCTATACAGTATTATAAATTGATGTTACCTCAATATAAAGAAGAAAAAAGGGATACCACATGTCCAAGTAATTCAGCTCTTACGTATATATAAAGAGAGATGAAAACATGTCCACTCAAAAAGTTGTATACAAGTGTTCGTAGTAGATTGATTGCTATAAGAACAAAAAGTGGAAACCACCTGACAGATGAATGGGTAAACAATGTGCTGTAACTACGCAATAGAATATTATTTAACCATTAAAAAGAAGTACTGACACGTGCTGCAACATGGATGAAACTGAAAAGCTTTATGCTGAGTGAAAGTAGTCAGACAGAAAAGTCACCATCCATCTTGTGATTCCATTTATGTAACATGTTCTGGATAAGCAAATCTAGTGATGGAATATAGATTAATAGTTACCAGAGGATAGGGTATGGAGAAGGAATAATTGGAAGTGACTGCTAATGGGCCTGAGCTTTCCTTTTGGGAAGATAAAGATGGTCTAAAATTGATATGGGTATGGAAATTATAGTACAACTCTGCAAACCTGCTAAACACCATTGATTTATGCTTTAGTGGGTATATTTTATGGGTGTGACTATATCTCAATGAAGCTGTTATTTAAAAAAAAAATGCCACAACCGTAATTATCAAATATAGACTACAAAGCAATCAATGTTTATTAAGTTAGACAAGGTAAGCTTGAAAATTTTTGAAAGTAAGACTGAAAATTAAATTCCAGAAGGAAACATTACAAAAATCAAAAGTAAGGCATCATTGGACAGGTTTATAAATGATTAGACACAGCAGAGATGGCAGTTGGCAAACTAACAATATTAAAAGAAACTGTTCACAATGAAGCATACACCTGAAGATGAAAATATAGAGGAAAAGATAAGAAATGTAGAAAACTAAACAATATTTGGAAAGGGAATGACAGAATATTCTAGAACTGGTAAAGAACACTCAACCCACATATTTAAGAAAGCCAATGATTCCCTACTAGGATATGTAAATCATTACATAGATATTTATCAGTGAAACTAGAAAACCAAAGACCCAAGTCAAAATTTAAAGACTGGACTTTAAAAATATTCAACAAAATGTTTTACAAAGCCCACATTTTAGACTGCAGGGTAAGGTAAAAAAGCAGGCTTTTCTGCCCTCCTGCCATCAGGATAGATGATGGATCCTTGCGGTCCTGAATGCATGCCTGATGGCGGGCACCTGGAGTAGGGTGTGGGCATAGGTAGATGGGATTCACCTGGGCTAAGACTGGGTTTTTAAGAGCGGTGTCATGGGGACGCCAGTAGAAGCAGAAGCCAAGCAGAAGCCAAGAACAAAGAAACCGAGAGAGAAGCAGAGAACACCGGAGAGCCCAGAAAGAGTGAAGGCTTGCTGGGGGCTGGGAGGACTGACAGCCTGCCAGCCCCCCAGCTCCCCTGCCTGCTGTGTACCTGGTAAATCCCAATAAAAGCCTGCAAAAGCCACTGAGGACTCTGACTCCTCCTTCACCTGGTCTGCTGGATCATAGAAAACCTGCTCAGTAGTCTTCCTGACCCTACAAAGACATAAAGATAGTTGAAATCAAAAGGCAATTAAATATATGTATGTCTAACCAAATATAGAAAGTTAATATTGATGTCAAACAAGATAAAGAGGTTGCATCATAATAATAAAATCTTCATTTCAGTAGTAACATATAGCGATTTTAATTGCAGATTTTTCTTATGAGGGAAACTGAGGAGGACAAGTCCAGTGATAGTGTGAGTTTTTTTAAACACATTTCTTTCAGTAATTAACAAAACATGCTGTAGGGTAAGGAAAAAATGTCAGGCTTTCCTGCCCTCCCGCCATCAGGATAGATGATGGATCCTTGTGGTCCTGAATGCAGGCCTGATGGTGGGCACCTGGAGTAGGGTGTGGGCATAGATAGATGGGATTCACCTGGGCTAAGACTGGGCTTTTAAGGGCAGTGTCACGGGGACGCCAGCAGCAGGAGAAGCCGAGAAGCAGCAGCAGAAGCCAAGAACTCCAGAGAGCCCAGATAGAGTGAGGATTTGCAGGGGGCTGGGAGGCCTGCCAGCCTCCCGGCCCCCCAGCACCCCTGCCTGCCATATGCCTGCTGAACCCCAATAAAAGACCTGCAAAAACCACTGAGGACTCTGACTCCTCCTTTAACCAGTCTGCTGGATCAGAAAACCTGCTCAGTGGTCCATTCCTGCCTCTACACATGCAGACAAAATGTCAGTAAGAAATTAAAGGTTTTGAACACATAATTAATAGATTTGACCTAATGGTTAAAATAACTGCAGAATGCAGTTTTTCCAGGCACATGCAAAACATTTACACAAATTTACTTTTTGCTGTCCATAAAGCAAATGTAAAATAATGTCAAATGCTTGGAAATTATAAAATATATTATCTGACCACAATTAAGTTTTTCTGGGAATTCATACTAATAAGATAACTAGGAGATCCCATTTATTTGGGACTTAAATAGTTTTATACCAACATGTATTGGAAGTACAATCCAGCACATAAGGATAATCCTTCAATTGACTAATCAATGGGAAAGAAAGGGGGAAAAATAACTATCATAATTGTGGTGAAAAAAGCCAAAAGATACTATATTAATAAGAATTTTGTAAAGTTGCTGGATACAAACTCAACAAACAAAAAATCATATGTCTACAAATTATTAACAACAAATGAAATTAAATATATCATCTCCAATAGAATAAAAAATATTGATTACCTAGAGATAGTTCATTTGTTTATGTGGATCCACAAAATGAGGCCTCTCTAATAGCCCAGTCCATATCACAAATCTGAGTCAGCTTGCAGTTAAGGAAAAGCCTCATTGTCAAGGAAACCTAATATACACAAATTGCAATTCTCCAATGCACTTTAACTCACCTGATGTAGAAAATAGAACCGGCTAACCTTACAAGGAAATCTTCAACCAATCTTGCTCTGTTTCTGGGTGTCCTCCAATGACATTTTATAAAACTCACTCTTGTTCAAAATCCCTTGGGTAGAGTGTTTACAACATGTGAGGCACATGTTGGATTGTTTTATTTTGAATAAAAGACATAAAACCTACCACTAAATTATTTTAGTTTTGTTATTTGATACTCACAATAAGTCTAAGAAAAGAGGGGCAAATATTCTGCAGGGGAAACTATAGAAGTTTGGGAGAAGTTGGAGAAGACCTAAACAAATCAAGAAAAAAAAAAACACATTTGTGGATAGAAAAACTCAATATTTTAAATGTTTTTCTTCCCAGAAGGATGGACAAAACACTCAGAATAGCCAAGAAAATTATCAAAGAAAGACAAGACAGTGGAATTACTCAAGATAAAACATCAAAGCTTGTTCTAAAGCTAAAGGAGGGGGTCTCCCTGGTGGCACAAGGGGTTAAGACAACCTATGAAGCTATCTGCAGCCACTGCAGCATGAGTTCAATCCCTGGCCAGGGAGCTACCCACATGGCACAGCAGACCTCTCCTGACTTGCCCATTGCTCCCCTCAGCAGTGTATTTCAATCTGCCTGTTCTGTTCCCCACTCTGTCTGTAGTACATCCTCTCACCCCCCACACCTCTGGCCTATACCCCAGGTCTTGTATGCATAAATAAATAAATCTTTATAAAAAATAAAAAAATATATATAGCTAAAGTAATTTGGCTTTGAAATTGGTACCTGTAAAGGCAAGTGTAGAATAGATGGAATAAAATAGAATATAAACCCAGACCCAGAACTGCACATCTATAAATAGTGGACCGATGCCAAAGGCAGTAGTGGAAAAGGAGAGCTTCATGTCATGTAGTAATACTTGAGAAAACTGCGTGATATTCTTTTAGAAAAGAAAATGAAATCTGGGCTCCTATATTTTACAGCAAGCATAAAAATTAAGTCCATGTTGATTACAAACCTAGAAATTTTGGTAATGTATGTGTTGATGAGGCTATGGCAAAAAAGAAATGGCTATACGGTGTCAAATAAACTTTTGTGTAATATTTCTGAACACTGATTCACTTAGGAAGGTATGCATAACAAGCATGTTACTCTCAGAAGCCTAAAGATATCTGTGTACTATACTGTATATACAAAATCAGTAAAAGCAGCAGCATTATTCATAATGTTAAAAAAAATTGGAAGCATACAAGCATCCATCAACAGTAGAGTGGATGAAATTATATGAAAATGAATGAACTGGAACTATATGCAACAACAAAAATGGATGTTAAGAAACATAATTTTGAGAAAAAGAAGCAAGTTGCCAGTAAAAAAGAGCATGAATTCATTTATAGTAAAGTTCAAAAGGAGGCAAAACTACACTCTTGAGCAATACATGTATGGATGAGGGTACCTCCAGGAAGATGAAGTGATTGGCAAGGGACACATACAGATTTTTGGGGTTCCTGGAATTTTTTTTCTGGGTCTTAATTGTGGTTACATGGGTGCTGACTTTACATTAAGTTTTTGTATTGTGTGAAATATTACTCAGCAATCAGAAAAGATAAACTCATGCTATTCGCAGCAACATGGAGGGAGGTGGAAGGAATCATGTTCAGTGAAATAAACCAGAAAGAAAAAGAAAAATACCGGATGGTTTCACTTATAGGGGGAATGTAGACGATCCGAATAAGGAATGGGGGGGAGTAAATATAATAAAGTGAAAATCAAAATCAACAAGCAACTATAAACAGAGACATTTTACAGGGCTGGGGGAGAGGGAGTAGGATCAAAATAGAGGAGGAAAGAGCACAAGGGACTATGATGATGGTGCACGGGTGAATGGGTGGTGGGAATTTCATAGGGACTATTACGGAGACGAGAAAGCATGCATTGTACAAAAATGAAGAACGATGTAAAAAATATAAGATGAAAAATATAATCAAACAGTTTGTATAGTATACTTGTGTTTTGTAGTTTATTTTTGTATTACCATCATAGTTTTTAAAAATTTGTTTTTTAGAGTTCTTTCGAGTTCTTATAATATCGATATTGAAACACAGTTTGTAAAATGAAATACATGGGTGCGAAAAGGCGCATAATATTGCCTATATCTGTGGGAAGGGATGGAGAGGAGAAAAAAGAGGAAGCTAGAAGAGAGGTGTAGGGCCTTGGGGAGAGGGGCTTGTAAAGAACAGGGCAACCCAGACACAAAAAACAGTGGTCGTCTCTCGGTAAGAAATAGGCCAAGGGACAAGATGAGAAGAGAATCCCTGTTCACTGTTGTAGGGTAAAGAAAATATCAGGCTTTTCTGCCCTTCCGCCATCAGGATAGATGATGGATCCTTGTCCTGAATGCATGCCTGATGGCGGGCACCTGGAATAGGGTGTGGGCATAGGTAGATGGGATTCAGCTGAGCTAAGACTGTGCTTTTTAAGGGCGGCATCACGGGGACGCCAGCACCAGTAGCAGCAGAAGAAGCCGAAGCCGAAGCCGAAGCCGAAGCCGAAGCCGAAGCCGAAGCCGAAGCCGAAGCCGAAGCCGAAGCCGAAGCCGAAGCCGAAGCCGAAGCCGAGAAGCAGCAGAACGAACGCCAGAGAGTCCAGATAGAGTGAAGACTTGCTGGGGGCCTGGGAGGCCTGCCAGCCTCCTAGCCCCCCAGCCAGCACCCCTGCCTGCCATATGCCTGGTGAACCCCAAATAAAAAACCTGCAAAACTACTGAGGACTCTGACTCCTCCTTTACCCGGTCTGCATGGGATCAGAAAACCTGCACTGTGCCCAGTTCCTGACTTTACAAGTGGCGTAAGTTGGCAAGATCCATGCAGACGGGTATTGGAGCCCTCCGAAGACCTGAAGGGACTAAGGAGTGTTTGCCTGTGACGACGCTGGAGGCGCCAGGGCGGCACAGAAGATGGATACGGTCCGGGAGCTGCAGGACGGGACCTGGCATGAAGGAGACGCCCGAGAGGACCAGGCAACGACACCGGAAAGGACCAGCCAATGACCCCTGAGGCAGCAGGCCGCTGCTGACGCAGGGTGAGGCCAATGGACATGGACCGATAAACTTGGACTGACAATCCCGCCAGAAGGCGGAGGACCTTGGCAGGTTATGTTTTTTTTTTTGAGAATCTGGGGGTGGCCAGTGGGCCTAGATGGCCAAAAGCAGCCTGTTATGCCCAGCAGCCAGGTGGAGGAGAAAAGCCAACTAAGAAGGCAAAAGCTGGTGCTGATGCTAAGTTGAGAAGCCCTGAGCGGCTGTTAAGCAGCCTGGGTGTGCTGAAGCCCTGTGAGTCTCGTAAAATCACCTGTGGGTGATGCCCTGCTCATTCTTGAGTGAGGGTGAGGAGCTGAGGAACCTGTCCTTGGGGGACGGGTGGGGAACGTGGCTTGTGGTGGAGGCCACAGCCAAAGAGGGGACCCAAGAGAGGCTGCATGTGGACTTGTATCCACGGATCCCCGACCCATGTGCTTGTGCAGTGGGTTGGCCTGAGTGCAGGGGCCTGCATGTTGGAGCGTTGGAGTGACCACAGATAGAAAACCCTGAGGGATGGGCAATTACCCCCAAAGAGTACAGAATCGCCAACCCAAGAGTGAGTGCATCCTGGGGGTGGATGCGGTGTGTGGCTTGTGGCAGAGACTGCAGCCGGAGGGGGCCGGGAGGCCTGATGGCTCCCGGCGTGTGACGGCTGATGCCTGAGTGGTTCTCTCCCTCGCATGAGCAGTGCCTTCGGCAGCGGAAGTGGTGGATCATCTACTGGTGCCAATAATTGTCTTTTGCCACTAGGTTGATGCCCTGCCTGGACTTATTTGTGTTCTGTTGTATTTTGTTATATTGTACTTTGTTATATTTGATGTATTTGCTTTTGTGGGCCATGGCTGCATTGTTTGTTTGCTTAGAAAATTGTGTATATATATATATATATATATATATATATATATATGTATAGACTGTATGGCAGAAAACCCTGAGGGGGTGGACTGTAGGGTAAAGAAAATATCAGGCTTTTCTGCCCTTCCGCCATCAGGATAGATGATGGATCCTTGTCCTGAATGCATGCCTGATGGCGGGCACCTGGAATAGGGTGTGGGCATAGGTAGATGGGATTCAGCTGAGCTAAGACTGTGCTTTTAAGGGCGGCATCACGGGGACGCCAGCACCAGTAGCAGCAGAAGAAGCCGAAGCCGAAGCCGAAGCCGAAGCCGAAGCCGAAGCCGAAGCCGAAGCCGAAGCCGAAGCCGAGAAGCAGCAGAACGAACGCCAGAGAGTCCAGATAGAGTGAAGACTTGCTGGGGGCCTGGGAGGCCTGCTAGCCTCCCAGCCCCCCAGCCAGCACCCCTGCCTGCCATATGCCTGGTGAACCCCAAATAAAAAACCTGCAAAACTACTGAGGACTCTGACTCCTCCTTTACCCGGTCTGCATGGGATCAGAAAACCTGCACTGTGCCCAGTTCCTGACTTTACAACTGTATACCTTTTTGTGTCTTTTGAATTTCATACCATGTGACTGTATTATAAGTACCTACTCAAAGTAAAATGCCTTAAAATGTAGTAACCATGCTTATCCACACGAGGGCACTATCGAATGTCGTTTAGCTCTAATTTCTAGCCAGGGGAAAAAAGATCTGAATTCTTGTTCCCCCTGGGAAGGGAAGAATGGCCATCATTTACATTCTTACTTTACTTTACACCACATCATGTTCCAGAAAAAAATTAAATTCCAAATATTCACAAAAGATAATTAATATACATTTTCAGATGGTGTAAGCGAAGACAAAAAGGAAGACTAGATTAGAGAGATAATCTATGTCAGGAATAAGTGTAAAAGAATTGAAATTTAAACTACCTCTCTTAGTTATCTATAAATTGGATTCTGAGATTTCTAGCATTCAGCGCAAAAGAAAAAGTGAAAACACTATTATAAATAACAAAGCAATTTATAATCTTTCTCGGGAGAATTTTACTACTAGGCAAAAAAAAAAAAAAAAAAAATTCCCGATAGAGTTTGTTAAAGACAATTCCTGAAGACCCTTTAAGTGAAATTCCTGACTGGTCTTAATTCATGGATCAATTGTGAAGCCACATCATTTTGCTCTCTAAGAGAAGTCTAAGATGCTTTGGGACTTTAGAGGAGGGAAGTTTCATCGATGGTTACTCATGAATGAAAATGAAACTAAGCACACAAACTGTAATTAAAGAAGAAAAGTCATAAATCTGTACCTTAACAAGTGCCCTGTCTGAACCACAGAATAGTGAGTTTTTCCCCTTCACTGGACTTTTCAAAAAGTGGTTGTTCCCCTTTTACTTAAAGCTGAACATCTGATTGTACTTTGGGCTACAAATGAGTTAAATACTATTCTCTATTAACCCTGCTCAAACACTGCTGCTGACTTACAACCTCAGGTTTGGGCAATATAAAACCTGAAGGAGATCTGGACGTAGGAGACAGTTTTCTCACTGACAGGAGCTTCAACAATTTGAAAAACACTTCTGTGGTTATGGATTCATCTGACATTCAAAGGAAAAAAATAGCTGTCATTGGTGGTGGT
This sequence comes from Talpa europaea, assembly GCF_964194135.1. Lineage (NCBI taxonomy): Eukaryota > Metazoa > Chordata > Mammalia > Eulipotyphla > Talpidae > Talpa > Talpa europaea. The sequence goes on along the minus strand of NC_140082.1, from coordinate 67,814,323 downwards.
TTGGTAAGAATCAATTTATTATATCAGTATAATAGTGGTATTATATTAATTTCATTATTCTTAATGGTTATTAATCACTTATATATTGTTAATTTTCTTTTGAAAGCTTTTCTAATATTTAAGTATATCAATTTAATATATGGCATTAGATTTAATTTGCTATTTTCCAGGAACAATATCTTATTTTTGTTAAATACAGTTTAGCATTTCTTTAAAAACAAAATAAAGCAAGTTGAATTTGATTTAGTCCCAAATTAGCTATGTTTTAAAAGCAGACTTTAGTCTTAATAGTCAATTTAATGAAAACATTGTGTCTATTTTGGTTAATAATTCAATTTATAATGTCTAATAAGAATAAAGGAAACACAATGCAAATATATAATTATCATTTGAATGTTTCCTATTTGAATAATTGGGTTTAATACCTATAGGTGACCTATTCTATTTGGCTTGTCCATTAGAGCACACAAGCAGCAAAGATGAACATGGCAGGACTTGCCCCTCACCTACTTCAGAGATGTGGGATGGGATCTGTCCCATACATTGTCAGTTGTACCAAAGCTGCTTCTGTTGATAGTGAGGCTGCCTCATGTAAACTTTAATTTTTCCTCTTTCAACAGAACTCCTATTTTGGAATAAAGCTATTCTCACTAGATAAAGTTGAATTTTTTTTTTCACTTTTGGTCTAATTAACTGGAGGGTTTTTAGCTCATGTGTATTCATTCATTTATTTGCTCAACAAAAATTTCTTGAAGGCATTATTTTATAACATACATATATTTGTACACGATATGTTGATTTTATCTATTGTTCTTCCTTCATTATTGTCTTTTCCCCAAAGTACTATGACAATTTTTCTAGTTCTACATGCTAAAGAAGACAATCACAGGTCATGCCAAATCAGTGCCTGAGACATATGCTTTATTTTCTTCATTTTGGGCTTTAGTTCAAGTCTTTCCTATCAAAATTTTGAGTATAAATGAGTATTTGTGCTTTCAGCAAAATCTTACTAGTAGTGTCTATTGTGTACCAGCTTGGTTTTGGGTAGTAGATGTACATTGGTGAGTATTCCAGAGAAGGGAAAGACAATGGAACAGGAAAAATAGACATAATTTCAGTAGAGATAAACACTATGAAGGAAATGCGAACAGGATAATGTCGTGGAAAGTGTTGTAAGAGGAACTGTTTAGCATGTGGTTGGGGAATACCTCTCAGGGGGATATATGACCAGAGAGCTGAGTAATAAGAAGGAGGCAACCATGTAAAAGGCCACAAGAAGGGTATTTTCAGATAGAGGGAATTGCAAGAAGAGAAACTGAGGCAACAATGACCTGGACATTGCCCATAGGATCATAGAGGACAAGAAAAGAAGGCTGTATTTTATTCTAAGCATACTGAAAATAATTGGAGAATTTTAAGCAGAAAAATAAATGTGATTTAAAGATACCTCAAGTTATCTCATTGAGAATGACTGGGAAATTTTTAAGAAAACATGATAAAACAGCTAGGAACAAACTGTTGAATTTATCCAAAACTTTGTTTAGGGTGACAACAGTGATGTATTTTAAAACATCTCTCAGAAATCCAAGGGGTGATAACAAATATATGATTTTAATATATGATTCTTGGCAAGCATAAAAATGTGGGTGTCATCATGGATGTCTTCCTGAATGTTTGAACTTTACATCATGTAGCCACTTAATTATCTGGGCACACATACATGTGATAGAAAATAGAAAGCCTGGATTAATACATGTATATAAAAAGCAATTAAAATTCCTCTGCAAAGGAATTTTTTCTAACTTATTGGTCAGACATATGTCTAGGAATCTTGTTTGACTCCTTTTTAAAATTTTATATAACCCTCCACTACTATATTCAAAATATATTTCTATTCTGGCTACAATTCTAATTCTTCATCCTGACTTCTGTAACCATATCCTAAGTGGTCTCCTAGTTTCCTCTTATCCACATACTGTTCCTTCCCTGCGCAGCAGCCAGAATCATTCTTATGTAATATAAATATGATAATTATTACTCTTTGCTCAAAACCTTTCAGTGTTCATCAATACATATAAGACAAAATCCAAACTCTTCACCAAAGGCCCTCCATAAACTGAGTCTGTCTACTTGGCTGACCTCATCCTTTCCCTGTTTTATGTTTTCATATTTCCTATCAGTATCTGAAATTGTACTTTATTTTTATTCATCAATTATTCATTTTACCTATTTATTAAATGTCTATTCAAACTAGGATATGAACTGTTATTTACCAATGTATTCCAGTCACTAGAACCATCCCTATCATTACTTGCTGTTATTTACTAAGTAATTGGTGGATAAATGAATGAGAGAGATGAAAAGTCTCTTTTTTTTTAAGATTTATGTATTTATTTATACAAGCACTGGGTACAGTCAGAAGCGTGGGAGGGTAAGAGAATTCACCAGAGCCAGAGTGGGGAGCAGAACAGGCAAACTGGCGAAGTACACTGCTGAGGGGAGCTGCGGGTGACAGGAGAGGTCTGTGCGCTGTGTGGGACCCTTGCCCGGTGGACAGGGATCGAACCGGCACTGCAGAGGCTGCGGGCAGCTTTGCAGCCCAGCACTCATCTACTGTGCCACCAGGGAGGCTCAAAGTCTCTTCTTAAGGACATGAAGGTGTAGAAAATTTCATAATGGATGACAATTTGCATATTAGGGACATTAAAAAAATATTGATGCAATACAGCAATTCAAGAAAGACAAAATCAATATGTAGAGGACAAAGTTATTTTCTTACCCGTCTTCTATGTGTTTTATGTGTTCATCACCTTTTCCATTCTCTTCTTCCCTTAGTCTGTATCCCGGTACCTAATACTGTCTAATACATTAAGGACTCTCCATCGCCCCTGAGAAAAACTTGAAACAGAGTTGAGAACCTTTAAGTAGAAGTCCAAAGAATATGAAGAACTCCCCCCCTCCACTTTTTTTTTCCAGAAGTTGGTCTGCCCAGTGAAAAATCACCCAAAGAAATTGTCCTTACTCTAATTTGGTGACCAGCAGATCCTGTGATAAACCAATTCCTTTTCTTTGAAAACACTTCAAGTCAAGATCAGAAGAAATCAATAAATCAGAGAAACTAAAAAGGTGAAGGAAACTATAAACCATAATCCTAAACTAGTGAAATTTTAACTATTGAAAATGTGGAAAGATATTAAAATAGTGTTTATAATGTTAATCTGGATATTTAGGAAAATCATAATATTGCCTTAAATACTGTCCTTCACCTGTGAAACCCTCTTCCCTGACTCTTCCTTCTTCCTATGGGATTTTCTCCTGGAAGCCTGAAGAGCAATTTCTAAAGAACATTTCCTTTCTGCAAATGCCCACAGGGCTTTATTTGCCTACATTATATGACTTATCCTGTCAAATTAAACTATTTTGTGTACATGAGTATGCTTTCAGAGCAAGGTGGGGAATCATACTCTTAGAAGTTATGAGCAGTTGAAACAAAGACATGTTTTTCATCAGAAAATTTCAACAGGAACGCGGTCCTTTGATTCACTAACTTGGAAAAGGATTTGAAAACCAATCTCTACATTTCAGACTGGAAGGAGTTGTGTAAGTGTGACTAATTTAACAAGTCAGTCTAGGGGAAAATGCCACACAAGCTGCCTTATTTTGTGTGAGTGTAATACAGAGTCCTCTTTTGCTGTAAAGTGACAAGCCAGAGAAGTCAAAAGATAAGCTATTTAACTGGATTATTAGGCCTGTCCATATTCAGGTATTTAGAAATGCTTCTTCTGCTGATCATTTTGTAGTGCTCACAGGCATGAGAAAGTGCTCGGGGGCAAGGAACTCTATCTGTGACAGAGGTACTTGAGCTCTTATATTTACATTTTTTCTGAAACTAAGAATCTTATCTAGAAGGATTATTAAGCATCCCAGGCTTAGCTGTCACACTGACCCCTGTCCTAGTGCACATTCTGAAGATGTACTGAGCATTTCCTCTGTCTCTCCTGCTGACAAACAGCTCTACTACAGAATATTTTGTGACCTATTCTTCCTATACTTGACCCAGCAAAATTCTCCAGAGTGTTTAGAGACTAAAGACTTTCAAAAACATCAGGGTAAGGAGACTTGTACATTTTAAGACTTCTTTTCAATAACTGTGTCCTGTTTCCAAGTATTCAAGTCAAGTGAGTAGTTTCTGATGATGAAATTGTCTTTGAAACAGTTTGACCTTGATTCTCTGAGTTTGCATCTCACAGTTAATGGATATTAGATTCTCTCATGGATTTAAGCTCAGCATGGTCGTGATGACAAATTGGTCTTAGATGGTGTTTCTGCCCTGTCTTCTCAGGATCTTATCACATCACCAGTCTCTCTTCACTAAGCTTAATAGGATAGAAGCAGCATAAATCAGTGAGGAGACAGAGAACAGAAAGTTGTACAATAAATTGGAAACCTAGGAAACCTTATTCTCTGGTTTTTAGTTTTTCATATTTTATCAAAATTAGGTCGTTATGTCTTTTAACTCTAAAATTCTGTTGCTTCTTTTTTACATAATACTTTCTTATTCACAGATATCTAACTTGGTTCTCAATGCAGTCTTTATAAAAATAGAAATCAAATGTCACCTAGGAGATGTTAAAACATATATTTGCCTTTATTTCTTTTTAAAGATTTATTTTATTTGTACAAGAACTGGGATACAGGCCAGATGTGCGGGAGGGTGAGGATTCACCAGAGACAGAGCGGGGAACAGGACAGGCAGAATGACTGAAATACACTGCTGAGGAGAGGAGCTGGTGAGACAGGAGAGGTCTGCTGTACCATGCGGGAATCTCCCTGGCCGGCCGGGGATTGAACCGGCACTGCAGAGGCTGCAGACAGCTTTACAGTGCTTCGCTCAACTGCCTGCACTATCAGGGAGTCAGACATGACATTCAAGAAAAGACTGTACATGAGTACATGTACATGAGCTGCAGAAGTACTCATGAATACAGAAGTCAAGCAACCCACATGAAAAACATATGGCACGTTCACTGTCTCATCACTGTCTCATCATCAAAGGAGGAAAAAATCAAGATGACTGCTTGGCTTTATAGGCCAAATTCTGGTGAAGGTCAGAAAGTTCAGGGTAAGTTTTAAATACTGTAAAACAACATTTGGCACAACATATATCATTCTAGCAAAGTGTGAAGACATTTCTATGAGCTTATCTCATAGTGAGTTCAATTAACAAGCTGGCTCTTCTCATTACATTGAGATGATCAAAGATCAGATCCTTGGGAGACCAAATTACAGTTCCATGACTAAGCTCTGATTTCAAGAAGAATAAAAAAGTTTTTTTAATAGCCTGTTTGACAACAAACTCTGAAACATCTATGATTACCAGGGAGAAGAGCCATGTGTTTAACATTTCATTATCAGTAATTCCAAGTACATTACTTGAAGAGGCACAAATGCATGAAATTTTTATATTTTATTTTATATGATTTTATTTTTATATTTTATTTTATATTTGGACACTTGAACAATCATGGAATGTCACATGGGAACCAACAGAAACTTGGTGATTCCCATTACATGACACCACACCTGCTGAACACCTGAAAAGTACATGTCAATATTTATATAAATTTCCAAATGATTTTTTTGTACATATACTTTATTATTATTTTAAATTATTTATTTATTTATCTATCTATCTATCTATTTATTTATTTATTTAGAAGAACTGGGGCTTAGGCCAGATGTGCAGGGGTGAGACAATTCAACAGAGACAAAATGGGGAGCAGAACAGGTGAATTTATTGAAATACACTGCTAAGGGGAGCAGCAGGCAAGGCAGGAGAGGTCTGCTGCACCATATATGGGTTAGCTCCCTGGCCAAGTATCAAACTCAAGCATAGAAGTGATAGCGCTGAGACTTAAGCCCTAGTATGTAGAGGTAACATTGGTTTACAATACTATACAATATTGTAAACTATTCAGAGATATAGGATTCTACCTATTCAGGTGTATGTCACCTCATCATATCCACCAGTCAAGACATTCATTGTCCTCCACCACATTACTTTGGTCAGTTGGGCATCAGCATAATGGACCAGGGTAAGCTCAAAGCACGTGACCTATGATGAGGGAAGCAGGGGAGACAGATAATATGGAGAAAAAGGAGAAGCGTAAACTAAATTAATCGTAATTATGTAACCAAGGAATCTTCTCAGAGCCCTGTTTACACACAAATAGATTAGGTCAGCTGTTAATAAAACTTAATTTACAAATTATTTTATGATAAAAACAGATTGCTATTTATTGCTTCAAAACAAATAGAGGCTTTCATAATTGTTCATATCCTTGATAGAACTGTCCTCTTTCTCTGTCAAGGTTTAACTGCAAGAACTAAGGCATGAAAATGGAAATAATTGTTCCCATGTGTCTAATAAAACAATATTTTTTGTTTTCTTCTCTCCTCTCCTCTCCCCTCCCACCATCCTCCCATACTTATGTTCAGGAAACAACTATTCCATAACCAAGAGTTTGTGGTAAGCTCAGAATGGTATACATGTGTTCCTTTACAATTATATTCTCTCTTTTTTTTTTTAAGATTTATTTATTTATACATACAAGAGCTTGGGTACAGGCCAAAGATGCAGGGGGGTGGGGTCAGAGGATTCACCAGAGACAGAGTGGGGAGCAGAACAGGCAGACTGACTGAAATACACTGCTGAGGGAGCAGTGGGCAAGACAAGAGAGGTCTACCTCGCCATGTGGGTTTTTCCCTGGCCAGCTGGGGATCGAACTTGTGCTGCGAGGCTGTTGACTGCCTCACAGTGCGGTGCCCAACCCCTTGAGCCACCAGGGAGGCCCTACAATTATATTCTCTATGTCCTCTTAGTACTTGTGTCAATGTAACCACTAAAGAAGGTACTGAAAATTATTCCTCATTAAGCACATTTTAAGAAAATGGAAGGGAAATATTATCACTTAAAGATTAAATGATACTTATTAGCCATATTATTAATCCTTCTAGCCAATCATATAACAGCTATCAATATTTTTGTTCTTTTAGTTTTATTAGAACCTCAGTTTCACAGAGTTGGATTTATCATAATTTTTATTTCAGGACATACTTTTATGACTGGTCATGGAGAACATATTTTCATTGACACTTTTGCTTGTTTATTAATAATAGCAGTACCTTTGAATTTACCACTTAACAGGAGCATTAATACATTACCACTGACTTATTTCAACCTCTGTGCTTCTCTTCCACCCATTATAAGCATTATCCTGATCTTGTATTTATCATTCTTTTGATCCTATATGTACATATAATTTTATGCATATGTGAACTTGTCATACATAGTCACACAAAATAATATATACATTTCTAAAATTATGTATATACATGCTTTAATTTTAGTTTTTGTTTTATAAAAGTATCATCAGCATAAAATCATCTTAGGTTCATCCGGAACCTATACTTTTACCTAGAATGTGACTAATATATTCACACTTTGCATTTAATCATGTAAATATGACATAGTGTATTTGTCCTTTCCACTGTGATGACTATTTGACTTATTTCCAATATTTTTTTATCTATTTTAATGAAAAACAGTAATGAAAAGCGCTGCTCTGAATATTCTGACATGTGTCTCCTGGAATTTCTCTTGGGTAAATACCTTAAAGAGGAATTTCTGGTTTGTCAGATATGTGGATATTCAACTTAGCAAAATAACTGCATGAGAGACATAAGATATCCTGTTGGCACTCATCCTCTCTGGCAATAATATTTTTATGAAACAAGATTATATTTAATCATATTTTACTCATACAACTAAGGTTTCTCCTTTACTCCTGCCCTATGAGGAACCATTTACACATGTTCCATTGACAAACCAATAAGCAGTGTTGGAGAGATAGGGATCAATACCTGAGAAACTTGTAAAGGACTGAGACAGAATCTTCATCTCGGTCAGCTTCCCCTCCCCAAATCCTGGAATCAATTTTTGTCAAACAACAACAACAACAAATGGAATCTGACAAACACATAAAAGTAAACCTTTGCATCACCATTGGCTTGGGATTGAGCCTATTCTGAACACAGTTACTGAGACTCTTTTTTGTACATCCATTGTTAGAACCTGCTTACTCTGCTATAATTTAATTCCCAGGATGGATGAATGGTTTTTCCTGCTTCTCAGTTTCAGTCTCTCTACTAGTAGACAATTTCCCTACATCAAATTTTCATTGATAATTTTTTGTTTAGATTGTGTCTTGTGTGTCCCACATGCCGTTCTCCCCAGCCTCTTTTTCCAATAAGAGAGGCCCACTTCTAAATTACTTTCTCCAGCCTCATTACAATTTTCTTGACCCTTGTGAACACCACTCCCTCTTTCAGCTTTCAATAGCCAAAGGAGAAGCAGTTAGGTCTATAACACTGTGAAAGAAAGAGGAATTGCACAAACCTTAGTCTCTTCCCCTTTTCAGCTTTTAATAACCAAAAGAGAAGCAGTTAGGTCTATAACACTATGAAATAAAGAGGAATTTCACAAATCTTACTCTGTCCCTCAAGAAATTTACTCTATTTAACCTTTAATCTCTCCTTCTCTCCCTCTCTAATTACTAAATAGCTATTTATCCTTTGGAAAAAATGTACTTTATGTATCAACTTCATAGTACACTTAATTTTTTTCTTTTCAGTAGCTGTTCTGCCTTCCTGTGACTATGTGGGTTCCTCTCTTCTTCTTTCTTTCTCCTAATAAGATCTCCTTTTAAAATGTAGAAAAAAATTATTTTCCTTGATGCAAATTTTTCTCAAATACTACCACTATGAGATAGGAGGGCAAAAACAACTTTAAGAATATACTTGTGTTTAGTGGAAGGAAGTTATATTTCCGAAACTGTGATTAGTGAAACAATAGTCCAGAATCCTGCAGAAAAGAAGTAAAGAAAGTGATGAAATCGTTTCTATGTCAGGCACTAATTTGTACTGCCAGTTGGGATAGCATTGCTGATGTTAAGAAAATGATGACCTCACTAAGAGAGCTAAGTCACTTCAGATCAAGTAATTAAGATGAAGCAAATTCTTTTTTTTAAAGAGTTTTTAATTTATTTATGCATATAAGAACTGGGGTACAGGCCAGAGGTGCAGGGGTGAGAGGATTCACCAGAGACAGAGTGGGAAACTGAGCAGACAGAATGACTGAAATACAATGCTGAGGAGAGGCAAGACAGGAGAGGTCTGCTGTGCCACGTGGGTTGCTCCCTGATTGCACTCCTGCTGCAGTGACTGCGGATTGCTTCATAGGCTGTGTCTTAACCCCTTGCACCACCAGGGAGGCCCCAAGATGAAGCAAATTCTTATGATTACCTCAGACATACCACATGTGAAGTAATATGTTCATAATTTCAATAACAGATGCATAAGAAAAATATGTATTTTTAATTTTTATGAAGACTTGATTTTTGGAAGAGTTTATCATAGTCTCTGTCATATCCTCTGTCATATCACCTAGCATAGAACTAATACATAGAAAAAGAAAAGTCAATCTTTATCTATTAACTAAACATATAAATAATATTTGAAAAAAAGTGAATACCCATACAAGGCTCTGAACTCCCTTAGGACAGTGCTGATATATCATTTTTATATCAGTTTAATGCCTAGTAAGGACTTTTGTAATACTTAGGAACCAATAGATTTTTTTCAATGAAATTGAATGAATTGTCAATATTTCTTTGTCATTTCAAAATTATTTTTAAATTTTCAAGAGGATTCACACTCTTTATTAACGTCATTCTTCTTTACATGTCAAAATAGTCTCATCTTCAAATTTCAACTCAAAACTAATCTTCTCCAAGAAATTATTATTTTAAGATTTTATTTATTTTTGCATAGAAGAACTATGGTACAGGCCAGAGGTGCCAGGGGAGGGGAGTATGTGTGAGAGGATTCACCAGAGACAGAGTGGGGAGCAGAACAGGTGGATCTACCAAAATACACTGCTAATGGGAGGAGAAGGCGAGACAGGGAGATCTGCTGCACCATATGTGGATTAGCTCTCTGGCTGGGGTTGGACTCAGGTAGTCATGGTGATAGCATGATATCACTGAGACATAATTCTTAGGCTATCAAGGAGGCCTATTCTCCAAGAATTTTTAAACAATTTGTTGGTTCTATTGCTGTGAAACAAACCGCCCCCAATCTTAGTGATCTGAAACCACAAAGTAATATGAATGCCTTAGAGTTCTGTGGGTGGTCTGCATGTGACTATCTATAATCTTCCGAAAGCCGCTCCAGGTTAGATGTCCAAGATGGTTTACTCCCACTACTGACATTTGGTGGGTGAAGAGTATAGATGAGGTTTCTTAATTGTGATCCATGTCCATGTGTATATATCCTTGGACTTCTCAGACTTGACAGCCTTCATATATATATATATATATATATATATATATATATATAATTTTTTTTGCTAAATAATATTCTGTTATGTGTACCTAGCACATTTTCTTGATCCACACATCTATTTTTGGTCACTTGGGTTGTTTCCATAGTTTGACAATTGCAAGTGATGCTGCAATAAACATGAGAGTACACATTTCCTTTTAAATTAGTATTTTTTAATTTTGGGAATAGATACCTGAGTGGAATTACTGGGTACTATGGCAGATCAGTTTTTAATCTTTTGAGGCACCCCTATACTGCTTTCGTCATGCTATTAGCAGCAACATGGATGGAATTGGAAGGGGTAATACTAAGTGATATAAGTCAGAATGATAAAGGTAAATATCAGATAGTGTCTTCATACTCAAAAAATAAAACAGAATTTAAAAAGTAAATCACTGAATAGATGAAGATAGTTGCAGCATTTAAAAATGACATTTTATACCTAGAATCTAGGAATAACTCCAGCAATCAAGAGAAAAAAAGACAGAAAATCCAACAAGAAATGGGCAAGAGTCTTAACCAGGAATTTTACAAGCTAGGAGATCCAAATATGCAATAGATATACAAAAAAAAATATAAACTATACCCCTACCCACCTTGCTAGCCCTCTGTAATGTTTAAAACTTTGAGAACACCAACTGTTGGCAAATAAAACTCAGAAACTACAGATGGCAAAACACATTAGTACACACTTTTGAAGCAGTTTGGTGTAACAAGGTTTAAGATACATATCAGTTAACAGTGACCCCACTGTGTATAAAACCTGAGAGAAAAATCATATATACATGTCAAAAATTTACTTTTGCAGTCTTGTTTATATTATTCCCAGACCAACTATCCAAAGGTTCTTCAATGGAAGAATGGACAACTAATGTTTAAGGATTTTAGCAATGATGTAATGAAGCAATGTAGTAATGAAATTGAGTGACCTTGAGTTTATACAACTATATGGATATATCCATAAACTTACTGCTTACTGCTGAGTTAGAGAAGCAAGACGCAAAAAAAAAAAAAAAAAAAAAAAAAAGCACAGGTGTGATTCTAATTATATGATTCAAAAATGGGCAAAATTATATTGTTCGAGAATGTGTACCTAATCAGTATAAACTATAAATAAGCAAGGATAGGTTATCACAAAAGTTAGAATATTTACCTTTAAGTTTCCTCTGAACTTGGGGATCATAACTGGGGAGTAAGTGGGAGGAATTGTGGGAGGCAGAATGTTCTGCTTTCTAACCAGAGTGGTGTGCACCATCACATCAGTGATTGATTTCAAGTTATTCTGTGGACTATACACATAATATATGATATTTCTGGGTGAAAGTTAAATATCTAACTATAGGAAAGTAAAACAACAATAAAAAGGCCCAAACTATCTCTATCTCTAAATGTGTATTCATCTTGAATTAATACCATTGCTTTGCAAATGGTGCTTTCCAGTTGTGACTGATAAATCAGTGTGATAAGCAAGGAGAGTACAGTAAAGACACACACTGTTGTATTTTTCCAGTAAAAATTCCCTATATTTGTTGATAAAAATATTAAATTATTACTTTGATTTCTAGGTTGGATCATTAAATGCATGCTTCCTTGCAAAGAGGAATTTCCAAGTTGATGTTTATGAAGCTAGGGAAGGTAAGACAATACTGTAAATTGTGAGCCATTATTCTGATTTTTTTACCACTTTTTGTAGATTTTTATTTTTCTTTTGAAAGAGGAATTGTTGGATTTTTTTTTTAAACTCTACCATCTACATCTAATTTAATACAAGTTTAGTACTACTTGTGTTTTTTTTCAAAGAGTTAATTTTGTCCTGATTGTACCAGTATGCTCATCCTGCCTTAGGGTGTAAGGAAGTATGTGTAATATGGAGTCTACTTCCAATGCCTTAGATATCCGGGTGGCTAAATTTGCGCGTGGAAGAAGCATTAACTTGGCCCTTTCTCATAGAGGACGGCAAGCCTTGAAAGCCATTGGTATGGAAGATCAGGTACTTTGTTAACTCATTTTCATTCTAGAAGATAATATCTATTGTTTTTCAACAATTGCATAGTTTTGATTTCATTTTGGTTTGAAACACCAATAAATGCCAGAGCTTCTGCATCAAAACTCATTCTGAAAAGATTTTTCAAACTTCTAAATCTAGTACTTGAAACAATTGGGGGAACAGAGCATGACTCATGATGTGGGGTATGGGGGATACTGCAGTTCCAGGGGAAGATTGCTCTGATTCAGGGCTCAAACTGGCATCCTGGATTAGAGGCGGCAGCATTTCCATTCTTTTAACTGTGTAGCATAATCCTATCATCCCTTATCCATAATTCTGTATTCTAGAGTGCTCTGGAAACAGAAAGCTTTTTCATCACACATTTAGCAGCAAATTTGACCTTATGGTCTTTGTGGTCTTTAAAAATAATCTCATTTCATATGAAGATGTCTTGCTATATAAATATTTTGTTGTATTCTGGGGTAATGTCCCCGAATCTGCATGTGATATAATATCCACATATGCACAACCCATCTAAAATTTGAAAACTGAAGTCTGAAACCAATGTGCCCCAAATATTTGGAAAAGAATTGTGGGTCTGCAGTAGATTTTCCTCACGTGGGCTCAGTATTCTATGCTTGTCACTGTCTATCATGTACCTTTGAGATGCAATAGTGTGTTTGCTAAGTGTGTTTTTGAAATCATAATGTAAGTTAATATAAGTGACATTTGCATTTTCACAGATATGCATGTAGGAAAACACTTTGCATTTGGATACAGGAGTCCTGAGTTTCACTCTTCATGCATTACTTCCTTTTGTGATCATGAAAAAAATCATTTAATCTCTCTAACAGTTAAGTACTTCACACCTATAAGTATAGTTACACACTTTCCTCAACTGTAATATTTGATTTAGATGAGATAAACTTTAAGTCCACTCCAACATCTAAAAGTTAAAAAAAAAAAAAGCAAAAGGTAAAATTTTCAGGAACACAGTATACATTGATTGTTTCTATTATACTGTGCTTCCAAAATCTTTACATTCTATTTTGGCTTATTGAAAATCACATTTCAAAAAAAAAAAGCATCTATCTTATTTGCATGATATCATGTTATAGAAACTGAAATCAATATCTCTGGTTTTATTTTAGATTGTATCCCAAGGTATTCCCATGAGAGCAAGAATGATTCATTCTCTTTCAGGAAAAAGGTCTGCAATTCCCTATGGGACAAAGTCACAGGTTTGTTTACCCACTCTTGTTTGGTAATAGCTGAGTCTAATTTCTGGAACTTACTACTTACTTTTTACTACTCCTTTTTTCTTTAGCCCTATTATTGACATTGCTTGTTTCAATCTAGAATTTGGGAAATTCTACCAATTAACAAATTAGTTCATAGGAAGGGGATTCAGTCCCTAATATTCAGTATGAGTTAGTTATTATGTTCTCAAGGTGAGTTAGTTGCTTGTTTTTTTTTTCTCTATGCAAAGCTTATACTAGATGCCCTTTCCCTCCCAACTCTCAGTTAGAAAAAATTGCCATGTATTTATTGTCCAATGTAATTTGCAAAATCAATCTAGAGGGTTTTATGATGCTTGTTTTCCCCAAGCTGATTCTCTTGCTCACTATTTAATTAAACTGCAATAGAATGTATAGAATGAATCAGAAATGCTTTGTGTATTGTATACTTTCTAAAATGACAAGACAGAGTTTACAAAAGAAAATCCATTATCCTGCTTTGTGTTTGTCTTCTTTTACATATTATTGTATAGAGTTGGGCAAGATATGTATTTTAATCTAATTACATTTTCTAAGTTTGTTTTCTTAAGGAACAATAAATGTACAAAGCCTCTATCGACCAGAGGAAATCCCCAACCTACTTTATGTGGCAATGCCTCATTTTATTAAGTTCAGAGCTTACGTAAGTTTCAAGTATCCAACCCTTTGCAGAGCTCCCATTGCAGGTAGATAAGCACTCCTCAGACTCACTTGGGAAGTTATTGAAATGAAGAATTTGATATTGTAGGGCAGGGTGAAGGCTGATGTTCTGTATTTCAAACAAACCCAGTAGTATTCATTATGCTGCTTCATGCATCATACTTTGATTAGCAAGTATGATAAAGCACATACACTCATAGGAACAAGATCTTTGTAAATTCTGGGATGATAAAAGTAGTTGAAGCACCTCACACTTATTAGTATAGTTACTATCATAAAATAAAAAGAAAAGCAAGTGTTGGAGAATATGTTGAGAAATCAAAAGTTCTGGGCATTATTGGTGGGAAAATCAAATTGAACAATAGTTATGGAAGACTATGGTGGCGCCTCCAAAAATTAAAAATGGAATTACCATATGACCCATAAATTCTACTTTGGGATATGTATCTAAAAGAACTGAAAACTGAGTCATAGAGATATTCAAACACAGTTATTCATAGTAGCACTATTCACAATTGCTGAAGGGTAGAAATGACCCAAATGCCCATCGATGGATGCATGAATGAACATATATGAACATATATATATATATGTAAAATAAAACAATACATATATATGTGTGTGTCTCTATCTAGCTCCTGGCAGATAGTTCCTAAAACCCTAGTAATCCCCTAAGTGGTAAGAGCTCTAAGATAATCTTTTGTTCTAATATTTGGTCTTTGAACCCAGTTCTTGACACAGAATCTCTTAAATTTCCTGAATGACAATAGTGTCTACTGTTCAAATAATGAGGTGCCTTTTGATGTGTTTCTGGTTACCAGAGACCATGATTGATAAGTAAGTTGGAATGTTCAATACCACCCTCATTCTCTTGAGAAGAGAGGACTAAAATTGAAGTTACTGATCAATCATGCCCACATGATGAAGTCACCATAAAAATTTCAAAAAGTATGAGATTGAGAGAGTTTCCAGGTTTTTGAACACACGGTGCTGGGAAAGTGGTATCCCAGCGAGGGCATACATGTAGATCTTGCCCTGTTCTTCTCTCCCACCTGGATGTTCATCTGCACATTGTATAATAAAACAATAAAGAATAAGTAAACTGTTTTTCCTGAGTTCTATGAGTCTTTATAGCAAATTATTCTAAAGAGAAGGTTGTAGAACTTCTGATTTATGTCCAGTTGGTGAGAAGCACACGTGACAGACTACTCTTAGGATTGACATCTGATAAGGATGGTGAGGACAATCTTGTATGACTGAGATTTTATCCAGGTAGACAGTGTCAGAACTGAGTTAAATTTTAATACACTTTTTGTCAGTGTAGGAGGACTCTCTGCTTGCTTCACAGGGAATTGCTGGATGTGGCAAAAAATCCTACACATCTGGTGTCAGAAATATTGTGAGTATGGCAGAAATGCAAGAGTAAAGGAAAGACAAGGAGAAGTATAGATTTTCTACAACATATATTAACATACCATTTGACCTGATAGAGGAAGGAAATTCTAACACATGCTACAACAGAGATGAATCATTAAGACTTTATATTTAGTGAAATAAGTCACAAAGGACAAGTAGCACATAATTCCACATTTATTTATTACCTAGGGTACCTAAATTCATAGAAACAGAACATAGAGTGCTAATTCCCAGGGGTCTGGAGGATGGGGGTAATTAGGAATTATTGTTTAATGGCTGCCAAATTTCAGTTTTAAAAAATGAAGAATTCTGTGAATGAATGAAGATAGTAGCATAGTAGTCTGAATGTAATTAATGACATTGAACTGTATACTGAAAATAGTTAAGATGGTAAGTTTTATGTAATGTATGTTTTGCTACAATTTGATTCAAAAAGGGGCTGAAAAACTTTGGAGAGTGGGTAAAGTGGGGAAGGACCAGCATTTTCTATTTAATGACTTTTTAGAAATAATAATCGGCTTATTCTGGCATTATAAAGACCTAGATACATGATCCTGGTGGGTGGAAGTAATGGAAAGAAAGTCACCGACCAAATAAAGTGAGGCAAACAATTTCAGATAATTCATATACCTTATTTAATCGGCCTCAATTTGATCTTGCTGTTACAGAAAAGAATCCCTTCTTAATAGACAAAAATTATTTACACATGCAAGTCAAGTATAAGATGTATACCTAATGCATTCTTTCTGTAAGCAACAATTGTCCTCCTGTGTGCCATGTCCCAAGTCACTTGCTGAGTGTAAGAAGAGCTTGCCATCTGGTGAGAACAAGTATTTTCAAGTTCATTGGGAAAAGAACATAGATGAGTGAACGCAGAAATACTCAGCTGTGTGGCTGAGACCAGAAATATTGAAATGATTCAGAGAGGGAGGAAAGCTTTTCAGAGAAGACATCACATAGATGTGACTTGATTTGCATTTCCCTGATTATACGAGATATTTGAACACTTTTTCATATGCCTGTTGGCCATTTGCATTTCCTCTTTGGAGAAATGTCTTTTTAGTTCTCCTGCCCATTTCTTGACTGGATTATTTACTTTGTTTTTGTTGAGTTGTGTAAGTTCTTTGCATATCTTTGTGATTAGTCTCTTATCAGTTGTAGGGAGCACAATTTATTTTTCCCAATCAGTGGGGTGTCTCTTTTTTTTGGTTAATGTCTCTTTTGCTGTACACAAGCCTTTCAGTTCGATGTAATCCCAGGTGTTTATCTTTTCCTTGACTTTCTTTGCTTTGGGTAAGTCAGAAGGAAAAAGAATAATGTCAGATGGTTTCACTTAATGAGAAATATAGGGGAACCAAGTAAGACATCAGGGGAAAAAATAATAATACAAAACACAACAAAACAAAACAGACAATTATAAATCAGAGACATCCTGCAGGGGAGGAGGGTGAGGGATCAGAGGGAGGAGCACAGGGGACTGAGGTGATGGTGTATGGGTGCATTGGTGAAAGAAATTCTATGGGGACTAAACCTGAGGCAGGGGGAAGAAAATAGTATTTAAAAATGAACAATGAGGGCCTTCCCTAGTGGTGGAGTGGTTGGGCGCTGGTCTGCGAAGCTGCCCGCAGCCTCTGTAGTGCCAGTTTGAGCCCTGGCCACAGGCGAGTGTTCCACATGGCACGACAGACCTCTCCTACCGTGCCCGTTGCCCCCCTCAGCAGTGTATATAGTCAGTCTGCCTGTTCTGTTCCCCGCTCTGGCTCTGGTGAATTCTCTCACCCTCCCGCGCTTCTGACTGAACCCAGTGCTTGCATAAATAAAAAAATAAAAATAAATAAATAAATAAATCTTTTAGAAAAAAAGAAAAAGAAAAGAAAAAACAAACAAAAACGAACAATAATGAATAAAAAAAAAGAAAATATAACTTGAGAGAGGACTTTTGTTTAAGTGTTAAATCCACAGGTAAAAAGCATTGTCCTGATCAAATGAAGATCTCTCTATGGAGGGGAGTTGGATAAGACCAGATTTCTAAAAAATGTAAACCTTTTAAGTGCCAAGTGTGCATTGGATGAGAAAACTTGTAAAATTAGTTTTGCTTAACATAATCTTAGAGTGATCAGCAAAATTAAGCTTTTTTAATGCAACCACTTTGCTTTAGATGAAGAAATAGGCTGGATGATTACATGAGGTCAACTTCAGAGAAGAAACTAGACAGTTTTCCTCAGAGGCAATGGCAAGCAGAGAAGGTGTAGGAGGGCCTCACAAGGGCAGTGGGCAGTACTACTTAATTTTTGACTAAATTTAAAATAACTCCTAATAATCACTACCCCTGCCCCTCAGATTATTAAGGAATGTGTTTAGGAAGACATCCCCCGTCCAGAGAATGAGCTAATAAAGTGTAAATAGATCAGGGACTATGATATGGTTCAAAAGATCAGGATAAATTATGTAAGTACATAAGAAGTATCTGGTCAAGAGATTAAAACTTGCTCCTCACTCCCACCATTAAGGGGTGTGTGTGTGTGTGTGTGTGTGTGTGTGTGAAAGAGAGAGAGAGAGAGAGAGAGAGAGAGAGGGAGAGAGAGAATATGAATATGAATCTATCACCTTCAAAAAGGTACAAGTGTTTGTGGGAGTTCCCATTTGGGGGCCTTCAATACATTAGAAGAGTGAGGAAATGGTTCCTACTCCACCCATTCTTAAAAATTGAGCTAATGTTAAATTTATAGTTACCACAATTTCTTTAGCTTGCATTATTACTTTTATATCTGAGTCAAACATAGAGGCCTTCTTGACCTTTAAGAACAACATAAAATTGCATTGACTCATTCAGTTCACACCTGTGGAAATCCAAGCCTTTCCGATGACCTCAGACCTTCTGCAAATCCCCAGGACACCTACCTTCAACTGATTTCCATCCCCTGTTGGTATCTTATTGCTTCCTACCTGGTGTTGACTATGAACTATGAGGATCCAGACTCTCATGTAGTTCACCCGTTTCACCAATTTCCACAAATAATGCTTATTCAAAAAATTAATGAATATATTGAGAACCTGGGTCACAGAGGGCCCACATTGTATACAACACAGGAAACTACTTACAAATGGCTTATGTGTACAATTGGACCTGCAAAATCCTTTCTGAATCCTTTCTCTGAGCCTAACCACCTCTAGCTATTTTTTGTCTATCTTTATGTCCTGCATTGTCTAAATTCTTCCTTTTTTGCTTGTTCTTTCCATTTTCCTCCCAAAGACTCTTGGCAATAATCAATATATTCTATGATATACAGAATAGGTCCAAGTTCCAATTCTTACTCTTATGCACCAAATGGAGAAATGGCATCCCCTTACTAAAAAACATTTTCATTTGAAAGCATTCAAAAACAGAACATAAACATTTTTTTCTAATAAACTGGAAAAAGTAAACATTTCAATTACTCTCATACAAATTTCCAAAAGAGGTTGCCCAACTTTCTTTAGGCCTTTTTTTGTTGTTGTTAAAAGAGCCACATTGTAGTTCTTGATTTGTTTATTTGTTTGGTAAATTTTTTATTGAGGTAACATTTTACTGAGGTAACAGTACTATATATGATTTAGTGGAATAGATTAGCACTTCTTTACAGATGTACATTACCACACCACACCCACCACTAGAGCACACATATCCTTAACCAAGATCACTGGCTTCCCTCCACCCATTTTGGTCAACTTGATAACCAAACTGTGGAACCTTCACCATTATGGAAACTTAAATATTATTGATTACCAAATATATTATTTTTGTACCAAATATAAATTTCACTGGTAGTTTTAAACGTCTACATATGGATTAGGTGAAGATTCATAAATTAACACAATTTGTTTTAAATGTGATTTAGCATAATTTGGGAAATAATATACTCAACATGTTTATACAAGTGGCCTCACCCTGAATTCAAGACTTCTTTGTAACCTTCATGGAACCTAGTTAGACACTTTTGCCTTTCTGGGTTCCTTTTTCTATAAAATAATAATAAATATAAAAAGTTAGATATTATGGAGTATATTGCTACAAAGATTAATATAGTTCCTTATGGATTAGTCAACCTTGATGAATATTGTACTGAACAGTCAGAAACAAGGAACACATGTTTCATGGATGGCTGGTCCTACTCCTACCATCTACCCCTCTCTCTGCCACAAACAACACCAAGTGTACACACATATAAGCACACACACACACACACACACACACACACACATACTACTACTGCTGCTGCTGCTGCTGCTGCTGCTGCTGCTGCTACTATTCCTCCTCCTTCTCCTCCTCCTTCACATTGAAATGAAAGCTTCAAAGTAGTCTTTTTGGGACATAGTACATTGAGTTTAGTTTCTATCATTTCTGAAATTTTTAGAACTGTTCGATTTATTTATTTATTTATTTTTTTAATTGTCTCTTTGCTTGATTTTTTTTTTATAAATTTTATTGTTATATTCCCCATACAATTGCAGCCCCCCCATTCTGACCCCAATCCCTCCCCTCCCGCCCCCGCCCCCCTAAAAGTGTCTCTGGTTCATAGTTTTTTGTTGATTTTGATTTTCACTTTCTTATAGTTATTCATTTTCCTGGTCCCTTATTTAAGTTTTCTAGATTCCTGCTATGAGTGAGACCATCCGGTATTTTTCTTTTTCTTTTTGGCTTATTTCGCTGAGCATGATCCCTTCCAGCGCCATCCATGTTGCTGCAAATTGCATGTGTTTATCTTTTTTGAATGCTGAGTAATATTCCATGGTATATATGGACCACATCTTCTTGATCCAGTCATCTATTTTTGGGCATTTGGGTTGTTTCCAAAGCTTAGCTATTGTAAACAGTGCTGCTATATACATAGGGGTGCAGGTGTTCTTTGGAATTGATGTTTCTGTGTCCTTTGGGTAAATACCTAGGAGTGGAATTGCTGGATCATATGGAAGCTCTATGTTTAGTAGGTCCAGAAATCTCCACACAGCTCTCCACAGTGGTTGGACCAGTTTGCACTCCCACCAACAGTGCAGAAGAGTTCCTTTTTCTCCACACCCTTGCCAGCATTTGTTGTTGCTAGTTTTTTTAATATGTGCCATTCTCACTGGTGTAAGATGGTATCTCATGGTAGTTTTGATTTGCATTTCCCTGATTACAAGTGATGTTGAACATTTTTTCATATGCCTGTTGGCCATTTGCATTTCCTCTTCAGAGAAGTTTCTTTTTAGCTCTTCTGCCCATTATTTGACTGGATTATTTTCTTTGTTGTTGTTGAGTCTCATCAGCTCTTTGCAGATTTTTGTGATCAGTCCTTTATCATTAGTGTTGGGTGCAAAATGTTCTCCCAGTTGGTGGGGTTTCTCTTTGTTTTTGTTATTGTCTCTTTTGCTGTGCAGAAGCTCTTTAATTTGATGTAGTCCCAGCTGTTTATCTTTGCCTTCACTATCACTGCTTTGGGTGATGTGTCTGTAAAGATGTCTTTGACGTGCAGATCACGTAGTGTTTCGCCTATATTTCCTTCTATATATTTTATGGTTTCAGGTCTTATGTCTAGTTCTTTAATCCATTTTGAGTTGATTTTTTGTGTATGGTGTGAGGTAGTGGTCAAGCTTCATTCTTTTGCATGTAGCGACCCAGTTTTCCCTAGAACTGTTCGATTTAGATCCCTACAACAATGTACAATTGTTGTTGAGATGTACAATGATGTACAATGATGTACAAGATGTACAATTTGTTGTTGAGACAAAGCAATCTTAGTGAAAATAATATTTTTCGTACAGGGAAAGATGTGGACTTTATAGTATCAAACTTTTAAAAATCCTAACTTTAAATTTGAACTTTGTATTATATTTATTTGGGTATATATTTTAGAAAAAGGCTATTTAGCTAAATGTTTATAAAAGTAAGCTGGTGACCTGCTAAAAGAGTAAGTATTTCCTGCTGCTGAAAAACATAAAATTATATTTGTTTACTCTCAGCATCAAACAATATCTATCTTATTTTTCTTGCAGTATATTCTTTCTATAAGCAGAGAAAATCTAAATAAGGATCTATTAACTGGTAAGTTCAACATTCTGAGTTAAAAAATAAGCACATGATACTAGTATTGCTACATGATGTACTGAGATTTCTTCTTTATTCTTTTTTATGGGTGCTAAGAAGAAGACTACATACAATACAGTCTTTCTTGAAAAGTAGTAGGTGATAGATTCTGTGGTATCTCTTTTACATCTTATTAATGATCCAAATAAGAAATAGTTTATTTGACATATTAAATTCCTACTGTCTCACAAGCACTGGGATGCATGTTGTGTTCATACCCTGATAAAGAACTCACAGCCTAGTGGAACAACAGATGAACTTGAATGCTTTGCAAAGTCGATGAAAAGCAATGGGATGCAGGCTGATAGAGAGCTGTAATCTTTAGAACAGTGTGACAATTCCCGTGTTCAAAAGTGGTTGGAGGGGATGGAAGGGATTCATGATATTTTTGGAGATCAAATAAACAAATTGGTGTAGGAGGTTGAAATAGAAGAAGGCATAAAATATAACTCTGAAGTTTCTTACTAGGCACCAAAAAACACAGTCCCATTAATGGAAAAGTCACTGGACTGCAAATTATATTTGTAGCTTGGATAATCAATCCAGTCACATCCCATATAGCTTTTGATTATAGCAGATTTTCTGTTCTTCATCATTTGTGCTGAAGAGGTTCACTCCTTGAAAATCATGCCACTTACATATTTCTACTACCTTTTGAACCAATCCTTCATGACATAGTCAAGCAACCTCTGATTTTTGGAATTAGTGAAGGGGAAGTTCATTGAAGTTAATTATTCCAGCTCCTATATTTGTATGTCTTTAGGATGAGTGAATCAGTGGGATGATCTTAAAACAAATAAACCATAGAGCAGTTTTTTTTTAAATGTAGTATAGCAGGCCTAAGACCATTTCTTTAGTATCTCCTGAATTTATTAAGATAAAAATAATAGCAAACATTCATTGAACCACCAGGCACCTTGTTAAGTGCTTTCTCTGCATCACTTAAATTGAGAATGACTTTTATCTCCTTTGCAGAGGGTAAATGAGATTTTGAGACCATCACAGTATAAAATTCAGTTTTAGTAAGTAGTAGAATCTGGATTCGATCTTGAGTCTGTTTGTTCCAAAGTCTATGCTTTTAACTACTACAGTCACTATCTCAAATATTATCTCTGAACATTTGCTAATACTAAGGAATTAAAACCTGGGAAACAGCTGATCTTGGTGTACATAGCAGAAGTACCCTAACTGATTTTTTGTTAGGAATGTGCTGCACAGACAGTAATTTTATAAATGCCATAAACATGTTAATAATATGAATGTAGAATTTCTTGATACCCTCCTAGCTTTGGCATGCAAAGTGCTGTATTCTTTCCACAGCATAAAAGGAATGAGCAGCCTGTTCCCATACTTGATCCTTTGTAAATGCTCTTTACTCCTGACTGAAGTCTCTTCTCTGAACTTGCAAAATTTGTAGCTAAATCAATTTACTGCATCAGCATTTCATGTAGGATTGTTTCATGGTTCACTACTCCATGGAAAGTTAATAATTGTTAAGCAACACAAACACCAAAAAGGTTATGTGACCAAGAAGTTTGAAATGTCATGATCAAAGATGTTTTAAAAGTTGTTTTTTCTCCTCAGGGGCTTTATTCTGTGAGTCTGCATCACACATCTTTTAGAGCACATTATTATGTGGCCACCATTATCAGCTACATGTGAAGTTTTAAATTTTATATTGATTTTTATTCATATTTTACTACCAAATCACCCTGAAACATTTGCCAAGTAGTTGTCAAATTATCATTTTAACAAATTTATGTTTATATTGTTAAGAATAAATGTCTCTATGTACTCTCAGAAAATGATTACTATTTCAGTTTAAGTGAAATAAGAATTGGAATTTCAGTTAGATTTGTTTTCTTTCTTTGTTTCCCCAGCTGTTGAGAAATATCCCAATGTGAAGTTGCACTTTGGCCACAGACTGTTGAAATGTAATCCTGACGAAGGAATGATCACAGTGCTTGGGTAATCAATCACTGGTTGATCTTTTGATATCAGAGGTGAAGGTTTAGAGTGGAGAATTGTATCTGTAAACTTTGTTCTTTGGCTATTTGGGTTAAAAGATTACTAAAATGGTATCTCAAATAGTCCCTAGAGTCAAAGAATTTTAGGGCGAAAATAGGCCATAGATGTGTCCTGAATACCATGGCCAGTTGTTTTTTTTGATTCTCATGCTCATTTACTCCCCCCAGGTATTGGACACAGCTCACTACATCTGTTTCAACTCTTTCCTCCCTTCAAATGTATGACCCTTCAATGCCTGCTTCTCTTCTTTCTTTTTAGATACTATTTGTTTGCCTTGCTTTAACTCTTTCCTCTCAAGTTCCAAGGCTCATTTCCCATTCTTGGGATATGTTATGGATTGATAGTTCATTCAACCGTCACTTGTGAATTCACGTCTCTAAAATTAATCTCTTTAGCCCAGGCCTCTGTTTTCATTCTTATTGCTTATTTCAATCCTAATCAATGTCAGTGTACCATTAAACATTTTCACAGGTGCATCTTGCAATAATCTCAAACACATTTACAACTTGGATCATCTATTTGTTGATCATTTGGAGTCTCACTCCTGACTTCCCTAGTAGTTAGAATCATTTTGGATGTGCCCCTTTCCCTATTTTATGCCATTAGTTCTATAAACACACCTCAGTCTTCCTGCTCCTTCCTGCTGTTCTCAGAGCCCATGTCTTCCTTCTCCCTAAGCACCGCAGTGCCCGAGCTCTTGTCCCTGCACTGGCCACTTCAGTCACCTTGTTGCTTTTCCCCTTGTTTTGCATTCTGCCCCCACTTTAGTAGGGCCACAGCAGAGTGAGATTGCTTGAATTGTCACGTGTCATCCTTTTAATGGAAAAAAAAAATTTGCTCTTTTTCCCCCAGAAAAATGTATTTAAACATTTTGTTTTAACATTCAAAATTCTCTTCTCCCCTTCCCTCCTTTCTTTCCATACTATCTTCTGACATCCTCCACTCAAGCCAAACATATTGTTCCTCAAAAATCCTAGTTATTCATATAATCCCTCTATTTGGAAACCTCTGCCTTCTTTTCAAGATTTTCTTCTTTTGTGCAAGGAATTCAACTTTTAGTAACACTTCCATGGTTTAGCATGTCTTCATTAATCAGGTTGGCTTTGTTATTCTCCTCATAAATAACCTGTGATTGGGTATTATCAGCTTTGTTTTATGGCGACAGATTCAAAGCTCTAAATCAGATTTCTAAAAGTGAGTAGTGGCCCCTATTAGCCATTATATTTTTTACCCATCACCATTTTCACCAAGAAACTTTTTTTTAGATGGTTCACTTTATTTTTTTTCAGATCTGACAAAGTTCCCAAAGATATTGCCTATGACCTCGTTGTAGGATGTGATGGAGCCTACTCAACTGTCAGAACTCACTTGATGAAGAAGCCTCGCTTTGATTACAGTCAGCAATTCATTCCTCATGGGTATATGGAGTTGACCATTCCACCTAAGAATGACGACGTAAGGCTTTCCTTTTTTTTGCTTATCTACTTTCCATAACTCGACAGAAGCATAACCTCCTGAACACATTCTCAATGGCAAGTCTTAGTTTTCTCATTTCCTGATTTCCATGTTAAACCATATGTGGTCTAAAACAAATACATTGCAGGTATAATTTATATTGTCATAAGCAAATAATTGTAGTATCTTTAGGGAAAGTAAAATTCCCACAGAAGCAGTAAGGGCCTTGTAAGTAGAAGTAAACAGAGCTAGTTATCTGATTTGCATGTGAAACATTCATTTTGAAGTTATTGATTTAATCTATCTGAAATTGAAATATCTATAAAATTGTTAGTCAAATTGGAGTAGTGATATTTATATACCAGATATTTACCAAATTGTGTTAGCCTGTCAAATCTATATTTTAACATTTAAACTGTTGTCTTTCTATTTCTTTCTCCTGTTCACAAATTTATTTACTAATATTTTAATTTTGATTTTATGGTTTCAGGTAAGCCTTGATCTCCTGGCCCAGTTGTTGATAATACTGGACAATAAAATAACAAGATTCTGTTGAAAAGTTGTTTCAAACTTCAGTGAAATCATAAATGTTAATGTAGATTTAGTATAGCTATTTATTGTATACATATTCATCTTTAATACTAATAATTAGTGGTTTATAAAACATGGTATTTTTAATAAATGGTGATTCAAAATATTTATTTTAAAAATAGTTAGTGACTTATATAAACACTGACATAGCAGTGTGAACAAGACATGGGAATAATTTGACATGCCCCCAAAATTGATCCTATGAATCTCTTTCCCTGTTTCCTTCCCTTCCTCCCTTTCCCACCTCATTTTTGACTCTCTGTCTCTTTCTTTCATGTAATAAATATTTTCATTCCATCTCTGATGGTTGGAGTGGGGAGGGAGTAAGAGATTGGGTGAGTGACAGGGTAATTATATGAGAGACTCAGCTTAAGGCTGATTTTGCATAGCAAAGATTTGTGGTGAGGGAATCAACAGAATATGAGGAACCTGACTGTGGCACTGCTGTTGGGCAAGAATATCTATTGAAAGCATGACTTGGTAATAAAGAAGCTGAAATTGTAAAGGTCTATTTTCTAATTAACAAAAATATCATGAACATCAAAATATTCTTGGTGTCATAATTTCTACATCAAAACAATATATACACCATTTATCTATGTTAATGATGAAAACAGGAGGAATTTTTTAATCTTTCCGTTTTTTTTTAAAGATTTATTTTTATTTATTTATGAATACAAAAACTGGGGTCTAGGCCAGAGGTGCAGGGTGGAGGGGGTGGTGAGAAGATTCACCAGAGAAGAGTGGGGAGCAGAAGAGGTAGATTTACTGAAATACACTGCTGAGGGGAGCAACAGACAGCAGACAGGAGAGGTCTACTGCATCATGTGTGTCAGCTCCCTGGCTGGGGACCAAACTCCTGGCGCAGTGGCTGGCAGTCACTCCATAGCACTGAGACTTTAACCCCTGCACCTCCAGGGAGTCCCCGCTTTCAGCCTGTTTTAAATCAGTAGTTTCAACCTTTGCTATTACAGTAATGATAAATCGTTTTCATCTGTCATTTTTCCAGCATTATCTTTTGAAATTCTAAAAAGTTGTAGGAATGGGCTAAAAATAGCAAGTGGGAAAAATGAAAGACATTTGACTTATCCAGGGTGACTTTCTTACTCCGCACCTAAAATGCTCATTTATGCTGCCTTCCGCTTTATTCAGCAAATTCACCTCCACTCAGGAGACAGTGTTCTCCACTTCTTACCTACCAGTTATTTTAACCCTCCAACCCTACACATTTTTTACTTTTCCAGCTTTTATCAATGTACTTCTGTTTTGGCACCAAGTCACGATTGTCTCTCTACCATTTAAATAGGCATTAAAGATAAAGGATTTGACTTTTCTTATGCATATACCTGGCCTATTCAACTGCATTGTAAAAAATATCTAAAGTCAAAGAGTTATGCTCTTATTCTTTCTATGTCTGTGTGTTGAGCTTTCTTTAGGACTCTGGGAATTGAAAAATATTAGGAATAGTTTCTTTTCCTATGACACAAGTGACCATAACAGAGTTTGAAAAAGTTAGCTGGGAGATCATGGTGCTTTCTGTTTCCTTACTATTTTTAAAATGAACACATAGTAAGTGCTTTATAAGCCTTTGTAAAAAATTAATGCAATCTACATAGCTGGAAAATAATGGAATATTCTTATGTATGTAATACCCTGGGAACCTCAAGTATTTGAGTTAATTGGATCTTTGTGTCAATTGATCTAGTCAAACAATCAATATTTATTCAGGGATTATTGCATAGTATTGGGCTCACTAAAGAGAGAAGACAAATCTACTTTTTATGATGTAGGAAATAAATAATGAGGCTTGCTTGTAAAATTTTGTGTTGTCTGTGAATATTAAATGTGGGATCTTTCTATTCACACATATACGTTCCAAAGTAAGGTGGAAAATGAAGTGTAAAATTATCACACACATATATGCACAAATATATAATTTATGTATTATATTTATTCATACACATAACCACACACATATACACATATATATCTGCATGTGTGTGGTTGTGTGTGTGTATATGGAAATAAAGAGAGAAGGAGAGAGGGAGAGTATATGTGAAACAGACCTAAGCTTGAGTTTATGAAGTCAGAACACAATGTATTTTCTAAGATATAATCTTTTGTCTTATACAGCAATGGATGGGTTCATCACCATTCACGTGGTGCTATATAAATTACTATGGTGACAGTTGTAGCATATGCAGAGTCAGCTTTATAGATATGCTTCACTAATACAACAACATTTATATCCCTTTATATTTCCTCAGTATGCCATGGAACCTAACTATCTGCATATTTGGCCTAGAAATACTTTTATGATGATTGCGCTTCCTAACAAGGTAATATAGAATTTCATGCCAAGTAGTTAGTAATAAAAAACCCAGTTAGTTTTTATTATTAATCTTTGCAATTTTTTACTTTAGTACTTAGTAATGTTCCTACTTACTTTTATACTGGGTATGTATAAACCTAATGCTATTGCTTATTCTATTTAGTGATCATAACTTTGCCACTTTGTGATGACTGAGAGAAAACCTGAAGGAGATTTAACCTGCAAAAATAACTAAAGGGAGTTTACATATGGTGGTGCCTACTGTCTTCTCTTAGAGACAGTCTAGGAAAAAATGGTCTCTAAATAAAGCTGAAGGTCTTTAAGATCTATAGGACTCTGGAATATACATAATCCAGAAAAAGCAGGGATGTTCATTTATTGGACATTAGAAACTATTTTGCTATATAGATGTAACTATTTCTCGCATTAGTTTTTTTCTCTCTCTTGATAGCAGTTGTAGGGTCCAATGTCCCATGAGATGATCTTAAAAGGAATAATAGATGTTGCAGGGAAGATTGAGGGTGTAGGCCAGAGGCATGGACGTGAAAGAATTTACTAGAGAGAGTGGAGAACTGAAAACACAGATAATGAAATACACTGCTAAGAGAAGCAGTGGGAGAGACAGAAGAGGTCTGCTGTGCAGAGGGGCTCGAGGCTCTATTTATACTCCAGGCATCATTGACTGGTTAGGGTGAATAGTCTTGGGTGTGTCCTGACTGATGATCTGGGTGACATAATGGATCATCAGCTCTTTGGATCATCAGCTTACTGTCCAGTTCCCAGGCAGTCCCATCCACTCCCTTTGTTCATTGAACCTTCCCAGACTTGCTTGCTGGGCAAGGACTGGTGGCTTAGTTTTTAAATTTAGTAATGATACCACAACAATAGAGGAAAAAGGAGAGGAGAAATGAAATCCAACCAACTTAGTAACAATGTAAGAGGTGCGGTGTTTGCTTGGTGAAAATGCCCGTAATTTATGGTGTGGAAATTCTCTACAACCAAGGGTGCCAGGAAAAACCCTGGGACTTGGTAGAGGTTTTCTTTGGGAGCAAGAGAAGAAGGCAAGGATGCCCTCCTGTGTTTCTAAACATTCTTTCTAGCTTCCCCTCGCAAGAAGCTGGTGAGTTAGTGTTCCATCTTCAGTGCTGCCAAAGCCCTGCTCCCTGTTCTCTTTCACAGGGTTTCTTTTCTTCTTACAGAACAAATCTTTCACATGTACTTTGTTCATGCCCTTTGAAGAATTCGAGAAACTTCTAACTAGTAGTGATGTGCTGGATTTCTTCCAGAAGTACTTTCCAGATGCCATTCCTCTAATGGGAGAGTAAGTTTTATGATGTGTAATTGTGTCTTATGTTCCATGGAGTATGAAAACTCCATGCACAGCCAGTTTCCCTGGGAGTCACCTAAGTCCAGTGTGCCGCAGACACTGACTATGCTGCCTTCCACGCATGGGTATAATCACCTGTGGCAGAACAGACAGCAAACAGCCTCCAGTCTCAGGTCTACCACTTACTAGCTTTCTTACTATGGCTTGCTATGTCTTGGGCCCCTCATAGTAAAATCGCAATAAATAATAATACTTGCCTGAAATGGTTGTGACAGCTTAAGGAGATCATGCTTATAAATTATTCAGCATAGGATCTGGCACATATAATGTTCTTCCAAACTGACAATTTACATTAGTTTTATTAGATAGATCATCACCTTCAGTCCATCTGTTTCTTTTCTTTTTTTTAAAGATTTATTTATTTATGCTCAAAGAACTGGGAGTACAGGCCAGAGATGCGGGGTGAGGGGGAGAGGATTCACCAGAGACAGAGTGGGGAGCAGAACAGGTGCATTGACTGAAATACACTGCTGAGGGGAGCAGTGGGCAAGACGGGAGAGGTCTGCTGCACCATGTGCGTAGCTCCCTGGCCGGGGATCAAACTCATGCTGCAGTGGCTGCAGATAGCTTCATAGAGCTGTGGTTTAACCCCTTGTGCCACCAAGGAGGCCCCTTCTGGTTCTTATCATCATCATCCTCTTTATGGGCCTTGGCATTTAGTCTCATTCAGTAATGCCTTTGCTCCCTTGGACCCTCCCTTCTGAGTAAGACTTAGTTTCTACCTCTATCAGGGTCTTCATGGAGGTAACATAAAATTGCAGGAAAAGCCAGATTTTAATACTGTTTCTGCTCCTTACTCCCTTGAGTCTCAGATTTTTCATCATTTAAAATGAGCAACAGGATACCAGCCTTTTAGGGCAGTTGTGAAAATTAAATAAGTTAATTACTTTAAAGGGCTAGCCCATTGCCAGTGCAAAGTAGGTCTTTTAAACAATTATGTCTTGTCCTTTCCTGTAGACTAATTCAGTTACCTGCATTAATCTCTCCTTGAAGGGAACCTTGAAGGAAATTATCTGCCCACCAACTTTTAGTCCTTGTATACTTTTAAAACTTGTTCTGTGGCTACTTTTGGCTCTCTAGTCAGATTTAAGATCCTTGATTATCTCCTACTATTATCTCCTACTATTATCTCCCTACTTATAGCTTCTGAAAACTTCTGTAAATACTTGACAGATACTACTTGATTACAACTGCCCATTTCCAAATAACATAAATAAATTTGTATTAATTTTGGTTTGTTTTGGTTTAATTAAATGCACAACAGCATCTTGATTATTCCATGGAAACCAAAAACAGAACAACATATTTGAAATTGTATGTTCTTTATGTAGGATGATGAAATTTTTAGGACATAGAGCACAGACATATTTCAATATATTCAACTGCGGGCAAACTTGTTCTTATTGGATGTTATCACTGTTAACACGGAAGGTATTTAAAGCAATGGAATTTGGGGACTGGGAGAAACCTCAGTTTACATCCTGGCATTTCTGTGTATTTTTCAATGAAATACGATATTAGTAAAGTCAATAAACCTGAAAGAATTATGTAATATAAAATATCCAGCTTAACATATTTGCATCATGATTATTTTCCTCTGAAGGGAAAAGCTGAAACAGGATTTCTTTCTGTTACCTGCCCAGCCCATGATATCTGTAAAGTGCTCTTCTTTTCACTTTAAATCACACTGTGTGCTGATGGGAGATGCAGCCCATGCCATAGTGCCCTTTTTTGGGCAAGGAATGAATGCGGTAAGTTCCTTTTCCCTAGGTATGTTTCTGAAATTTTTCTAGATCAGAGTTAACTATACAATTTTAAATAAAAAAGACATAGCTAAACTTATGCTCACAAAATCTCTGTGACATCAATAAATTCAACAATCATACCAGCTGTTTAACTAGATTGATCACTAACTATAATCACCTTGGGGAGCTTGACTCAATAATTTAATACAGAAAAATACCAAAAAGCATGATGGTATTCTGTTAGAAAATGTATCAATAGCTTGAAATTTGGAAAGTTGAATGTCAATAATCCCATATTTAATTTTTAAAATATGTATTTTCTAGAGATTATATATAAATATATTAATACCAATATTTATATTTTTATGAATAAATTTTTGCTCTTCATTCTTCTGTAATTTCAATTTCTTTTTTTAAGTATGAAATTTTGACATTGTTACATCTAAATTAAAATTCTTGAGTGCTGATGTGGTGTTTAGAAACAAAATGCTTTGTGGGAGGAAAATTTTCTTTCATGGAATGTTGTTGTAGTCACCCTTTTTCAATTTTACATTTTCTTTTAAATATGATGCAGTTTCAAATTTCCTTTTTATCACAGCTGTGTGCAAAACATCAACACAGTTCATCATGAGATGAACATTTGGGTTTAATGAGATACTTTACACTGTAATTTTTGTGTTTTTTGGAAAAGTTCACTTTTCTGTTCATTTTTTAACAAGTAAAATGTGGTAAGTCTCATGTGATTTATCCTTAGCTATAAAAAATATAATAGGATCAAAGAATATAAAGATCCCAAATTATCTGCATTTATACACTATAATTATACACCAAATTATACACAAATTTATACACCAAATTATACACTATCTTTTTCAAAGGACAGAAAGATACAACTGACAGGGTTAGACAAAGCTATGAAACAGTTTAAATGTTGAATACTAATGTTTCATGGAAACTTTATGATTCTGACTAGAAAAATATTTCAGAACATACATAGTGTTCAAATAGTGAACATTAATTTTTAAGATTCCTAAAACAGTTGTCTAAGTTGACAGCTGGTGACTATGTGTGAGAGAGAACTAGTAGCTTTATAATCATTAGTCATGGATTGTTTGGTGATGGAATACATATTCCAAGTGTAAATTGTTTGTGAATATAATCAATTATATTTTCTATGAAGTAGTGGTAAAGATTTTGTTCTATATAAACATAATTATTTATGTTTTATGAAAACATAAGAACACAATGATTTTAGCATAGGTGATATGTGCCCTGTCTCTGGCATTAGAAGATCTAAGTTCAAACCCTGGCTTCAGGATTTATTGAAATATGTTTTTGCATAACTAAACTTACCTATCTTATCTTTACTTATCTTTACTTCCTTACCTATAAAATTGGATTTTTAACAGTACCTCCATCAAGAGATTCTTGGGGAATGAATGAGTTAAAGACTGAAAATGTTATCGCAGCCTAAATGGTATCTCACCTCTAAATTCCTATAGCATTAACATTATATGAAAATGACAAGTAAATTTGTTTTATATGTAATCTCTGTAATTGATGCAATGAAGATTTTTTCTTTTAACTTTTACATATAGTTTTATTTTATTGTCCCTAAAACTCTAGTTTGAATTCCTAGAGAGTAGAAACACAGATTTTTATTTTCTTCTTTCCCAGTGCAATTATCATAGTCTCATAGTGATTTTTGTGGGTTTCTTGATATTGGAAATTTTCTTTAATTTTTATTTGTAGGAGTTAAATTAATATAAGAATCTATCCTGTCATTAAATTCTAAATGTGGATCATAAAGGCCTGAATAGATATTATATAATTCTAAAATTTGTGGTAGCTGTTAAGTATTTGTGGTAGCTGTAAGTATTCTTATTTCTGGAAGAAGCATTGGAACTCATCAAAATTTCAACTGTAATTTAAACTATTGATCAAATCCCAAGCCATTATTTACATATGTAAATGTTTGTATATATATGTATATATGAATTAGGAGAAGACAGAACAATTAACCATACAATTGATCATCTTTTTAAACAAATTCAATGCTGTTGTGCTGGTTGAGAATAAACATTCTATGAACTATACTCACTAGTGGAAATTCTTTTCAAAATTGTTATGAGTATTTTATTATTTCCAGTTTATTTTTTTCATTTTTTTATGTTTCAGGGTTTTGAAGACTGCTTAGTTTTTGATGAATTAATGGATAAATTCAATAATGACCTTAGTAAGTAACATTTCTCAACTGAATATGGACTAGCCCTGGTAATTAATTGTAGACTTATTTCTGTTCTTGGGATATTCCAAACTCATGATGCATATTCCTTGTTTATGATTATAAATTTTTCTACTAAGAGTTCAAGGCCACTATTGTTGTCCATGTCAGAGAAGGAGCACCCAGAGAGGGAAACATAATTTTATTTAAGGTTGGTTCTTATGGGGAGGTCTATGCAGTGAGTCTGTGCAGTGAGTCTCATAAAAAAAAGTTCTGCATACCAATGTTTGGTTGCGATCTGCTCCTTTCCTTCCCTTTCAACCCAAGAAACACTTACTGTCTTCATCTACTGGAGCATGATCACGGAAACAATTCTAGAAACGCCACAGCTTTCTTGCTTTTAGCCTTAGCAAAGGTAGCATCTAATATTTGCTTTTGATTAAAACTGGTCCAGATAATTTATCAATTTTACAAATTTTGATGTTTTTATATGTAATTCTGAAATTAAGTTGAATTAAATATATATAATCTTTTAGCAAAAGAAATTGCAAGCAATATCTTGAGAACTGAATAACTTTTACTTCTTCTCAGCACCATTGTTTTCAGATGTTACCTCCAAATTAAAGTCTGTTTCAGGGAAAGAAGAGATTTAGAGAATTGAATTTAAATTTAAATCTACACCCATATCCCAGTCTTTTTTTTTTTTTAATAATGAATTTTATTGTTATATTCCCCATACAATTGCAGCCCCCCCATTCTGACCCCAATCCCTCCACTCCCACCCCCGCCCCCCTAAAAGTGTCTCTGGTTCATAGTTTTTTGTTGATTTTGATTTTCACTTTCTTATAGTTATTCATTTTCCTGGTCCCTTATTTAAGTTTTCTAGATTCCTGCTATGAGTGAGACCATCCGGTATTTTTCTTTTTCTTTTTGGCTTATTTCGCTGAGCATGATCCCTTCCAGCGCCATCCATGTTGCTGCAAATTGCATGTGTTTATCTTTTTTGAATGCTGAGTAATATTCCATGGTATATATGGACCACATCTTCTTGATCCAGTCATCTATTTTTGGGCATTTGGGTTGTTTCCAAAGCTTAGCTATTGTAAACAGTGCTGCTATAAACATAGGGGTGCAGGTGTTCTTTGGAATTGATGTATCTGTGTCCTTTGGGTAAATACCTAGGAGTGGAATTGCTGGATCATATGGAAGCTCTATGTTTAGTAGGTCCAGAAATCTCCACACAGCTTTCCACAGTGGTTGGACCAGTTTGCACTCCCACCAACAGTGCAGAAGAGTTCCTTTTTCTCCACACCCTCGCCAGCATTTGTTGTTGCTAGTTTTTTTAATATGTGCCATTCTCACTGGTGTAAGATGGTATCTCATGGTAGTTTTGATTTGCATTTCCCTGATGGCAAGTGATGTTGAACATTTTTTCATATGCCTGTTGGCCATTTGCATTTCCTCTTCAGAGAAGTTTCTTTTTAGCTCTTCTGCCCATTTTTTGACTGGATTATTTTCTTTGTTGTTGTTGAGTCTCATCAGCTCTTTGCAGATTTTTGTGATCAGTCCTTTATCATTAGTGTTGGGTGCAAAAATGTTCTCCCAGTTGGTGGGGTTTCTCTTTGTTTTTGTTATTGTCTCTTTTGCTGTGCAGAAGCTCTTTAATTTGATGTAGTCCCAGCTGTTTATCTTTGCCTTCACTATCACTGCTTTGGGTGATGTGTTTGTAAAGATGTCTTTGATGTGCAAATCACGTAGTGTTTTGCCTATATTTCCTTCTATATATTTTATGGTTTCAGGTCTTATGTCTAGTTCTTTAATCCATTTTGAGTTGATTTTTGTGTATGGTGTGAGGTAGTGGTCAAGCTTCATTCTTTTGCATGTAGCGACCCAGTTTTCCCAGCACCATTTATTGAACAAACTTTCTTTGCTCCAATGCATAGTCTTTGCTCCTTTGTCAAAGATTAATTGACCATAAATCTGTGGGTTTATTTCTGGATTTTCTATTCGATTCCATTGGTCTGTATGTCTGTTCTTGTTCCAATACCATGCAGTTTTGATGATTATGGCTTTGTAGTATAGTTTGAAGTCTGGGAGTGTGATGCCTCCATTCCCTTCTTTTTTTTTCAGGAGAGCTTTGGCTATTCGGGGTTTTTTGTGATTCCATATGAATTTCATCAATAATTGTTCTATTTCTTTGAAGAATGACATTGAAATTTTGATTGGAATAGCATTGAATCTGTATATTGCTTTTGGTAGGATGGCCATTTTAATAATGTTTATTCTTCCAATCCACGAGCAGGGGATGTCTCTCCATTTCTTTGTGTCTTCTTCTATTTCTTTTAACAGTGTTTTATAGTTTTCTTTGTATAGGTCCTTTACCTCTTTTGTTAGATTTATTCCCAAATATTTGATTTTTTTTGTTTCGATAATAAAGGGGATGGTTTTTTTGATTTCTTCTTCTTCAGATTTATTGTTTGTGTATAGGAAGGCTACTGACTTTTGCGTGTTGATTTTGTATCCTGCCACTTTACTGAACTGATTGATGAGTTGAATTAGCTTTTCTGTGGAGTTTTTGGGGTTCTCTATGTATAATATCATATCGTCTGCAAATAGTGATAGTTTGACTTCTTCTTTTCCTATTTGGATTCCTTGGATGTCTTTCTCTTGTCTTATTGCCCTGGCTAGGACTTCCAGTATTATATTGAAAAGCAGTGGTGAGAGTGGACATCCTTGTCTTGTTCCAGATCTTAATGGAATTGCTTTCAGCTTTTCACCATTGAGAATGATACTGGCTGTTGGCTTGTCATAGATGGCCTTTATGATGTTGAGGTATGTTCCTTGTATCCCAAGAATTTCAAGGGCTTTTATCATGAATGGGTGTTGCACTTTGTCGAAAGCTTTCTCAGCATCTATTGATATTATCATATGGTTTTTATATTTCTTTCTGTTGATGTGTTGGATAACGTTGATTGATTTTCGGATGTTAAACCATCCTTGTGCCCCTGGAATGAATCCTACTTGGTCGTGGTGAATTATCTTATGGATACATTGTTGGATTCTGATGGCTAAAATTTTATTGAGGATTTTTGCATCAGTGTTCATTAGGGAGATTGGCCTGTAGTTTTCCTTTTTTGTGTTGTCCTTGTTCGGTTTTGGTATTAGTGTAATGTTGGCTTCATAGAACGTGTTTGGTATTGTCAATTTTTTGGAAGAGTTTGTGAAGGATAGGCACTAATTCGTCTCTGAATGTTTGGTAGAATTCATTTGTAAATCCATCAGGTCCTGGGCTTTTGTTTTTGGGGAGGTTTTTGATTACCATTTCAATTTTGCTAATTGTAATTGGTCTGTTTAGGTGTTCTATTTCTTTTTTATCTAGCTTTGGGTGATTGTAGAGTTGTAGGAATTTGTCCATCTCCTCTAGATTGTTAAACTTGTTTCCATATAACTGTTCATAGTAGTTACTGATTATTCTTTTGATTTCTGCTGTGTCCGTTGTGATTTCTCCTCTTTCATTGATGATCCTGTTTATTTGTGCTTTCTCCCTTTTTTCCTTTGTGAGCCTGGCTAGGGGTTTGTCTATTTTATTTATTTTTTCAAAGAACCAGCTCTTGGTTTCATTGATCTTTTGGATTGTTTTTTTAGTTTCAATTTCATTTATTTCTGCTTTGGTTTTTATTATTTCTTTTCTTCTACTGGTTTTGGGGTTTTTTTGTGGTTCTTTTTCTAGATCTTTGAGCTTCGAGATTAGGATGTTTCTTTGAGTTCTTTCTTGTTTCTTGATGTGAGCTTCTATTGCTATATATTTTCCTCTTATTACTGCTTTTGCTGCATCCCATACATTTAGGATATTGGTGTCCTCCTTGTCGTTCAATTCAAAAAAATTTTTAATTTCTTCTTTGATCTCCTCATTAGTCCAATGGTCTTCCAGTAGTGTGGTTTTTAATCTCCATGAGGTAGGAAAGTTCCTTGCCTTCTTTTTATGGTTTATTTCTAGTTTGATGCCTTCATGGTCAGAAAAGATGGTTGATATGATTTCAATCTTGGTATATCTGTTGATGTTTGTCTTGTGCCCCAGTATGTGATCGATCCTGGAGAATGATCCGTGTGCGCTTGAGAAAAATGTGTACTCCGTTTTTTTGGGGTTTAGTGTTCTATAGATGTCTGTTAAGCCTAATTGCTCTAGGTCCTTATTTAGAGCTTTGGTTTCTTTACTTATTTTTTGTCTTGTTGATCTATCCATTGTTGATAGTGGTGTGAAGTCTCCCACTACGTATGTGTTTTCTCTGATGTCTGTTTTCAGAGAGGACAACAGTTGTCTGATATATTTTGGTGCTCCTTCGTTTGGTGAGTATATGTTAATGAGTGTTATTTCTTCTTGAAGTATTGTCCCCTTGATCATAATGTAGTGACCATTGGGGTCTCTTTTTATCTTTTTGAGTTTGATATCTGTTTTATCTGATATAAGTATAGCTGTTCCTGCTTTCTTTTTTGGTCCATTTGCTTGTAGGATTGTTTTCCATCCTTTAACTTTGAGCCTATTTTTATCTTTTGTCGCTAAATGTGTTTCCTGGAGACAGCAAAAGGTTGGGTTTTGTTTCTTAATCCAGGCTGCAACTCTGTGTCTTTTTATTGAAGAGTTTAGTCCATTTACATTTAGAGTTAATATTGATATGTTAACATCTGTATTTGCCATTGTGTTTGTCTTTCCTTTGATTTTATTTATTTATTCTTTTAATAACTTTTTTTTTTTTTGGCCTTCTTTCATTGTTATTCGTCCCTCTGAGGTTCTGGCTTTAGGACTCCTTGTAGTATTTTTTGGAGTGGGGGTTTAGTTGCAATGAAATTCCGGAGTTTCTGTTTGTCTGGGAAGGTCCATATTCTTTCTTCAAAGAGGAAGGAGAGCTTTGCGGGATAGAGTATTCTTGGTTGGCATCTGTTTTCTTGGAGTCTGTTGACTATGTCCCTCCACTCTCTCCTTGCCCGTAGTGTTTCTTCGGAGAAGTCTGATGTCAGCCTGTTTGGCTTTCCTTTGAAGTTATCTGTTTCTTCCCTCTTGCCAGCTTCATTATTTTTTCCTTGTCCTGGATTCTTGGGATCTTTACTATTATGTGTCTTGCTGTATTTTTTCTTTCGTCGTGGAAGTTTGGTCTTCTTCTTGCTTCTTGTATATCAATTTTCAGCTCCTTCTTCACATTTGGGAAGTTCTCTTCAATTATCTCTTTGAATATTTTCTCTGTTCCTACTTCTCTCTCCTCTCCTTCTGGTATTCCTATAATTCTTATATTTCCTTTCCTCATGGAGTCAGATAGTTCCCGAAGTCTTTCTTCATTCTTTTTCCTTCGTACTTCTCTTTCCTTTTCTGTTTTGGTTCTTTTTATTTCTGTGTCTTCAAGAGCACTTATTCATTCTTCCATTTCATCAATTCTGCTTTCATTGCTTTTCCTAGAATTCTTTAGTTCTTCCACTAATTCTTTGATCTCCTGCATTTCTTTTACTTCCCTCTTTAGGGACTCAATTTCATTCTTCTGATCGTTGATTATTTTTCCCTTATCATTGTTTTCCTTTATGACTTCTGTCAGTTTTTTAATCACGGCAATTTTAAATTCTCTTTCTGGAAGGCTCAGAAGTTCTTCCAAGTTACTGTCGTTGCAATCTGAGGGCTGGTTTTCTTTTTGTGGTGTGCTTTTTCTCTGGAGAGTTGCTAGGTTGCGTGTGGTTCTTCTCCTCCCTACTGTCTGTTTTCTTTTTTTTTTTTTTTTTTTTTTTTTTATAGAGGCATGTTTTATTTATTTATTTGTTTGTTTGTTTATACATGCACTGGGTACAGTCAGAAGCGCGGGAGGGTGAGAGAATTCACGAGAGCCAGAGTGGGGAGCAGAGCAGGCAGAAGGACCGAAGTACACTGCTGAGGGGAGCAGCGGGCGGCAGGAGAGGTCTGTGCGCCATGTGGGACCCTCCTCTGGTGGCCGGGGAGCAGCCAGGGAACGAACCGGCGCTGCAGAGGCCGCGGGCAGCTTCGCAACCCAGCGCTCAACCGCTGCGCCACCGGGGAGGCCCCCTACTGTCTGTTTTCTAATTTGCCGTATGCGTTGGGACACTGTGTAGTTGGGACTGGCCGGCGTCTTGGGTGAGCTTCTCCGCTCCCCTCTGGTTCCTCCAGGAGTCATCTGTCAGTTTCAAGCAGTCTTTATTGGAGAAAGGCCCCTGTCCTAAAATGTTGATGTGGGGACACACTCCCCTGTGCGCCTGGTCTGCCCCGGTGGTGGGTTCCTGCTCCCCCTCTGGGCTTGGACTGCAGGCCAGAGGGGGTCTGGCGTGGGCGAACTTCCCCTGCTCACCTCTGGCTCCTGAGGAAGCCTTCTGCAGGTAGTCTTTACTGAAGAAATGTCCCTGTTCTAAAATGGTGATGTGGGACACACTCCCTGCGCGTTCGGTGTCAGGCACACTCTTCTGCGTGCCTGGTCTGCCCTGGCTGTGGGTGCTCGCTCTCCCTGTGGGCTCAGACTACTTGTTCGGAAGGGGCCGGGTGTGGGCTAACTCCCCAGCTGGCCAATAGCTCCTTCAGGAGCCTGTGCTGGCTACAAGTCGCTAGGTGGCGCCAAAGATCTCTCCTAGAGCCCTTGGGGAGCTGATTTTCCACCCCGTGGGACAGGGAGCAAAGTGGGGATGGTAGGGTACACCTCAACGGCTTTGGGGTGCTGTGTCTGCCTTGTGCCCCACCGTCGTGGGGAACCCACGCCCCTAATTTCGTGCCCCGGGTCTCAGTTCCAAAGCCCTCAGTTCCAGGACGCGGGCTGTAGCCCAGTTCAGTGGCGCGGGAATGGCGCCTTTTGCACCGCTCCCGTGCCTGGGCGCCTGGTTCCTGCTTACTCAGGGAGGGACCTTCACCTCAGTGAGGACCTCCATGCGTCTCCCCGCAAGCCTAGGTCTTCTCCCAAGCCTAGGTCGCAGGCGCGGGGACCTGGGCAGCAGAGATCCTGGTCTGCACTTGCTTTTCAAGCGCTCCGAGCGCGCCACTTTCCGCGCAAGCTTACCGGCAGCCAGGGCTGTGTGCGCGTCTCCCGGGGTCTTTGTTCTTTTTTTTTTTTTTTTTTTTTTTATTTATTTTTTTTATATAGAGGCATGTTTTATTTATTTATTTATTTGTTTGTTTGTTTGTTTTGTTTATACATGCACTGGGTACAGTCAGAAGCGCGGGAGGCTGAGAGAATTCACCAGAGCCAGAGCGGGGAGCAGAGCAGGCAGAAGGACCGAAGTACACTGCTGAGGGGAGCAGCGGGCGGCAGGAGAGGTCTGCGCGCCATGTGGGACCCTCCTCCGGTGGCCGGGGAGCAGCCAGGGATCGAACCGGCGCCGCAGAGGCTGCGGGCAGCTTCGCAACCCAGCGCTCAACCACTGCGCCACCGGGGAGGCGGGCGCCCGAGCCGTTCGCTCACCGCAGCGGCGAATCCTGCAGGGTTCGCCTCAGCTCCCGTTCAAGGGGTGTGGTGGCTGCAATAGTTCCTTTCCACTCACAGTCCCACTTGCTGTGTCCGTTTTTCTTGTTGGCCGTTTTGGTTTGTTGTTTCCCTCCTCTCTGCCAGTCGGAGAGTGCCGCCTCTGTGGGTGGGGGAGGGGATCAGGGTTCTGCACTTCCCTCCCTTCTGGTCCTCTTTTATGGCAACTTTCTTCTTTGGGCAGTTTGCTGGAGTCGTCCGTTTATCTTCCGTGTCCCAGTTCTCACTGGGACCTGCCGCTTTTCCTCCCTATTAACTTTTTTTAATGGGAGATCTTACTCGCAGCGTCTCCTCGCCGCCATGTTGCTCCGCCCCTCTCCATATCCCAGTCTTGATCTCCCCACCACAATATATTTAGCTCTGTGAGTAATTCATTACACCTTTTTAGCCTCAGGTTTTGTTTTGTTTTCCCTCCATCTATCAAGATGGAATACTCCTTATCTTGCAAATATGGAAATACAAGTTTAGAAGCAGTTACTTCCCCAAAGTCATGTAATTAGAAAGTTGTAGAGCTGGAACTTGCATCCAGCTTTTCGGATTTTAGAAATATCTTTAATAACTAGAGTTGTTTGCCACCTGAAAGTTACATTATTTAGGTATTAATTTATCAAATATTTATGCAGTATTTGCCATGTACCAGGATAATATTTCAAACATGAATAAAATATGGACTCTGCCCTCGGGAAGCTCATAGAATAATGATGGAACTGATGCTTAAACTAATGAGACTTCTTAGGTGCAAAAGAGAACAAAAAGTAGTAATTCTAAGAATTCTAAGAAAATAATAATTTACTAATTAACAAGAATATATTGGTAAATTTATCTTGAGTTTTTTATAATAGCAACAGTAGATGCCCAGGTTATTGTTCAGTATTCGTAAATTGTCATGTGGCATGGTTATCCATAGTTTAAACAAGTTAGAAGGAACATTAGTAGGAATATACTGCTTAATTTGATCTATATAAAGTCCAGCACTTTTTTATAAACTGTTTTGGAAAAGATGAATTGTTTAACTTTATTTTCAGGTATGTGTCTTCCTGAGTTCTCAAGATTTAGGATTCCAGATGACCATGCAATATCAGATTTATCCATGTACAATTACATAGAGGTGAGTGAGGAGAATTGACTTCATTCCATGGGATTGTTAACAGATATTATAAGCATTTTTTCTTTAGTTTTTCTTTCTAACCCCATCTCATACATGCTGCATCAGAATGCATGCGTTGCATGTTTGTATACACACATATGCAAACACACACACACACTCATGCATTTTTTATACTTGGTTGGATAACAATCATGTAGTCAGTGACAATGAGCCTCACACATCATCTCCACCTACATTTCAGTGACACTTAGAAGGTAACAAAAACGACAAAACATCTGATTTAAATCTCTGATAATTCACAGACTCAAATTTTAGGTAATTAGAGCTAGTAACATGCTATTTTAATTAAAATATAACTTTGATAGTGTTAACATATTTTTTAAAAGATTTATTTATTTATGCATGCAAGAATTGGGGTACAGGCCAGAGGTGTGTGTTGGTGGGGATGGTGAGAGGATTCACCAGAGAGAGTGGGGAGCAAAACAGGCAGATCGACTGAAATACACTACTAAGGGGAGCAGCGGGTGAGTCAGGAGAGGTCTTTTGTACCATGTGGGTAGTTTCCTGGCCGGGAATCACACTCATGCTGCAGTGGCTGTGGATAGCTTCATAGGTTGTATCTTAATCCTTTGCTCCACCAGGGAGGCCCCAGTGTTAACATATTTGAAAATATAAGAAATATTAAAGTACTTCTTCACTCTGACCATCTCAAACTTCAAACTCACAGTAACTTTAAAAATCTTTTGGGCTTTGTGTACTGGAGTAAGAATAATAACAGAAATTCATAATCAAATGATTGGTGTTCTGAAGAAAAACATTGCATCTTGAATCAGTCACATATAAAGCTCATGATAAATTCTTGTAGTTATAGTTTTTCACTAATCAAACTAAAACATTTGCAAGATAAATTTATTTATTTTTTTTTAATGATTTATTTATTTTTATACAAGCACTGGGTACAGTCAGATGTGCACGAGGGTGAGAGAATTCACCAGAGCCAGAGCAGGGAACAGAACAGGCAGAATGACGAAATACACTGCTGAAGAGAGCAGCGGGCGCAATAGGAGAGGTCTGCACACCATGTGGGACCCTTGCTGGGGGCTGGGGATCGAACCGGCCCTGTAGAGGCTGCAGGCAGCTTCCCAGCCCAGCACTCAACCGCTGCGCCACCAGGGGAGGCCCACAAGATGAATTTAAAGAATAGATTGAAGTTGTTTTCATTCTCTTCTGAAAAAAGAAAATCATAAAGTGACCTTCAACTTGAGCATAGTGAAGGAAATTCTATAAAATACTGAAAGTCTTCATTTATGTCTCTTGGCTGTGTTATTTTCTCTCTTGGTGCTGGGTTTTTATTTACTTGTAGTTCTTGTTAAGGTAATGTTGGTTCATCACAACTTTATATGATTCATTGGTATAAGTTCATAACTCTTCAGTTGTACATCACCAGAACACACCCACCACCAAGGGACCCATCATCATCCACTACTGTCCACCTGGTCTCCCCCTCCCTTTGTTCTCCATCCTCCTCCTCTTATTTTGATAATCTTAGTTCTACAATCATATTTAATATTTTA
This sequence comes from Talpa europaea, assembly GCF_964194135.1. Taxonomy (NCBI): domain Eukaryota; kingdom Metazoa; phylum Chordata; class Mammalia; order Eulipotyphla; family Talpidae; genus Talpa; species Talpa europaea. The sequence goes on along the minus strand of NC_140082.1, from coordinate 67,770,494 downwards.
AAACATGATAGCAACCACACAATATTTGTCCTGAATTTGTCATAGGTCAAGATGGGCATACCTTGAAGCAGATTCTTTCTTGCCATAAACAATGTTTTAAATCAACCAAGAAGCAACAGAAGTTAGTCACATTTCTGGGTTCTCAAATTACCTTTGGTTCCAATTGAACAACTCCTTTGCTGAAATAGAGTTCCCATATTAACTGAGCAAAATAGAGTTCATTAATAGGTCTTGTGTAATTGGGCTACATTTTCAAGTAATGTCCTATAGGGCTGAAAAATTTGGGGACTGACTGTTATGGAAATAAGACATTATTTGAATAAATTTAATCTGACATTAAGATGAATGAAGATAAAGAGCAATAATATTATGGTGAAGAAATAATGGTACTTCATTCAAGATATTCTTTAAGACTTTGCTTTGTTGCAGATGAGAGCACATGTCAACTCAAGATGGTTCATCTTCCAAAAGAACATAGACAGATTTCTTTATGCTATTATGCCATCTACCTTTATTCCTCTCTATACCATGGTAAGATTAAGTTTTAAAACTTTTCCTCATTTTGATATTTTTCAGTCATTACAGACCACATAAGAACAATTTTTAAACTTCCTTACAGGTGACCTTTTCGAGAATAAGATACCATGAAGCTGTGATACGCTGGCGCTGGCAAAAAAAGGTTGGAACAGTTTACTCTTTTAAAAAAATAACTGATATGTTAAAGTTCATAGTGTGATGTTTATGTTTACTTTAGACAAACACGGAAATGACATTGCAAACACCAAATATATACTTTATAAATTAAAATGTCCAAATGAATATGATCTAGCTACACAGAGGGCAGAGTGCCTAATGAACAAAATTACAATGGCAAGTCTATGAGCTTTTGAAAGGAAGAATTTTTTTTAAAGTGATGTTAATATTTCTAAGCTGTTTATTTTAGTAATGTGACTTTTTCATTTTATTTGGAAATTGACTTTTGTTTCATGTAATTCTTTCATGGGTTTAACTTTTAAAATTGGACAGAATTGAATCACTTATAAAACAAAGTCTCTGCCATATTCATTTTGGATGGTTGACCCAGAGATGCCAGTAAGTGGGCATTCAGATTTCTGATCTTCTATTTTGGAAATTTTACAACTTCATTCATTCAACAAATAGTTATACTTAGTATGCAGGCACTGAACTGAGCATGGGAATGGACAAGAAGTTGTCCCTGCCCTTCCCGTAGATCAGAGCCTAGTTGGGGAGACAGGCAATGGCAATGGAGAGGCACACAGGGCTCCCGGAGGAGAACCTGGGTGGACCTGACAGGGGAGACTAGAAACACCTCTCCCACATCCAGGGTGAGAATGCCAATATTTCAGCGGAGCTGAAGATAGAACACACATATGGGAATAGCCAGAGGCAGAAATGGAATATGAAGCAGAATGTTAAACATCCTCGATATTATCTTGAAGGAAACGGGAAGACTGAAGGAGGCTCAGACTCAGATGCTGTTTTTAAAATGATTACTTTTCCGTGAGGAAAATATGTTGGAAGGAATCAAAATCTGTTCATACAAAGATGAATAAAATAAGGTCCCTGCCCTCAAGGAGCTAAAAGTCTAATGGGGAAAGAAGAGATAGTGACAGAAAATGCAGGACAGTAAGTGCAATGAGAGAAAGCGGTAAAGAGGGTAAGGAATCATACCTGACCAGGACTAGGATAAACCTGTGTTTTTTGTTTTTTGTTTTAAAGATTTATTTTTTTATTTATACAAGTACTGGGTACAGTCAGAAGCGCGGGAGGGTGAGAGAATTCACCAGAGCCAGAGCAGGAACAGAACAGGCAGACTGACGAAATACACTGCTGAGGGGAGCAGCGGGCTGCAGGAGAGGTCTGCGCGCCATGTGGGACCCTCGACGGTGGCCGGGGAACGAAGTGGCGGCGCTGCAGAGACTGCCGGCAGCTTTGCAGCCCAGCGCTCAATGGCTGCGCCACCAGGGGAAGCCCAAACCTGTGTTGTTTTACTGTAGGTGGCAAAGATGCTCTGCTTAATGTCTTTGGGTGTTTACATCTTATGAGTCACAGAGGTCATTAGGCCTATCAAGAGACGTCTTGGACATTTTGTGCAAGGTGTAAACTGTCACTGAGTCATTTTGGTTTCTGCAAAGAGATCTAAGAATGAATTCATAGCTCTTTTTTATAAACTCCTTTTTTACCCTTTGGCCATACAAAGGCTGACTAAGAATTCCTTATACAGAACACAAGGATTCAGGTATTTCTGGGGAGAGAGAGAGAAAGGAAGCTCCAAATTCTTGACCTTGCAATTCATTGAAGTCTTTTCCTAGTGGTTATGTAATTAAATTGGTAATTGTAATTAAATTGTAGACAGCTTCATTTACGTATAAAGTCTATTTTAAGATTTTAATCTCTTGACAAATGAAATGAGAGTTCTTGCTGTCTTTACAGGTGATAAACAAAGGGCTATTTTTCTTTGGGACACTGATAGCCCTCGGTGGTACCTACCTTCTAGTGCGCTCCATGTCACTGAAACCAATGAATTACTTGAGAAGACCTTGGGACTGGATCACTTACATCCAGAATACAGGACATGTCTCCCTGCAAGCACCATGGAGTTACTAGGACAAATTTCCAATCTCATTAGCGGGTGATGTGAAGATCCTTAAGTAGCAAATTGTGATTTCTCTGTAACCAAAACTAGGATCAAAACCATGTTTCCATCATTATATTTAATTTTACTAATAGAAGATATTTGTCAGTTGGTAATTAAATTTAACTTGAAATTTCTGTATTAACTGCAGTTATTGAAAAAAAAGCATTTTAAAATGGGAACACTCCTTTCACACCACACTACATAGGTCCAGTCATTCTAAACATTTAAGTTCAATGGCTAAGATTTCTTTGACTTCTCAAAAAGTAAGATTCCAGATCACTGATCACACTTGTTGATTAAAGGTCATAATAAAAGTCATAATAGGATGAATTTAATACCTTGGTTTAAAAATTTCTTCCTAGCTGACATGTTAACTGCACTTTACATCACCCAAATGGAACTTATTTAAGTACAGCGTTTAGATTCACTTGATAAAATTAGAAATGTAGAAGGAATTCAGGGAGCATTCCAGAGAGCTACAAAAGGAATTGATTTTATTTTCCAGTTTTCAAATGCCAGTATTAAATTCTAAAGATTTTTTTTAAAGGCAATTAATGCCATATTGAGAGGAAAGGAATGTTTTATTTATAAACAAAATACTAACTTATACAAGATAAACATATAAACATGAAAACACACTTTATTCCACTTCAGATGCTCCAAAGTAATTTACTAATTTATTCTTGAACTACATGCCATAGTTGAATCAGCAATGAACGTGATTTTTGGAAGTTTATCTAATGAAATGATTTTGTTTCTTTCTTATACAGTAGGTCAACTAATCATTTAAAAGCCTCAAACATGGTTAATTATGTAGATATAGTCAGTAGGACAGTGATCTAAGCAATAAAAGTTAGGCAGAAATATGAAACGATTAAGTCTCTTTTCTAATCCATGTTTGTTCTAAAAACAAATTCATGGGAAAATTGTCCTCTTTTTTAACAACAATAAAATTTATATATACTTTAATAGAGTACTTCACTTATTTTCATCCCTGTTCAAATGTAGAATTTGCTTTGTTATTTCACTTGGAACTCCTTTTCTAAATCCAGAGCTCTTGACAATATTATGGGAAATTATTAAAAAGAAAAATCATCCTGCAATATCCATATTTGAAATGAAGTAGGTAAAGGTGTTTATCTACCATCAACACTATTTCCTCCATGTACAGTGATATGCTTTATATAGCAGTGGTCTGAAAATTCATATTGCTTAGTGACATCATAGTCATCTTTGTGCTTCACTCTGGCAAAAATCTCATATATCTTGTGTTTACTGAATCTCTTGATAGGATCATTTCCCTGTGCTTGATTTAATCTTGTGGTCTCTTGTTTAGCATAGACCCTAAGCTTACAAAATTCACTGGCATTATTACCAGTAAGGGCTAACAAAGAGTGATTGAGAAACAAAATTAAATGTGATTAGGACTACAAAAGCATGAAATAAGTGATGGGTGTTGCTCACCAGTCAGGTATATCCCTTCTACCATAGATATGGCTTTGAAGAACAAAACAACATGATGGAAGTTAAAGTATATGACTATAGGAGCAGGAAGTGCACAGAGCAGAATCTCTGTGATCTGAGAAGATGGGTAAAGGAGAAGTTCTGGAGCCCTCAGTGGATTTTTCAGGATTTTATTGGGATTTTACCAGGTACATGGCAGGCAGGGGTTCCGGGGGTTGGCAGGCCTCCCACGCCCCCCGCGAATCTTCACTCTTTCTGGGCTCTCCGGGGTTCTCTTGTAGTCTTGTTCTCTCTCTTCTGCTCTCTTCTTCTTCTTTGATGTTTTTGCTCTCTTCTAGTCATTCTTCTGGTGTCCCTGTGATACCATCCTTATAGGTTCAGACTCAGCCCAGGTGTACCCACCTATGTTTGCTTACACCCTACTCCAGGTGCCCGCCATCAGGCATGCATTCAGGACCGCAGGGATCTATCATCAATGCTGATAGCAGAAGGGCAGAAAAGCCTGACAATTATTTACCCTACAGTGACTCATTGAAAACAATGGCACTAACAAAATTTTGCCTATATCACATGCAAAGAAATTTTTAATGATCTGGATTTGTTTGGTCTATGATAAAATCTCCTGGTAGATGCTTTCTGGGAACATATACCCATTGTTAAGTGATGCATTACTGTATATCCTTGACTAATATTTGATTGTCTATATAAAAAGGTTATATTTTTATGTAAGGTAAATTCACCAACATCTTAAAAGAGGACACAATTAGGAGACTGGGGTTAACCCATTAGATCAACCTGATTTAAGAATGGAGGACTCACCCTGAAAGCAAAAGCACTGTGAGAAACAACAATTGCAGAATGTACAAAGGTAGTGAGAAAGGGGAGAATGAAGAGGGAGAAGATTTACAGGTTGGCACATAGCCAGATGCCATCTGTCCTATCTCAGATACCATCCACAGAGCAGAAACTGAGTCCAATTTGAAGCTGCAAGTGACAGCCTGATGGCTTCTCCATAGACACCCCTCCTCACCAGTGATTTAACTGATAAAGTGCTAGTGGATCAGCTGCCAAAGTTCCAACAGCTTTTTACCTGCCAAAAACCTCAGCTCCACCTCTTTTTCCCATCAGCATGCACCCGAGGGGTGGAGTCTGGAAAGCTTCACTTCTACCATCAAGTTGGCTATGAGCATCACCCATTGGACTGTGGACTTCTCACCACTCTTCTTACAATTTTCCCACTTTCAATTTTTGTCACCATTTCTGCGGTGATGAGAGGTAGATGCTGGCATGTAATCTCAGAAGATAGTTTCACTGGGTTTGCATTGTACTCAAAGGAAATAGCAATCAGTTGCAAGACATTGTACATGTATATAGCCTGTGTATGCATAGCCAGACCTCCATTTTTGGGAAATAGTGCAGTCCATTAGTCAAAGCCAAAAAAAAAAGGAAAAAAATCTCAAAAATGATTGACAACTATATTAAAATCATTTTCTTATCTCCTACATTCAAGTTCTATCAAATAGTACAGCCAAATGCATTAAACTAAATCTAATTCCAATCAATTTGATCTATTTTGTGTAAACTGATAGGAGAGAATAACCAAGTAGAATTTCTACTGACTTTGTTAGGACTTTCTGTAAAGGATCTTAGATTAAGCTTTCAACATTTGGCCTGTCCGGAACTCAGAAGCCATGCCATAGCATGTTCTCACCAAATGACAAGCAAAATATTATATAAGAATATACCAGACACTGAAGAAGTTTCACATAATAATTTTATAATGTCAATATTAATGCATATGCAAAGGAGAAACATTTCTCTCAAGTAACATTGCTTCCCATTATGTTCCAATTTACCAGATAAATACCAAATATATCAAGTTCATCTAATATATTTCCCCTAAGGAGAGGCAGAAATTTTATGGTGTGCCTTAGGAGCTCTACCGAGTTTCTATAACATTTCCTTTGATTAATCAAGGAAAATATGACCATTTTTAAACTCTCAGATTTCTTAGAAGTTTTATCATCACTATTAGAGAACAAAGCACCATTTTATTTCCCAATAGTGAAGATTTAAGTTATCAAAACTCCAACTTGACTCACTAGCACAATGTTAACAGAATTATACACTTTTGACCTTTTATCTGATTCCAAAAGTAACAATTTTTCCTCCACCATATATATAACCAATTATTTCAATAACTTAACTAGAATTTTAACCCTCAAAAACCTCTATCCAATGTTTAAAGACTTAAGCAGTTCACCTTAGATTGCCTCTTCTGTGCAGCATGTACCCAACACAAATTACACAGGTAAAATGAAAAACAAAAAACAAAAAACAAAAAAAACCTGATAGTACAAATTTAAACATGCTGCAAACTCAGTCATTAAATTTCAATTTAGTTTTCATTAATCACAGTAAATTCCCAATTAGTTTTTATATTAAATGAAGATTATCCCAACCATGCTTCTAGAGTAACTTGCACCAGTTTCCATATGTATTTATTGAGCTCGTAATTCTTTTAAAGATTTATTTTATTTATTTATGCATACAAGAACTGGGATGAAGGCCAGAGGTGTGGGGGATGAAAGGATTCATCAGAGACAGAGTGGGGAGCAGAACAGGCAGATTGACTGAAAACACTGCTGAAGGGAGCAGCGAGTCTGCTGTGCCATGTGGTTACCTCCTTGGCCTTGGATCAAATTCATACTATACATGCTTATACAGTGGCTGCTGATAGATTCATAGTACTGAGAATCAACCCCTTGCACCACCACGGAGGCCCTGAGCTCATAATTTTTATACCAATTTCTATATCCTCCAGAGACCAGAATAATTAGACAGAAAAGAGAAAAATTACAGACATACAACATACACAAAGATCTCTCCTAGATTTTCCTTTAACCAAGTTGGAAAATCCTATGTAACAGTTTTATTCATATTAGATACCACCTTACACCAGTAAGAATGGCATGTATCAAAAAAAAAAAAAAAAACAGCAACAAGAAATGCTGGAGAGGATGTGGTGAAAAACAAACTCTACTACATTGCTGGTGGCAGTGCAAGTTGGTCCAACCACTATGGAAAGCTGTCTGGAGTTTCCTCAGACTACTAAAAATGATACCATATGATCCAGCAATTCCACTCCTAGGAATCTACCCAAAGGACACAGAAATATTGATTCAAAAGACACCTGTACCCATATGTTTATTTCAGCACTGTTTATAATAGGTAAAATCTGGAAACAATCCAAATGCTCAAAATTAGATGATTGGATCAAGAAAATGTGGTATATGAATACAATGGTATATTATTCAGCAATCAAAAAAAGATAAACTCACGCTATTTGAGGCACCATGGATGGAGCTAGAAGGAATTATGCTCAGTGAAATAAGTCAGAAGGAAAAAGAAAAATAGTGGATAATTTCACTTATAGGAGGAATATAGGGGAACAGAATAAGACATCAGTGTAAAAAAAAATAACAGTACAAAACACAACAAAACAAAAACAGACAATTATAAATCAGAGACATCCTGCAGGGGAGGAGGAGGGAGAGGGGTGAGAGGGAGGGAGGGAGAAGCACAGGGGACTGAGGTGATGGTGCATGGGTGCATTGGTGAAGGAAATTCTATGGGGACTATACCTGGGTGGGGGGAGAAAGCAAACATTGTTTAAAAATGAACAATGATGTAAAAATACCTAAATCAAAAAAGAATTTAAAAAAAAGTTTTACTCATATTTGGAAAGACCCAGCGCTTTCGCTCTGCTTCCTTAGGAAGACAAGTATTAGGAGGTTTGATTTTTTTTTTTTATCACTGCCTGATGGAAAGTCAGTTTTACTCACACTGAAATAGGCTTTTTGTTCATCTGTACCACACATATACTTGCAAACCCAGTCTACAAAGTAGTAAAGGGGAAAAATAAAACATAGGCCCATGCAACCCCCCAAAAAAACTTTCATAAAAGTCAAAATTGTAAAAATCAAATTGAAAGTCAAAATTAAAACCAAGTTTATTTTCTCCATGGAATCAAAATAAAATTCCCGAAGTGGAAGTATTATCAGCAGAGGTCATGTGGTTTCAGATGCCATCACATATACCTTAGACTTTGGAAGGAGGAAAAAAAAAGTTTAGTTAGATCATTTACAAAGTGATACTTATAGACATATTCATCACACTGGGGTTTCCAGTTTTCACCAGAAAGGTTATCTGAGCTATCTTGAAGTAGAAGATGAAGAAAAATTTAAGTTTTTGCCTTTTTCTTAAATGAGTATCTCAGGTTTTCAGCACATTCACAACACCAATAAGTTTTGGTCATCACCTTTCAGGACTTTTTTACTCTGCAGTGATGCACCCAGGGTTTTATTCCTACAAAATTTAAAGAAATGTGAGTGGTTAGCAAAACATCATAAGGACCAGACCATTTTTCCAACAGTAGGGCTTGAGCATCTTCATTCTGCCAGATCTTGAGTAAGATCTAGTGACCAGATCTGAAGGTATGCAGTGGTTCATCTGGAGGCATAGAGATTCTAGTGAGAGTAAAGCTATGTTGTAGCTAAAACTTTCTGGATATATTTTATGCACTATTTGATCCTACATTCCTCTTCCAGATCTGGTGCAGTGCTCAAAATTGAAGCTTAGAATAGTACACCAAAGGCAATTTCAAAGGGGCTTAAATATAGCCCACTTCCAGAAGCCACTGTTTTTCTTGGGCTATACGTGATCTAAATGCAGATCATGGTGATGGATTGACCGAAGGTAAATTTCTCTGCTTTATGCAGAAGGTCACAAGTGGCAGCTTCAGCCTGCAAACACATCAGTGATGTGGTCCAGTTGTTGAGACAACATTTGATACCAGCATTTCTACCCTAATAATTGGATTAGCATTTCCAGGCTAACTCACATAGTATCAGAAAGGCCTTCAGCAGTCTGGCAGCCCAAAGGCTGGTACTAAGACCAGCTTCCCCTTTATGTTATCCAACGTTGTTGACATTCAGGAGTTCAAAATAAAGGTTCAGAATCCAGGTCTTTGAGGGATTCATGGGGATTCAAATTCTGCAAAATCCAGGCATTCCCATAATCCATGCTATGCTTTCTATTGCTGAAATCGCTTGTTTTCACTCTATTGTGAGGCTTCCTTTGCCTTTTTAAAACCCAGATCCCAAATATCCCACTGTTTGCTTGCATATCTGAGCCAGAGAAGACTCACCCAGGATTAGGAATTTAGTAAATTGCCCACATATTGTAGGAGTTATTCCCTGCTTTGGACGATCTTTCTCATATCCCTGGCCTGTATTTCCCAGAAAATAGTTGTGGGATTCTTAAACCTTTTTGCAGTAACATCCATCAATATGGCAGAGTGCTTTCTGGACTCAGGATTCTCCCATTCAAAAGGAAAATATTGCTGATCCCAGGCACATATCCTTCTATTTCCATATTGAGATCCCCAAGTATGGCAATTAGCAGTTTGTAAGGATTTGGTATGGTTAGGTAAATTTCCCAGGCAATCAGATTAATGACAATTAATGACACTCAAATCCTGAAAATGGTACTTATTTGTATTTTTTTTTTTTACTGGCAAAATGAATCATTGCAGGTTGAGCAGCAGAATCAAATGAGATGAGATTGCAGTCATGGTTGAACACTTCACAAATCCTTGTCTTTTAGAGGATTTTGTTTTCTTCTTGGAACTCTCCTTGTCTCCATCACTTCTAGTTTTACAGGATCTGTGTATTTGGCATGTTCCAAAGTTCGGTCAGCCCAACCAATTTTACTAGCCCTTTTGTGGATTTCTGGGAGGCATCACCTCCTTTTATGGTGCATCCTGAGTGAGTAGCTGTGGAATATGTAGCATGCTCAGGTGGTACTTATAGGTGCAGTCTCTGATACTGGGATGAGAAAATAGTGTATGCATTGTTTACTTATTAGGTCATAAAAAGAAGCAGAGGGGAATTAGATTACTCTTTCTTGTACAGAAATCTATGTTGCATGTTTTTATCATCTAATTGGCATTCCAGAGGTTGTAAAACTACTTTTTTTGTGTGTGGCTTTCTCATAACATCAGTGGCTGTTACATTCCTCTTACTGGACCAAACTGATTTAGAATACAAAACTGAATATGTTGTGCTGATGTCTTCTAAAAAAATCAATCAAATTTTTACTCTCACACAGTGAGAGTAAGCTGGGTCTCCAAGATGGGTATCATAATAGACTTTTTCATATTGAATGAAGTCCTTGGGTACCTCTGTCCTTTATCTGTTTCCCCATCCTGTACTGCCATGTGTCTCATTTCCTCCTTTACTTCTTTATTCCTTTTATTTTGCCTGCATACCATTCTGCAACCCTTGTCTGAATCCTCATTCCTTTTTTTTTTTTAATTTATTTATACAAGCAGTGGGTACAGTCAGAAGTGCGGGAGGGTGAGAGAATTCACCAGAGACAGAGCGGGGAACAGAACAGGCAGACTGACGAAATACACTGCTGAGGGGAGCAGTGGGTGTGGCAGGAGAGGTCTGTTGCGCCATGTGGGACCCTCGCCTGGTGGCTGGGGATTGAACCAGTACTGTAGAGGCTGCAGGCAGCTTTGCAGCCCAGTGCTCAACTGCTGCGCCAACAGGGGAGGCCCCTGAATCCTCATTCTTACTGTCGTCTCTTCCTTTCTTTTCTTCTCATTTTCTCATCCTTCCTTGCTTCCATCCAGGGACACTTGTCCTCTTCCTTGCAATAAGCCCACTGACTCTTCTTTAAGTGTTCACTTATCCTACTTTCTCCATGTCCATTCTCTATTCCTCTTAAACCCTATCCTGTGTTTTTCATCTATGAAAACAATTGCAGGCTTAGGTGTCATTTCCTCCATGGCACTGTATACTCTAAAAGCTATATACACAAATTGAGGATGACTCATCTCTACAGTACATTCTATTGTGGTTAATTTCCTCTTTATATCCAGAGTATTGCCAAAGAAATGCGACGTTAATCGTGTTAGCACTTTTTGGAGCATCTGGATTCAGGTCTGTGGGAGTACTATAAATTTGGATAATCTCATGAAACTCAGAACAGATCCTTTACTGGCATGTTGTTCAAGTATTTTGCTAAAACTCTTTTGCTAAGACATTTTCTGGCTTAGCCCTACTAATAAGCACCACTTACAGTGTCCTAGCCTTTTCATTCCTCCACTTTGTGTCCCAATTAGGGTCTACTTTGGTACAGCTTTTTTTGTTCTGGGGTTTCCAGATCCTCCTGGTGGAGATAATGAACCTCATCTCTCGCGTTCAGTAGAAGGCTGTGCACCCAATACTAAAAGCAATTATATCATGGATTGTATGCCCAAGTAGGATGATGGGAAACAAAAGTAGTGGCAACCAAATTAACCATCCTTTGAGGATTTTTGTCAGTATGGAGGGACAGAAAATTTCTCTAATTCAGAAAGTCCCTAGTGGAAAAGAGGTTGTGCAACCACTAATATCCCACAGATTGCCCCTGTTCATTAAATCATTGTACCAGAGATTGGTGAAGAGGGAACTGTCTTACCCCAAGGCAGTCCCTTTGGACAAATTAAGTGCCCTATTTGGTTTGAGAAGGAAAAGCCATTCTAGTGCTATCTTCAGGAGAGGTAGCGGGGTCTGGGGAGACTTTGGGGCCTCCCCAGGAGGGATGCTGACCTCTTGAAAGACATTCTCTGCTGGTTTGTTCAGTTTCCAGTAAGTGACGGTCCTCCTCTTTCACCTCTTCCTTTGTACAGATATCAGGATAGGGAAGGGCTGCTTCCCTTTGTGACATCAACTGCGCCTCTGATTTTTCTAAATTAATTTCAGAGAAAGCCTAAAGTTTGTTCCATCTGCCTGATATACAAAATTTCCCCAACTGCAATCAATAGTTTATTGTTCATGGATCAGGTGACAGGTCATATTCGTTCTGCTCTAATGAGTGTACAGATTAAGCAGTGTTACAGAGCAACACCATATGCTCCCTAGCCAACAATTTACAACTGAACTTGTTCCACTTAGCCAAAATTCATCCAAGTTAACTCTCAGAAGAAATAAAAGATTTGCCTTCTCTCGAACCAAAAGCAGAGTTGTATAAACTACTTAAACACACACCCAAGAAGATCTCCTGAAGCAAAATTTCTTTTTTTTTTTAAGATTTATTTTTATTTTATTTATACAAGAACTAGGGTACAGGCCAGATATGTGGGAGGGTGAGAGGATTTACCAGAGACCAAGTAGAGAACAGAACAGGCAGACTGACTGAAATACACTGCTGAGGGAAGCAGCGGATGAGACAGGAGAGGTCTACTATGCCATGTGGGTTGCTCCATGGCCGGCGGGGATTGAACTGGCGCTGCAGAGGCTGCAGAGAGCTTCACAGCACTGAGCTCAACCGCCTGCGCCACCAGGGAGGCCCAGAAGCAAAATTTCTAAGAAGTTGAAAATGTATATCCACAAAATTTATGATTGACAAAAATCAGTTTCTATACTCCAGATTTTATCAGATCATTCAAACAAAAACTGAAATAACTGCCGAAACTAAAGGTTGAACCCACTTCTAAATAAAAATACACATACGGAGAACTGAAATAAAACCAAATTCCTCTAAATCAGAGACAGAAAAATTCTGCCACATCTCCAGCAATTGCAATGTGCTTGTGGTGACCAATAGAAGGAAGAGACCCCTGGGCTGGTCAACCACAAGTATCTGGCCCTACATTTGTGTGCCAAAAATTGAAACACAGGGAACTAGTTTAACTTGCTTAGTGAGCCCTCAGCCACATACTTATGACAATAGGACACAACCGGAAAATAAATACATAGTGTCAAACAAACAAATAAAAGGCAAATCTTTTATTTCTTCTGAGAGTTAACTTAGATGAATTTTGGCTAAGTGATTTATTTACATGGGGTGGGGGGAGAGAGAGAATACCTGGCATATGTCCAAATGCTGTTTGTTTTACCTCAGAGAGAACCCACTGAGCATAAACCGAGATGTGAAATGAAGATATACATGGCAACTGATGACTTCTCCACAGACACCCTTCCTCAGCAGCAGTTTAACTACAAACAGCTCAGCAGTTTAACTGGTCAAAAGACACAGCACTTTATTTTATTTTATTTTTTCTAAAGACCCATCTATCCATGCATACAAGAGCTGGGGCACAGGCCAGAGATGCGGGGGATGAGAGGATTCACCAGAGACAGAGTGGGAAACAGAACAGGCAGACTGACTGAAATACATTGCTGAGGGGAGCAGCGGGCAAGTAAGGAGAGGTCTGCTGCGCCACATGGGCTGCTCCCTGGCTGGCCCGGGATCCAACTCATGCTGCAGAGGCTGCGGATTGCTTCATAGTGCAGTGCGCCACCAGGAAAGCCCCAAAAGACCTAACACTTTAACTGTCAAAAATCCCAGTGGATTAACTGCCAAAAACCTCAGTAATTTAGCAGCCCTTATTTCCCTTATCTCTCATCAGCCTCCACTCAGGAGGTAAAGTGTGTAAAGCTCATCAGAATGATGTCAGGGAACGAAATCTAAATAGTTCCATCTCCTTCCACCACTAAATTTGCTGTGAGTACCACTTGCTTTCACTGTTCCTCTTACATGTTCTTTCTTTGTGGCATCAAATGGGCCTGTCTTTTTAAAATCTAATTAATGGAGGGAAGCCAGAATTTGTCCAAGCAGATTCTCAAACTAAAATAGAAGTCTCACTTACTCTCATACCAAAACCAAAACTATATAAATATCACACGCACCCTCAAAAATAAACCCCTGAAGTACAAGTCCTAAGACAGAGGTTGAACACAAGCCTCATAGTTATGTATGGTGAATCTGCCATAAGACAAAAATCAACTTCCATACACCAGACCTTATTGGAATCCCCAAACCAAAGCTTAGAAAACTTTGGAGAGGAAGAAGATAGGGAGAAGAAGGAGGTAGAGGAGGAACAGAAGGGAAAGGTGGAGGAGGAGAAGCAGAGCTGCCTAAACTGAAGGTGAGCCCATGTTTAAATCAAAACACACACACAAGAAGAACTCTACTGGAAACCAAAGTTCTCCAAATTAGAGACAGAAAAATCCTGCCATGTAGCTAGGAACTGCAATGCACTGATTGTGGTAAACAAGGAAGAGGTATTTGGATTGACTAAGTAATGATGCCTGCCCTATGCTGGGTAAGCCAGCCTGAAACAGGAAAAACAGGGAAAGTGGTTGGCACAGTTGCATCCTACCCCATGTGCTTAAGAACACAGGACACAACCAAAGAGCATACACACAGTGAGAAGCATCAATAACAGGATTTATCCACAGGGAGTGAGAAAAGGAGAGAGCTGAGAGACACTAGCATGTGGTCACATGCTGTCTGTCATACTGTAGAGAGCATCCACTGAATAGAATGCAAAATCCAAGCTGAAACTTCACATAGAAAGCTGGTGGCCTTTCCTTTCCAGCAGTTTAACTGTCAAAGATCAAACCATTCAATGGCCAAAGCCCCAGTCATTTTAGCTGACAATGTTCCATAGTATAGCTGCCAAAGCCCCAGAAGTTTAACTACCACCATCAGCAACTTAATTGTCAAAAGCTGCAGATCTGCCCCTGTTTCCCATCAACCCCTGCTCAGGGAGTGGAGTCTGGAGAGCTCCACCTTCCATCATCGAGTTGGCTGGGAGTGTCGCACTAGTTCATAGGTTGATCTTCACTGTACTTCTTACAGTTCTAGATGCCCATCTTGTACCATAAGTGGTTTTTCATTTGCGAAACCACCTGCTGAATTAAAAGAATTTGTCTTGCTCATTGCTTTCAGTTAAGGAGTCTATGATCAATTTACATTTCATATTAGAAATGAACAAAAATTCTATTGATAGTCCATAGAAAGGGGATTCCAAACCAGTCCTTGTAATGGAAGTCTAAAAGTGTGTCTGATTTTTATTATAAATTTTATTTTTATATTCCCTATACAATTGCGACCCCCTTATTTTGACCCCAATCCCTCCCCTCCCCACCTCCCACCCCCCATAGAGTGTCCCTGGTTCAAAGTTGCTTTTTGATTTTGATTTTTACTTTCTTATAGTTATAAGGCCCCATACCTCAAGACCAATATTTTTTTCTATAAAGGAAGCAATTGAATTACATCAACCTTTAACCTGCTAGCTTTGTCACTGTCATCACAGTTTTCTTTGAAGTGTCCTTATTTTTTTGTGATGTCGTGATGGATCTGATCTGCATTTCACTCCCAAATGCTGCTAAGTCTTTAAAATGCTGCTCACATCTCAACAGTCAATCAGAGGAACTGCAAAATGGATCTCTGAACCTGGACAGAGAGAAAAGAAAAATGGGTATTAAGTAAAAGTTTAGTCCTTAGTTTGGATTAACATTCAATAAAATAAATTGAATTAATTCTGGTTGTTCTTTTTTGTAGTTGATGTGGATGTGGGTTATAGAATAATGCTCAGATGCCTAAGAAACCCTAGAATCTTATATCATTTATTTATTATATTTCTTATTATCTAGACCAGGTAGAATTATTTCAATACCTTATGATCTATCTCCAAAGATTCCAGTTGTATAAATTTTTCATAAGGTCAGGTTTCTTTCTTCCAGAGATTTTGAACATTAATTCATTCCACAAATAGAGAGTAACTGCTAGGTGACTTTCCCACAAACTAGGTATGTTATGAGCAGTGAAGATAGACAGGGTTCTTGTTGGCAGAATTTACATCCTGTTGTACTCATTAATATTCTTTAAAATTAGGTAAATACTATTTTCTGTCAAAATGACAAGTCAATTGGGGAAAATACACTACAGCAGAGAGTGCTAGTATTCACCAACTCCTATGGTTTGTTCTGTCCTGAGTGCAATACTGAACCATATTTCTCAGTCTCCTATCAGGGCCTCATCCTAGATCTTCTCTACAACAACCTTGGAGGTCAAGGTCTGAAGATGGTGACAACATAGCATGGAAAGAACCTAAATGACTGCATTGAATCCATTCCATCTCCTCCACCAAATACATTCATGGTGAACTCTGACCTGAATGAACAATTAACTTGTCCTTGTTAACCCATTGAAATGTTGGAGAATTTTCTTACATTTATAGTGGTCTGTTTAATGTGACCAATAAAACATATAAACATATGTTAATGTTTATCTCCTTTATCTAGAGCAAAATAAAAGTTTAAGATTTTTTTCCCCATTTCTGGAAATATCAATGAAAAATATAAACAGCTCAATTGATTTCTATCTCGTGAATATTATTTATATAGAAGCAGTATTTAGTTTAAACTAACATTTAGAAATATTTATTTGTTTAAGATTACTTATTCACAACACTATTATATGGTGTGTCAAGTTAAGTGATAAAGATACATTACTATAAGGTTTAAATAGAATACATCTGCCAAAAATTAAATTTTTTTCTATATAAGATCCTTGAAGATAACACCATTGTTTATATATTTCCTTTTGTTTATTTGTGTCTTTTAAACTACCATTCAAATTGTACTTCATGGAACCAGAATCATAAGATTCTGGGAGCTTGTTAAAAGTGCCAAATTTTGAGTACCCAGACATATTGAATCAGAATATGCACTTTTAAAACAAAATCCCCAGATATAGCATATATACATATCAAAGCTTTAAAATAACTGCTTACTAGCCAATTGACCTAGAGAAAGGGCACAAAAAATTCTATTTAATGTATTTAAAATATACATATTTGCCTGTTGAACTGTACTTCTTATAGTTCTAGATGAAATATGGAAGTCTTATATTCTTTCAAAAAATTAGTTATAATCAACTTACTAGAAAGCTTTTTGCATGCGTATTTTCAAAAGTTTTATAAACAGTTTCAGGGATTCCAAAGGTTTTCCTGAAAATCTCAGATTTTTTTTTTTAAGATTTATTTGTTTATTTATACAAGCACTGGGTACAGAAGCGCGGGAGGGTGAGAGGATTCACCAGAGTCAGAGCGGGGAACAGAACGGGCAGATTGACGAAATACACTGCTGAGGGGAGCAGCAGGTGGCAGGAGAGGTCTGCGCACCATGTGGGACCCTTGCTGGTGGCCAGGGATCGAACTTGGGGCTGCAGAGGCTGCGGGCAGCTTCGCAGCCCAGCGCTCAACTGCTGCGCCACCAGGGGAGGCCCAGAAAATCTCAGATTTTTAAGGACTCAAATTTAAAAATCTCTGGACTTGATGAAAAAGAAAAATGAAAGGGAGAGAAAGACTAGTGAAATGAGATTATAAATCATATGAAAATAAGCTCATGGAGAGAAAAGGAGAAGGAAAGACATAAGAACAAAGAGAGAATCTGAATGCTGTAATTGTCTGCTATTATTATAACCTGCTATCTTAAAAAAAATCCCAGTGATGTAATTAATTATATTTCAATGAGGTAATTAATGATTATTCATAAATTTTAAATTCTCTGAGCCTTAGTTCCATAGCAATCATAATGGCAATCATGACTGGCAGCCATCAAATCAAAATTATTAAACTTGGTGGCACTGGCTGTGGTCGACTCCAAGTCGCTGGTGCCTATGCAGATTAAAGTCAGGTCGCAGAGTGAGGCATGCCCAGGAGCCCCCAACTGATGCTACCTGCCCCTTCTGTTTTGGCACCTTTGAGACACCTGAGGTCTATGAACTGCATTTGAAGGAGAGGCATAACCTCATGCCCACTGTCCACACAATTCTGAAGCCTCGGGTAACATGACCCTGGCGGCCATTGCCATCTGCCTGCTGTGCTGTAGAAGCATGGAAGTATTAACGGACAATAAGAGGCACCCTGGGACCCCCAAACCTGCATGTTCTAAATAGCTTCTGCTGTCTACCACATAAAGACAACCACACTCCAGTGCATGAGACCTTCAATGGAAAAGAACGTGAATACAATTTGTGTGCAATAATTAGTGTGCAATGGAGAGAACAGAAAATAGTTTCCAATTAAACAGCTAAAGTTACCCATCCCCTCATGGGTGAATGCCCAGCCAAATCATTCATGTCTTTATAATAAACACTGAAAACACACAAATTCTCCTTCTAACCTAACTCTTCATAAACCAGTGAAAGGGAAGGGCCATGTTACTCAGGAAGAAATGCTTGTCCTGAGCCTGGATATGAACTGAATTTAAATACAGTTTTCCAGAGGACAAAGTGAAGTGAGTAGACCAAGAGATACATCTCCTTGGTGATGTATTAAATCTTTGACAGAGTCACATGTTTGTTTTGGGGAAACGGTCTTTCCTGTAGTCTGGGCTAATAGGAAGGGTAAGGATAAAGGATCTCCACCTTATCCTAGTCTATTTAATTTGTTACACCATTGCAAAATATAGTGATATTTTTTCCAATAATCACATTCCCAGAGTGAAAACAATCAGTTACAAAGCTTACTTTTCTGATCATAAAGGTATAAATAATGGGATAATACACAGTACTTGATTTAGCAAAGAGCTGTGAAACAGACACAGGTGAAGTAACAAGGTGCCCATAACCTTTAATCACCAAGAAAATAATCAAAGTAGTATGGTACTGGAATATCAGTGGAATAAAATGGAATGTAATAAATAGAATAAAATAAAACACTCAATGGAATAAAACAGAATGCTCAGAGATAAAACCATGTCAATATTAAATGCTCATCTTTGACCAAGGAGTCACAACCATATAATGCAGAAAGGAAAGTCTCTTTTAAAAATGGTGCTAGAAAACATGTATATCCTTATGCTTATGCAAAATAATTAAACTACATCCATACTTAGTATCACACATGAAAATTAATTCAGAAAGGATTAAAGAATTTTATATAGAACAGAAACCATAAAGCCTGTTAAAAGAAAACAAGGGATACACTATAAGAGTCAGCAGCAAAGATGTATTTGGCAAAGCCAAGGGCGTGGGAAACAAAAGCAAAAGAAAACAAATAGGATTACATCAACCTCAAAAGCTTTTGCACCTCAAAATAAACTATAACAAAAATAAAAATTAAAACCTACAGACTGAGGAAGAAAACAGTTGCACCTCACACAAATGACAAGGGACGAAATTCCAAAATTACAAAGTATTTATACAGTCCAAGATACAATCCAATTTTTTAAAAGAATTGGGAAAAAAAAACTAAATAGACTCTTTTCTAAAGAAGATATTGAGGTGATCGATGAGCACTTGAAAAATTGTTCAACATCACTTATTACAAGGGAAATAGAAGTCAAAACAACAATGAGTCATCACTTCACCCCTGTGAGAACGCCAACATAAAAATAATGAAAACAAAAAATGTTGGTGATGATGTAGAGGAAAAGGTATACTCAACCTTTTGATGGAACTGCAATTAGGTGCAGTTGCTATGAAAATGATATGGAGATTTCTTAAGAAACAACAAAAAAAAGGAAATCCCATCAGATCCAACAATACTTCTGCTAGGTATTTACCCAAAGAACATGAATACTCTAATAAGAAAAGATGTCTGCACCCCATGTTCATAGGAGCACTGTCTGCAATTAGCAAATTATAGATAGGATAAACCTAAATTCCCATCTAGGATGACTGGATAAAGAAATTGTGGAATACATTCTCAAAAAAAAAAGAATATTTTCCATATGAAAATATGAAGATTCAAAAATATGAAATAATGCTTTTGGGGATAAAATGGATGGAACTTAAGTTGATTATGCTAAGTGAAATAAGAATGTGAAAGAAAGATATTGTATGGGTTCACTTATTTGGGTAATATAAATAACAACAACAACAAAAACCATACTAGTTAAATACAGCAAAAGCAGATCTTAGATTTACTGAAAAATTTGCTGGTTACCATACAGCAAATGGGAGAATGGGAGAAGGGACTAGGGGCAAGAAAAGGATAGGATATTAGTATGGGAGTTTTATTTTATTTTTTTAAGATTTATTTATTTATGCATACAAGAGCTATGGTATAGGCCAGAGGTGTGGGGGTGAGATGATTCACCAGAGACAGAGTGGGGAGCAGAATAGATGGACTGACTGCTGAGGGGAGCGGCAGGAGAGACAGGAGAGGTCTGCTGTGCCATGTGGGTAGCTCCC
Organism: Talpa europaea; assembly: GCF_964194135.1. Lineage (NCBI taxonomy): Eukaryota > Metazoa > Chordata > Mammalia > Eulipotyphla > Talpidae > Talpa > Talpa europaea. The sequence goes on along the minus strand of NC_140082.1, from coordinate 67,750,327 downwards.
AGGCTGGGGATCGAACTCATACTGCAGAGGCTGTGGATAGCTTCATAGTGCTGAGACTTAATCCCTTGCACCACCTGGGAGGCCCAGCATGGGAGTTTTAATGGCAGGTGAGTGAGCCATGAACACATACAGAGAAGTAAAATTGTAACATCAAGGGTATATGGACTTGGAAATGTGACATTTAATTTCAAAAATTAATAAAAAAGAGAAAGATCTGATAATAATTTGGGTCTCTAAAGGGTGGACATCCTAGTGAACCATAACATACATGTTTGTATATGAACATACTCAACAGAATTCAAATTAATAATTAATTTGACATAACATTGATTTGGAGGAATAGGTTCACACCTCAGGTGGTTTTCCTCACAACCTACCCTCCCCAGAGTACCTAATCCCCTTTATTGTGTACCACTGGGGCACCTCTGGCTTTGTTCTCACTCTCTTTCTCTCTCATGTGTGAGGAGTCATTTCTAGACTTTGTTCTGATTTAGTTCATTCAGTCCTTTGTTTTGATTCTCTATATTGCACATATGAGTGAAATTATTGTTTGTCTTTTTCCCTCTGACTTATTTCACTTAGTTTAATCTCCTCCAATTCCACCCATGTTGTCACAATTTACAGGAGTAAATATTTTTTAATAGGTAAATATTTTGGAGCATCTCAAAGACAAACTTAAAAATCATTGATATTATAGTAAAAACTCAAATGTTGTAAAGAAGATAGCAGAATAAACACTTTTAAGACTCCTTTTAATAATCATCCCCCAAAAAAGAACTAGAAATAAACAAAAAATCTATGTGGAGATTGGGAGATATTGATAACTTTAAACCAAAATAAAGACAGAGTATAGAAAGAGGAATTTAAAAACTCAGTAGAAGAGAGATCAAATCCCAAGTGTCTGCTGAAGAGAATACCATTAAAAAAATAAATTTTACCTAAATAAATCTTATTAAAAGATCTGAAATTGAAGGGGGCAGGTACTATGTAAGCCATAAATTATTTGCAAAGATTATTTGACCCTTGGGCCTTCATCTTCAGCTTGTGAACTCATATCCACTTGCCTTCAAAACCAGAACAATTGGATCTTTGAAATCTAGAAATAGTAACAAAGAAGAAAAGAGGTACTTGGGGCCTCCCTGGTGGTGCAGGCGGTTGAGCGCAGCGCTGTGAAGCTGTCCGCAGCCTCTGCAGTGCCAGTTTGATCCCCGCTGGCCGGCCAGCGAGGGTCCTGCATGCAGCGGCAGACCTCTCCTGTCTCGTCCGCTGCTCCCCTCAGCAGTGTATTTCGGTCGTCTGCCTGTTCTGTTCCCCACTCTGTGTCTGGTGAATCTTCTCAACCTCCCGCTCATCTTGGCTGCACCCCGGCTCCTGTATAAATAAAATAAATCTTAAGAAAAAAAAAAATGTACTTCAGTAGGTGGGCAGATCTGTCTATGGACAGAGAACAAATGAAGAGCTGAGTAGTGATGAAATGCCTTATGCCTTAATCCTTCCTGCCAACCCCAACTCCCAATCCCTATTGTGCCTAAGATGCGAATAGTCAAATTTATACATGCTAAGTAGAAATTGGAGGGTTCCGTTTTGAAAAAGTGTAACTATGCAGAGAAAACATGCCGAAATTTGGGAATTCACAAAACAAAGTCAGCTTGTTGCCAACAAGATCATCCAATAGTAAAAGCCAACACTATAAACTCTAATCATGCACACAAATTTTCTTGAACTTGCTGGTACTTCTCTCAAATAAGAGCAAGTGGACAAGAAGCTTCAGATGTTTGAAGAAAGTCTTTATGATGAAGAAAAAAGGCCAAAACAAATAGATAAGAAAAAAATGGATTCAGCACAAATACATAACATAGAGCAAAAATAAAGGGGGAAAAAAGCCACCAGCATTATAGATAATATTACCAGAAAGGTAACATTTATGACATATAATCACCTCAAAAAGCTCATGATTATGAAAATGATAGAAATTTTCTTCAATGATAGGAATGTTCTGTACTGTCCAACACAGTAGTCCCTAGCCACTAAGCACTTGAAAGGTGGCTAATGTGACTGAAGAATTAAAATTTAAATTTAGTTTCATTTTAATTACATTAAATACTCATATGTGGCTAGAGCTACTGTATTGGATAGAATAAAGATGGAAGATAAAATTTTAAAAGCTTCCAAACAGAACAAAAATAGAAGAGTAGATAGAAAAACTCTGAAATTAGAAGATCAGAAAATACAATAGGCATTCCAGAGAAAGCAGAAAAGATGAAAGAACAAATTGAGTGCAAAAAAACCTGAGGTTACACAATTTGAGTACATGAATATAAAGTCCTTTTAGTATCATGTGGCTTTGGGTTTTCTTGGTAGTCTTGTCTTCATTTGACAATAATGATTCCTTTATAATGCTCTACTGGTCACTGGTGTTAGTCACCATGAACAGGCTCATATGTTTTTCTTTTTCAAGATGGTCTGCTTTCTTTAAATGGAAAATATTAAGACACTTTTGGTCTCATCACAACTAGAGTTCCCTTGGCATGTTATACTCTTCCACAAATGTTGTTTTCTTCAGCCTGGAATCATTTATCTTGAAAATCCCACTAATCTTTCAATCCCAGGACATATACACCTTTATATATAAGAAGAAAATAGCTTGAAATAATAGCAACCTGACCTTCCTCTCATGGTTTTCTCATCTGTAAAATGGCAATAATGGTTTTGAAGTCAGAGGCTTGTTGAAGAGTGTATGAGTTACTATTGAAGAAATTCTGGCCTTTCACCCAGACAGAGGAAGAACAAGCTGTACTTCAGGAACAGGGAGTTCAGGAAAACTTTATTACTCATGTATGAGGGCCCAGACCTGGATATCCCCATCCTGTCTGAGCACCTGTTTAAACATAAGGTGTTCCTTTCATACAGGCCAAGAGGGAAAAATGCAGACATCTGTCTCTCCTGCCTTGGAGAGACAGACCAGCTTGACTGGCTGTCAGACCCTTTTGAAATGCAACTTTGTTTAGTTAGCAGTCCTGAGGCTCTGGCCATGAATCTTTAAAGGAAAGAGCTGTAAGCAAACTTGTAAATTATGCCTGCATTGGAGTGTGCATTCTGCTGGAATCTTTATTTATTAATTTGCTCAATAATATATTTTCTCATCATTACTGTTTGTGATAGTCTTAGAATAGCACTTGAAATAGAGTGAATGGCGCTTGACTCCATGTAGTAAAATTGGAATGATAAAGAGATTAGCATGGCCCCTCTACAAGGATGACTTGATAATTTGTGAAATATTTCATATATTTCTTAAAAGATTTATTTATGCATATAAGAACTGGGGTACAGGCCAGAGGAGTGGGGGGGGGGGTGAAAGGATTACCAGAGACAGAGTGGGGAACAGAACAGGCAGATCTACAAACTCAGTTAATGAATATTTGCTGTCATTTTTTTTTTAAGAGTTATTTATTTATTTATTTATACCAGCACTGGGTACAGTCAGAAGCGTGGAAGGGTGAGAAAATTCACCAGAGCCAGAGTGGGGATGAGAACAGGGAGACTGACAAAATACACTGCTGAAGGGAGCAGTGGGCACGGCAGGAGAGGTCTGTGCGCCATGTGGGACCCTTGCCGGCACCCTTGCCAGTGGCCGGGGATCGGACCGGCGCTGCAGAGGCCGCGGGCAGCTTCGCAGCCCAGCGCTCAACCACTGCGGCATCAGGGGAGGCTCTGTCATTATTTTTATGAAACATTCTCTCCTAAGGTGGTTAGGTACATGTCCTTTATTTCCATGGTATCTAGAATATGCCTCTACTATAGCAATTACCATATTTATATCTATATTGATAGATAAATACAATTTTATTGCCCTCTCCTAGGCAATGAATATCTTAAGACAAGATTATATTTTTCTTTATAAAACAGAAATCTTGCTACCCTAACTATACAATATACAGCTTAATAAATGCTTAGTAATGCATTAAATTAGGGAACAATGTGAAAAACTCTGAATTAGACTGGAAAATAAAAGACAAAAGAAAGTATCAACCAGAAACACAACTAAAAGCAGCAAAAAACTTAGCAATGAAAGTAGCTTTCTAGTGAGAGCTAGAGATCAATCATATAAATGACATTCACTCATTCGAAAGCAAATATGGTAAGGATAATATTGCATAATATAATAGAAGATTATATTCTATTACAAAGAAAATAAGACATAAGTTCTACAGTAATAAGAGTTAAAAAGAACAAAAGGAATGTTATATTGTGCAACCATCCCAGACTGGGTAGGTTCATAGCCGGTTCTCACAGACAAAAAGAAAATCCTAGAGCCTTCAGTGGATTTCACCGGCCTTGAATGGTGAAACAGGAGACTGTAGACACAAGCACAGGTAGAAATTAAAAGACCAAATAACAGAATAGCACTGACCCAGGTTACCCTCTTTATACTGTTGAGTGCTCATAGCCACACAACTGATAACAATGTTGTGAATGCAAGCCCCATCCTTTGTTTGCTGGATGTCCAAAAGATGGAAAACATAACATTTTGGAAAGCAAAAAAGAGCCTGATTAACTCATTTTCCTTACGCTTAAGTAAAACTGATGAGAACTGAAGAGTTTTCTTTTTAACTGTAGATAAATTTAAGGATATGGGAAATCATTAATGTAAAGCTTTTAGAATTACATGGGGGAGGTGCACAGACCAGATTAGGTTAAAGGTGTTTTGAATTCTCTTCATAAATGGGATGATTAAATCATAATGTCAAGGAAGAATTCCGTCAGGAAACCAAGCAGCACTCAGAGGAGGAGGGAAGTTCTTTATTAACGCTGGCGGGCTCAGAGGAGATCCTTTACCAAAGTCTGAGACCCCAGCAATTGGGCAACTGGATATTTATTGCCTAAAGCAGGAGTACATTATCACTTTAAAGCCAGCTGGGATACAGAAGCAGGAGACTTCTAAGCAGTTATCCGGGGTACATGAGTCAGGAGTGTGGTCTTGAGAGCATTTCAGTTCCCTGGAACTTTCAGTCTACTGTAAGGCTTTGTTTCAACATAACTTTAGACATTTTCCACTTCTATAAGATTTATTTAAGGGATAAATATGAATAGGACAGAATAGAAATGATTAGAAATGTGAAGAGAAAAGAGAATGGTGAAAAAGAGTCCCTTAAGAAATATATACAATAGTGAAAATGTAGAAGCAACGCAAAGGGCTTCATGACACATAGCAAACAGGAATATTTGCTAAACTGTGAACCAGTGAAGCAACAGCTTTTATTTCCAAGAGCAATGTTTCTAGGTTTGAGTCTCTGACAATGCTAAATGCCAGAGGTTGAATATGCTGAGATGAGAAAACAGGCATTGGTGTAGTCAAAAAGAAATGTTCAAGCCTAGAGGTTTACTAACATAAAACGATTACTTTTTAAGAAAATTAACCTATATGCCTATCTTCTGAGAGATAATTTCTTTCGCAATAAGTTGTTTTCAAGTTATACTCTGCATAAGGCTTGGCTACAGAAATGCTAAAAAGCTGTTTACTAAATGAAAATTTGTCTTTAATCACAGATCCTTGCTGATTTAGTCCCTAACTAAAATGTTCTCTTTTACAAAGTCATTAAAATGTTACCATAACAGTGTCTGGATTATAGTCATTGATCTGTTCAACAGTATGTATCTTTATTTCCAAGTGCTATTTGAAGAACTATGGAATCATGAACACAACCTAAACTGGGAAGATTAAGAACTAATGCTTTATTAACAACTAAAAAACTAAATATTTTTTGATGTCACAGAAAATCTTCACAGTTATGACTTAGTGAATTCCACTTACTTGGTACATTCAGCTTTGCTAAAACATCAGGTCTTACTAGTCTCCACTGGGTACTGCAGAGAGTGACTGTTTTCTGAAGGAAGGCACCAAAATCATCACTTAATCCCTTTTGAATTGGAGAAAAAGTCCTGGCTATGATCTGGAGTGCACAAGGTCAGGGACTCTGGGAAATCAATCCTCTCCTGGTGATTTAACATGCCTCAAACATTCTTTTTTTTTTAAAGATTTATTTATTTATTTATTTATTTATTTATTTATTTATTTATTTATTTTTTAAGCACTGGGTACAGTCAGAAGCGCGGGAGGGTGAGAGAATTCACCAGAGCCAGAGTGGGGAGCAGGCAGAAGGACCGAAGTACACTGCTGAGGGGAGCAGAGGGCGGCAGGAGAGGTCTGCACGCCATGTGGGGCCCTCCTCCGGTGGCCGGGGAGCAGCCGGGGATCAAACCATCGCTTCAGAGGCTGCGGGCAGCCTCGCAACCCAGCGCTCAACCACTGCGCCACCGGGGAGGCCCTCAAACATTCTTAATATATCATGTTTGCTTGCTTGCCACAGGAAATTCTCTTAAATACCAACTTTAGGATATGTACTTTACATGACTGACTCTGGGTTTCTGTCAAGTCAGTCTAAAAATTAGCAAGTTACAATGATTGGGATCAGGTTTTTAACTAAGTTGTCCCAAACTTTCAATTACATGGTAATTAAAAAGAATAAAATACAGATTTCACAATGAAAAAGAAAAGCAATAACTGATTTACAAACCTTTTACTGAACATCTCATAAAAATATTATCATAAAATATGTAAGATGTCCAAAATTGGGCCTCCCTCGTGGCTCAAGGGGTTAAGAACCAAGCTGTGAAGCTGTCTGCAGCCTCTGCAGCATGAGTTCGATCCCCTGGCCAGCCATGGAGCAACCCACATAGTACAGCAGACCTCTCCTAACTTGCCCGCTGCTCCCCTCAGCAGTGTACTTCGGTCAATCTGCCTGTTCTGTTTCTCTCTCTGTCTGTGGTGAATCCTCTCACCTCTCACACCTCTAGCATGTACCCCAGCTCTTGTATGCATAAATAATCTTAAAAAAAAAAAAAGATGTCCAAAATTCTAACACTCTGCTTCAGATAGTACACTGCCCAGCATAGCTTAGTGTTTCTGAGTCAATGTCATGTTCATAGGCATTCAGAGGGATGAGTTTTTTCTTTTGATGGGATAAAAAAAAAAAAACTAACTGATAAAGGAAGGCATCATTGACCTGAATAAAATTTTTGATATATTATTCTGTTATATTCATTTTGATAAAATGTCCAGTTTCCTTAATAGCCTAATGATGGATGTGAAATTACATAGGAGTTTCTGCAATAAAGAATAGAGAATGTATTATTCCTAAGATGAATCAGTTTATATTAGAAGACGATGAGGAAGGAGAGAAAACTCAATTGATTTTACGTACATTAAAAAACTGTATCAGGGCCTCCCTAGTGGCATAGGGGTTTAGTCTCTGTGCTATCACGCTGTCACTGGTGCGGCCTGAGTTTGATCCCCACCCAGAGAGCTAACCTACATATGACACAGCAGGTCTCTCCTGTTTCACCCACTGCTTCCCTTAGCAGTGTATTTCAGTAAACCCGCCTGTTCTGCTCCCCACTCTGTCTTGGCTGAACCCTCTCATCCTCCATATCTCTGGCCTACACCCCCTTCTATGAATAAATATAGCTTTAAAAAAACCTGTATCAGGGGCCTCCTGGTGGCGCAAGGTGTTAAGACGCAACCTATGAAGCTAACCACAGCCACTGCAGCACGAGTTTGATCCCTGGCCAGGGAGCTACCCACATGGTGCAGCAGAACTCCCCTGACTCGCCCACTGCTTCCCTCAGCAGTTCATTTCAGTCAATCTGCTTGTTCTGTTCCTTGTTCTGTCTCTGGTGAATTCTCTCACCCCCCTCACCTCTGGTCTATACCCCAGTTCTTGTATACATAAATAAATAAATCTTAAAAAAAAAAAAAACCTGTATCAGGAAACAAAATCATGCTATATCCCTTAAAATTCTAAATCTCTTTAACCCAAAGAATCAAAAATTCAGTTACATACCTCAAGTTTATATTCCTAGGTATAATGTTAAGCTATAACTTTTACTTTCACAATCCCTTTCTTCTAGAGAGCAAAAACAAACAACATATAAAACCCAATAATTAAAAAAATATACTTAGATGGTACTTTCAAATTAAGTTGACATTCTAACTTCTGTTAGAGTCATGGATGTGTATAGCTGGGAGGGCCTTCAAGTATTTTGTGTCAAATACATAGATGAAGGGAAGCTCCATAGAACTGTAGTTATCCTGGAGACATAGACTCTGCCACAATCACCAATCTTGAGATCCTTCTATTACACTATATCACCCTTAGCCACACTGTGTTTGCTTGGAAACAAAACTGGAATTATGCTTTGCAAACTCTAAGGGCTTTAGGGAATTACCTAAGGGATCAGGGGCTAGAAGGACTGACCATCTTTAATTCATAGTTATTTTTTAAGTAAAGATCACAGAGAAATCATAAAGTATTGATGTACTGTTATATGGCATAAGGCAACAAGGACATGGAGGCTAACCAAAAACAGGTTTATTGTACCATTATTGACTCAGCAGATCTAGATCCCTACATTTCAGCTTGTGCTGGGTGGGTTAACATTGTAACCACTAGAGGATAGTATGGCATGAGTTGCAGTTCAAGAAATGTAGCAGGTTGCTTATCACAGGGCCCTGGGTGGCTTTGCTCAGGTGCCTTGCTCAGTACAGTGTCAGAGTTATCCAGAGGATACATGACACATCGTTTTCCATCCGATTGAATGATGAAGTAGAATGTGAATACAGTGGTCTTCTATTAATTTTTGTTAAAGAGATTTGCATATAAATGTAATTCCTCTCATAATTTAATTTTTTGAAGATATACACCTTTATATCAATAATATCAATATTATTGCCTCAAAGAGCTTTTATAAGTATAAAGTGATCTGTTAGGCAAACATTCCAGGCTGAGCATGTTCACTATTGATTCATGCAAAAGAAAGAAAAAATCTTGGAGATTTACATGTGTCTGAGATGCCTTTAATGCTGAAATGGGACTGTATACACAGGAAGACAGGCAGGCAGGCAGAGAGAGACTGAAAAGACCAAAGACTGAAAGAGTGCAAGGCTGACTAGCTACTGAGCCACCTAGCCCCCTTTATCTTGTTATGTGCCCATGGGATGTAGCTGATACACTCTTACACATGCAAGGCCCATTGCTGTTTGCTGAGTTTCCCAAAGGTAGAAAAAATAACATTTCAAGGTTTCAGGTTGTCTGTTGTTTGGAAGATGAAAATGGCCCCATTAACTCATTTCCCCTACACTATCATTATTAAAAAGTAAGACTATATTCCACTAAAGCATTTGGACAAAACATAATAAACACTCCACGTTAAGTACTTACTCTGAAAAAAATCCAGTTATACAAAGCAGTAGAACCTTTCATTTCATTTTATATAAAATGATTAATATTGTAAGGAAATATTAAATGTATATATATATATAAAAGAGGGGAAATATTTTAGCTCCTCGATTTGCACTATTTCTATCATAGAAAAGCAGCACATAGTAGTTTTCAGTTAAGAACCCTTTTACAGCTCAAAGCCAGATCAAAGTCCTGTGTAATTATACCCCATACAGTGCCAGTTTTGTTAAGATAAACCAACTATATATCTGTTCCACGTGATGTCACATGAGAATCTTCTCCCTGAGCCCCACAACCTGTGAAAGAGAATCACTCTCCATGTCCACCACATTTGGAAAGCACCAAACAACTTTCCATATTAAGTGCATCTTATTTCTATCTTTACCATGTGCATGCTATTATTTTCAGAAACCATTTTCTTTGAACATTTTCTGCTTTTAATCCTAGATGAGAGTGAGCTAGTTGTGAATGCACTAAAAAATCTTATTTAAAAATAAAGTTACAAAATGAGATACCATCTCACACCAGTGAGAATGGCACAGATTAAAAAAACTAGCAACAACAAATGTTGGCGAGGGTGTGGAGAAAAAGGAACTCTTCTGCACTGCTGGTGGGAGTGCAAACTGGTCCAACCACTATGGAGAGCTGTGTGGAGATTTCTTGACTTACTAAACATAGAGCTTCCATATGATCCAGCAATTCCACTTCTAAGTATTTACCCAGAGGACACAGAAACATTAATTCCAAAGAGCACCTGCACCCCTATTGTCCTGACCCGCGGGATTCAGAGGCACGAAAAGAGAAGGTCTGAGGATTGAAATGAGGGGCTTGAGACAACTTGCCGCTAGCGGTTGCTTCTTTATTTTTCCTTTACCTTCTCTTTTACTTTTACATGTCTTTCTTTTCCCTGTCTTTCTTACTTCCCTGGCCTTTTCTCTGCTCCTCTCGCAGCACTCTCCTCTCTTGTGGTTCTCCTCTTAAATCTCTTCTCTTCTCTCTCTCCCGCATCCTCCTCTTATATCCTGGTAGCTCTCCCCCCCCCCCCTACCTCCCAGTCTCACGTGCTTTACAGGAAAAACCTGTGGTTCTCCAAAGGCGAAATGGTAAAGCGAACTTTAACTCATGGCACACATATGCAACACGGTGCATGCTCCGGACGGCTCCGGACACCCTATGTTTATAGCAGCACTGTTTACAATAGCTAAGCTTTGGAAACAACCCAAATGCCCAAAAATAGATGACTGGATCAAGAAGATGTGGTACATATATACCATGGAATATTACTCAGCATTCAAAAAAGATAAACACATGCAATTTGCAGCAACATGGATGGCGCTGGAAGGGATCATGCTCAGCGAAATAAGCCAGAAAGAAAAAGAAAAATACCGGATGGTCTCACTCATAGCAGGAATCTAGAAAACTTAAATAAAGGACCAGGAAAATGAATAATTATAAGAAAGTGAAAATCTAAATCAACAAAAAACTATGAACCAGAGACACTCTATGGGGGTGGGGGGCGGGGAAAGGAAGGCTTGGGGTAAAAATAAGGGGGGTTGTAATTGTATGGGGAATATAAAAATAAAATTTAAATTAAAAAAAGAAAAAAATAAAGTTACAAATTTAGAGAAAATAAGTATTGTTGTTCATTCAGCACAGGGAGTAGGACTACAAACTACAAAATTAATTATTTTGAATTATACAAAGCTTTTATCTTAAGAATGGATATACTCTGAAGCATATAAGACATCTATTTGAGTTTTAAATATATTTCCCCCATGGAAATAAAAAGTTGTCTTATTGATACAGGGCAGCAAGCGGCATTAAAACTGGCCAAGGAAACTGCCCAAATGGTTTATCAGTTTCTGTCTGAGTTCTTTACCTTGTGCACAATTGCAAGACTATTAAGACTGTTCAGGTTCAGAGAACAACAGTAATGGGATTTATTTAATAAACCAGGGAAAAACAAAGTTACTGAGGCCAAAAATGGCATTTACATAACACACAACAGACCACATTCATAACACTTATTATAGTAAATTGTTATTATTCTATTTATTATTAGCTATTTTTAATAACCTTTTATTTTGCCTAATTTAGAATTTAAATCAGAGTTATGTAAGTAAGGAAAAATTAATATTTATAAGGATTGTTGCTATCTTCAGTTTTAGGAGTCCACTGGGGATCTTGGAATGTATCCTCCAGGCATAATGGGGGCACTAAAAGTATCAGCTTCTGATTAGTCTCCCCTTATGCAAGAATACATGTGACTTTTACATGTGACTACTTCCTCTCCTCCTCTCAATACCATGTTCAGATACTCTTCCAAGCAACTTCCATCATATTTTTTGGATTAGAGTTAAATTTGCCTTTGAATTGAGTTAGTATTCATTAGACAAAATTTTGTGGGGTTACTATTTTCTGAAAACATATCTAAAGTTGTTGTAACTAGATGACCTAGAGTTTCAGAATTCTAATTGGTGATGGAAAAAAAAAAAACACATTATAAAACAGTTATCCAAAGCTGTTTTTTTTTTTTGATTGTTTGTTTTCTTTATGTTATTGCTAGCAATGGGGGAAATGTCAGAAAAATTGACTAAGATAAAAATTCACAATTCGTAAGATATTAAATTTATTTTTTTTCTCTCTCCTGATTAGGTTACTTGTATTCATTTGACAAAGGGCAGCAAAGAACAGAGAACAAAGATGGGGGAATGTTAAAAAGTGTTTTGGATATAACTTTTAGTAGATAAGAACAAAGTAGGGAAGTGAAAAGAAGCTGAAAAATATAAATTAACATATATGCATATTTCAGGCCTCCCTGGTGGCACAAGGGGTTAAGATGCAGCCTATGAAGCTATCCACAGTCACTGTACTACAAGTTCGATCCCCAGCCAGGGAGCTACCCACATGGTGCGGCAGACCTCTCCTGACTTGCCCGCTGCTCCCCTCAGCAGTGTATTCCAGTCAATCTACCTGTTCTGTTCCCCACTCTGTCTCTGGTGAATCTTCTCATCCCCCACACCTCTGGCCTGTACCCCAGTTCTTGTATGCATAAATAAATCTTTAAAAAAAAGTATGGAATGGCTGGAGCCTGAACCAGGATGAGCCAAGTTGCATCAGCTGTGTCTCTTCATCAATGAAGCTATTGTTTGTGGCCAGAAGCAATGATGATATTTAAAATACCTTCCAGCTGCCAACCAGGGCCAAACTGAGATAAATAAATCCTTTCACTAACCAGAATTTAAGTACCTGTATCTTAACAATGAGAGCAAATTCTCCAGGGTACAACTCTACTGGACAAAAAAGAACAACTTCCTCATGGTTCTTTCTCAACTACAATCTGTATACACTGAAACAGAGCTATAGAGGAGCTGTAGGGGTGCTATAACTGTCCAATGACAGTGCCCAAAAAAGTACAAAAGGGTGTGTTCTCCTTGTGTGCACAATTGCAGGACCACTAAGTTTCAGGGAACAACAGTGCAGCTTATTTAATAAAAGGGAAAAATGAAGAGTTTGCTAGGCCACATATGGCCAGCTATCTCACCCCAATAGAGTCCACAGTGTCTAAAACTCCCAAACAAAAGTTCACTCATTCAAGATGGTACTGGCCTGCCTGGAGCTCTGGTGAGCAGCAGGCCAAAGTCTAACTCACCACAACTGGAGGTGTTCACAGGTGGGGCCACTGCAATGACCCACAGCAGCCAGAGGCTCTCTGCACGGAGTAGCTCTTCAGTGGGGCTGGATATAACAATGTAAAAGGAGGAGTCTGCAGCAGCACTACATGGTGGGCATCACTGTGATCCCACAATGTTGGCTCAAGACCCCATGGGCTTCTCTACTACCTGCAGCTGGAGGGAGTCACAGCACTGGAGCCTGCCCAGTGGGGTCCCATTTCTCCTCCCTGAAGCCCTGAACCTGGGGCTGCATGCCCTGGGGTGGTGTGGGTGGGGAACTGCTATGGAACCCAGCTGCCTCAGCGGAGGGAGCAGCAGGAGCAGTGGTGTTTTCAACCTACTGCTCCATCACAAGTCAGTTGTGGCAGTTGCTCCTCAGAGTTCAGTAACTGCCTTTTTGTCGGTTGTGGCAGTTGCTCGTCAGAGAGAGACATTTTATGTAACAGTGAACTTCCAGGATTGTAGAATGGACCAATCAGGTGTAAGCTATAAGCTGATTGGTGCTAAATGGTCCAATCAGACTTGTTACCAGAACCCAGCTTCTCACCACAAGTCTGTTGTGGCAGTTGCTCCTCAGAGCCCTTTTATGTAAAGTGTATGTCTTAGATTGTGGAATTGACCAATCAGGTGCTATGGGCTAATTGTTAAATGGTCCAATCAGCCACAGGATTGAAAAATGGTCCAATCAGACTTGTGGGCAGGGCACCTGCAAGAGGATAAAAGCCAGGGTCTAGGGAGTTGGCAGGAGAGGAGACGATGACGCCAGCACACAGAGAGAAAGATGACGCCAGCCCCTGAAGAAAGGAAGACGGTTCAAACCTCTTAAGAAAGAAGAAAAGTAGCATCCAGCAGCTACCCTCTGAGGAGGGAAGAGAAGCCGAAGGACTATCTCACAGACTGGGACTTGGTCCTAGCTACGACATTGCCTGAAAGGAGCACCAAAGGCCCTGGACCTGGTATCTCAAATAGCTGTTTGTTGTTGGTGTAACACAACAACTCACGAAGAGCTGTTAACCTTGGATGTCTCTAACATTGCCTCTGTAGGATTAGTAGTGGCCATCACTACTGGCTAGTGCTGTCCAGCATTCCTGGTGGTGACCATCAGTGATGTTACCTGGGTGAGATAGCCAGCCACGTGTGCATACAGTAAGCTCTTTGTTTCCCCTGTTTGGAAAATAAACCCCATAGTTGTTCCTGGAGCCTAAGGTCTCTTGCAATTGTGTGCAGGTGAGAACCTACAGACAGTGACGTGTCCTCTTATCAGGCACTGTTCTTTGTTAGTCTCTAGCTCTTGGTTTTGATTTTTGGCCTTTTTGGCCTTTTGGGGCTTTTTGTTGGTGCTCTGGTCTAGAGCCTGGGCAGGTAGGTGATCGCTTGATTATCTGGCCTCCTGCCCTGTGGCTTCTTGTGGTCCTCTCTGCCCTGTTTCAGAACCACTGCCCTCTGCCATCACTGCTGGCCTCTGGTTGCAAACTGAGCCCTAGTGGGACCACTGGTGGCAAGTGGTAAAATACCTGTAACCTGCAGTTGCTTGCACTGCCCACAGCAGCTTTTGGGGTAGGGTAGAAAACTACCGATGATTTTTGAATGACTCCTGCCACTTGACCGTCAATGGAAAAGAGCAAGTCTGGCCCCATAGCTTGTGCTGTAGGTCCTCAGTTTCAACACCACTGCATATACTGCTGGCCTGCACATAACTGTATAAGTCATTTAGACTAAGGAATTGGTCTAGAGGAGAGGTGTGGGATCCCCAATCCTCCTTGTTTTGGGAGCTATGGATTTGGTCCCCAAAGTTCTTGCTAGTCAGCTAGGAGTAAAGTCAAGCAGAAGGCCTCTCACCAAGGACAAAAGTCCTGGTATGAGGAATATACTGAGAAACCAGTATCAGCTGAAAACAGCAGGCAGATTTTATGGCCAGATTAGAAAGATCAGCTAAAATACCTTACTTGTAAGGATTAGCAGAATGTTATGCTAGGCAAGAATAGAGCATAGAGACAATATTCTTTGATTACAGGCACCATGGAGCCCCACCCCCACCAGGCAATAGCCCCTGGTCACTCTACTCTAGCTTCCATCCCCAATAACACATCCCACACACAGCTACCACTCCCTACCTACTTGTCCAACCTTTGTACTTGATTTTAATAAATATAAGACTGCCTTCGGACAGGGGCTCTTCGGACAGGTGTAGCTCCTCTAGGCTTCTCATTGCTCCAAATCCATGTGGACCTTGGGTAATCATTCCCTCTTCCCATGCTACCCTCAATGCTGCTGCTCTGTGAGGTGGCAGAGGGTCTCGGTGAGGATACCCACCACACCACTCTGGTACCTGCAGCACAGAGAGAAACTTGAAATCTTGATGCTCACTAGAGGTGACCCATCAGTGCCCTACTGCTCTGGGTTCCTTTCTATCTATACCTCTTGCTAGTACTAAATCTACAGCCACCTGAACATGTGCAAAGGCAGTAGTCTGACAGTGTATCCATATTACAAACTATAAAAACTAAACGTGAAGAAAGAGTAGTATACATTACAAATGTTGGGGCAAAAAATCACTGCAAGAAGTCTCAATATAGCAAAACTGTTGAATATGAATAGGAGTTCAAGGTAATAATTATAATAATAGTTGCTGAATTAAGGAAAACAATGAATAATGTAAAACAGGAAGACAAAAAGATTGCAAATATCAGATTGTTACAATTAGAATTAATGAATTAAGCAATACAATGGAAGGCCTCAACAGCAGACACAAAGAATGGAGTGAAGGTTACAGTGACCAGCAGACCCTTACTTTTATTCTGAAATAAAGAGTGGAATATCATTTAGACTTTCTATTTTATGTGCAGCTCAGGCCACTGCAGCCACTTCTGGATTTTCTTTCTTCACTTTGGTATGGTTGGAAAGAAGGAAGAAGCCAAGTTTATTTGTGGGACTAAATTCTTCTTAATATTTTTCTTCCGCTGAAATAAAGAACATTTCGGTTAGTAACTATCATTATGTGATAAACGTAATTTTCTAGAGTCAAGTTGCCCCACTAAGTTTTGTAGAGATTTTAATCCTCTTGGAGAGAAAGTACAATTATTTACTTAACTACTTTCCTCTCTTCACCTAAAAATGTGTTTAATACGGGAAGTGGAACTCCAGCAGGGAATGACAGAAAAGCAGAAGCCTTAGTGTCTAATTTTGTCAATAATATTCATTCAATATTTATTGCACACATTGATTTGATTGTATGGTATTGTATGGGCATAAGAAGAAGAAGAAAAAGGTCAGAGAAGATGTAGGGAGCTATAAAATAGAGAAATGATAGTGCGAATCCATGGTCAAATTAGGCTTGAACACTCATAGGTCACATGACTGCTCCTCTTTCTCTCTGAGACATGGTGGTTGGTTCCGTAGATCAATGTGCTAATCAACTGAGGCAACTTCCCAAGTTGCACTCTTCATGTCTCCCTCCTTCTATTCTGTCCACTTCTCTTCCATTTCCTTCTAGTTCTTGTTCTTCTTACTCATCCATTATTTCAGGAAGAGGCTGGGACTTTGGGGAAAGTACAATAAACATTATTGCATATTTGTGAAGTACTTGCTGCATGTTTTCCCACAATATTTTGAGGGAGTTTTCAGAGGAAAGATAAAAAAGTAACTTATATTCGATTAAACCTAAGTGAGTCACACACTACATCCTCTTCAGGGTCTTTGCCTGTCCTCTAGGAGCAGCTATTTGTAAAGAAATGTAGGGTTTATGAAAATTCTTCATTAAGAAAGCATTAAATATTGCTATTAATGTTAACTATTAATATTAAATGAAGTATAATATTCTTATACTGTGAAAGAATTACAATGAACATCAGTGGACTCCCCTGTTCTGTTTTACAAAGTGATATAAAACCCTCAGCTTTTAGGTTCTTGCTTTGTCATTCCCTGGTCCCAATTCTTTTCATCTGACATCTGACATCAGGCATAACATCTATTTTCAATTTTGTGCTCTTTATTCCCTTGTTTTATTACATAGCTTTACCTTATAGCTTATTTTTTTGCCAAAACAATACTTTAGTTAGTTTTGCCTCTTCTTCACTTTCATAAAACTGTCTGCTCTAAACACTGGAATTTCAGCGATGAATAAATCAAAGCTCCTGCCTTTATAGATCTTACATCCTAGTGGATAGAGTCAATAAAGATAAATGAATATTTATTATGAGATACTCATTTTTGTTAACTTTTGCTTTTATTTCTCTTAATGTTTGAGTCAAGGCCTTCAGAACAATCACTGAAGCCAATATTAAGGAGTATCTTATCTATATTTTCTTCTATTTTAATTTATGGTCTCAGGTCTTACATCAAATTCTTAATCCATTGTGTGCTAATTTTTGAATCCAGTGTGAGGTAGTGGTATTGTTTCATTCTTTTATATGTGGCTATACAGTTTTCCTAACACCCTTTGTTAAAGAAACTTTACATTCTCCATTGTATACTTTTAATTCCTTTGTCATAAATTGACTCTTAATATAAGCAGAGGTTTATTTCTGGACACTTAATTAATTCCATCATTCCATGTGTCAGTTTTGATTCCAATGCCATACTCTTTTGATTACTACAGCTTTGCAGTATAGCTTGAAGCCTGGACATCATCACTTATTATCAGGGAAATGCAAATTGAAATTAAAAGATATCAATTCACTTCCATGAGATTGACCCACATCAAAAAATACCAGAAAGATTTTTAGCAAGGGTGTTGAGAAAAGGGTACTCTCTTACACTGTTGGTGGAAATGGAGACTGCTCTAGCACCTCTGTAAAAGAATATGGAGATTCATTTGTTAAGAATAAATATAATGCCTGATTCAGCAATTTCACTTCTGGGTTATCTATTTTAATGATTAAAAAAAAAAACAAATTCAAAGGAATATATGCACTCCTATGTTCATAGAAGCACTATTTACAATGGCCAAACTGTGGGAATCACCTAAATACCCAATAACAAAAGAATGGATTAAGGAATTTCAGTAAATATATACACAATGGAGTATTTCCCAATTACAAAAAAAAAAAAAAAATAAGAATCTTGCCCTTTACAACAATATGGACGAAACAGGAGACAATTATGATAAGTGAAATAAGTCAGATTTCTGAGAAGACAAATACTGAATGATTTCATTCATATGTGAAATATGAAAAAATAAAATGAAGGAGCAGACAAAATTAAATTAACTCTAGAAATATGGCTGCAGAATGGAGGCTACCAGAAAGGATGGTCAGAATGGGGAGCAAAAGAGATTCTGGACCCAATGGACAATGGTGGAAAATTATGGATTTTTTGGTGGTAGGTGTTGTGTCATAATGTACATCTCAAGAGGTATGAATTTATTTATGCATGGATTAAAATAAAATAAAGTGATATAAAACATCACCTCAATAAAATATAATACAATTAAAAAAATAAATGAATATTTATAAAATCAGTTCAAGTAGTGGCAGGAGTGGTGATGAGGAAGAAGGTTCTTCATTACTTAATATTGTAAATGTTCATGGTTATTCTAAGCAGGAGAGGCCCAACAGCTCACATGCCTCTGAGTTACATTGCATTGCACTGAAGTGTCCAGATTCTGGATTGTTGGGTTTAAATTCCAGTTCTATTGCTTACTCTGTTTGCAATCTTAGACAAACTATCTTTCTCTCTGTGTTCATTTTCTCAACAGTAAAATGAAAATGATAATTGTGACTACATGAAAGTGTTGTGAACATTTAAGTAAAAGCATATCAAATGTTTGGTGTCTGACCTGGAACATTAATTATAAAGAAAATGTTGGGCCTTCCTGGTGACATAGGGGTTAAGTCTCAGTGCTATCACCTCTGTTGCATGAGTACTAATCCACATATGGTGCAGCAGACCTCTCCCATCTTATCTGCTGCTCTCCTTAGCAGTGCATTTCAGTAAATCTATCTGTTCTGCTCTCCACTGTCTCTGGTGAATCTTCTCACCCCTCCCACCCCTGCATCTCTGGCCTACATCCCAGTTCTTCTATGCATAAATAAATAAATCACATTTTTAAATAAATAAATGTTAACCTTGTTGTATATACATTATGCAAATATTTTCTCCCATTGGTAGAATGTTTTTTTGCTTTTAGTGACAGTTTCTTTCACTGTACATAAATTGTTAGTTTGATATAGTCCTAATTGTTTGTATTTTCTTGTCTTTTCCTTACTGTTAGATGAGTTCACAAAGTCATTTGCACATCATACATCCAACAAAGGGACAATATCCAAGATCTATAAAGAACTCATGAAACTCAAGAAAAAGAAAACAAATAATTCAATCAACAAATGAACAGAACTAAGTAGACATTTCTCCAAAGAAGGCATACAAATAATCAATAAGCACATGTAAAAATTCTTGTCATCACTTATTGTTAGGAAAATACAAGTTAAAACCACCAGGAAATGTCACCTCACACCTGTGAAAATGAGCCATGTCAAAAAGACCAGAAACAAAAAGTGTTGGGGACAACATGGAGGAAAAAGAATGCTCTTTCACTGTTGGTGGGAAGGTATGTAGACTGGTCCAGCTCCAATGGAAACAATATATCTCAAAATAGCAATACCAAAAATGGATTTACCATATGACTCAGCAATTCCTCTCCTATGCATCTACCTGAAGAAGTCAAAACCAGAAATTTGAAGGGAGATATGCACTCCTGTATCATTGCAACACTATTTACAATAACCAATCTATGGAAACACCTTAAGTGTCCCAAAAGAGATGAATGGGTCAGGAAGATTTGGATATATGTATACAGTGAAATACTACTAAGCTGTTAAAAAAAGAAACGCTTGTCATTTGCAACAACATGGATGAAACTGGAGCGGATTATGATATGTGAAATAAGTCAAAAGAAGGACAAATACAGGATGGTATCTCTTGAATGTGGAATATAGAAAAATAAAACAAAAGGTCAGATAAAGCCAAATCTATAACAAACCCTATTAATCCATTTGTAGAACTGAGACTACCAGAAAGGAAAAGTAGGCAGAGTGAGAACAAATAGGAAGTAGGAGGGGCAAAAACAAGGTAGAAAGGGAGCTCAATGAACTATGTTGGAGGACAATGGGTGCCTTGGTGGTGGGGGTGGTGTAGTAATGACAACTGAAGGGGAAGATGCTACACCCTAAAACACAAATCACAGTTGCAAATCAGTGTTCCCTTAAAAAAATAGATGAATGTAAATAAATGTTAACTAATATCATGACAATATCATTTAGATATAGCTTATATACAATTTTCACCTTCCTGGAACTTCTTTTTATGAAAAAAGGCATTTGATGTGCATTGATTTATTCAGTTTCAGCCACTATTTTCACACTGAGGCTGTTTGGATTCCTAAAATTGCAATCAACAAAGGGGTACTTTAATCCATACAGTTTCCAGACTTTATTGTCATCTTGCTAAATGTAAACTATTATGAAAAGGCCCTATTTTTATTTTAGAAAATAACTTTAACTTCCAGACTACACTTAAAAACCAAAAAGGGAATTTTAATCATGGTTGTGTGGTCTCTTTTCTGTAAGCAAATAGAAACAGATGAAAGGATTGGCGTGGTAAAGAGAAGAGCCAGGCCAAGTTTCTGACAGACAGGAACTTCATTTGCACCCCCAGGCAAGGTTCACCTACCCCCACGGGATTCAGAGAAGTTGAGCCCCTTGTGGGGGAGAGATGTCCTTTTAATAGGGTGAGGAAAGGTTAAGTGGGAAACTGGGTACAGGAACCAAAGCTGTTTTTTTATTTGTTGGCAGTTTTTTTTGTTGATCGCTATCAGGTCCTGTTTGAGTCAGGTGGAGGCCTCTGGTTCCAGGAGCTGAGGTAAAGGTGGAATTTCTCTCTGCAGTTTCAGAGCTCCTCCTTGTGCCAGAGGCACCGACCTTACAACATCTCCTTCCTTTGCATTTCTTATGTGAGTAAAGATCTTTCAGACAGACTAAGAGGAAATTAACCACTTACTAAAACAATAGATATGTTAAAAATTCCTTTGTAGGGCCTCCCCGGTGGCGCAGCGGTTGAGCGCTGGGTTGCAAAGCTGCCCGCGGCCTCTGCGGCGCCGGTTCGATCCCCGGCTGCTCCCAGGCCACTGGAGGAGGGTCCCACATGGCGCGCAGACCTCTCCTGCCGCCCGCTGCTCCCCTCAGCAGTGTACTTCGGTCCTTCTGTCTGCTCTGCTCCCCGCTCTGGCTCTGGTGAATTCTCTCACCCTCCCACGCTTCTGACTGTACCCAGTGCATGTGTAAACAAAACAAACAAACAAACCAGCAAACAAATAAAGAAAGCATGCCTCTATAAAAAAAAAAAAAAAAAAAAAAAAAAATAAAAAAAAAAAAAAAAAAAAATTCCTTTGTATTTGGACAAGTAATTTATCATTTTTCACACTTTCTGATAAAATTAGTCATAGTAGAATTAATTTCTGATTATCTGCCTGTAGCTTATTCATTAGGTAGAAAAACAATGACTAAATTTTAATTCTGTATTGCCTTCCTCTTGGTGCTTAGGATACATTTGGCCAACATTCCCTTGTCACTTGGTTTTTACCTAGAGAATGTAAAGTATATTTAATTTAATACCAGATGAGATAAAACAAATAGTATGAAAGATTGGGGCATAAATTATATGAATTATAAAACCTCAAATAGTTTTTTGATTATTTATTAGTTTTAGATTATTTATACCACTGGGTTTCATCCACTACTTAAAAACAAATGACATTTGTGGTGGCAGGATAGGCAGACAGGGTAAAGGAGAGTCTTGGAGCCTTCGGTGGGTTTCTCAGGCTTTTATTTAGCTGTTACATATAGAGCAACAACCAGGTACATGGCAGGCAGGGGGGCCAGGGGGACCAGGAGGCCAGGAGGCCTCCAAGCCCCCAGCAAGTCTTCACTTGGGGCTTCTCTGGCTTCTTGCTCCCCTTTTCTCTCCTGCTTTTCTCTTGCTTCTCTGCTTCCCCTGGTGACTATCTCTCAATACTCCTCCCATGGCCCACAGAAGCAAACAAGTCAGCTTATAACAATGTAACAACTGTAGGTACCCTATCAGGCAGGGCAGTCCTAATGGTGGGAGGGCAGAAAAGCCTGAAAAACCATTCACCATACACATTTCTCTAAGACATTTTCTATTTTTTTAAAGATTTATTTATTTATGCATACAAGAGCTGGGGTACAGCCCAGAGGTGGGGGTGTGTGTGAGAGGACTCACAAGAGACAGAGTGGGGAACAGAACAGGCAGATTGACTGAAACACACTGCTGAGGGGAGCAGTGGGCAAGTCAGGAGAGGTCTGCTGCGCCATGTGGGTCACCTCCCTGGCCAGGATCGAACTCGTGCTTCAGTGGCTGTGGATAGAGTCATAGTGAGACACAGGGCAAGCTAGAAATTAGGCAGTTTCAGGGACAGTGCAGGAGGGGACCTCTGAGGAATTTAGGGAGGCTTCGGAGATAAGGACAACCAAGGGGATGTAACCAATTCCACTAGGAAAAACAAACATCTCAGGACCAAGGACAACATTGTTAAAGCTGGTCCTGGTTTCCTTCAGGTGGTAAAGGGAGGCGGAGATTGGAGAAATGGAGGCGGAGATTGGAGAGTAGTTTAATTTATGGACAATTTAGAAGGGCAGCTGTTTAACTTCAATGCAGGGATGTTCATCCAGAAAACTGGGCCATAAAGATAAAGATGCAACAAATGGGGAAAGAGAAAGCTGTTAGATAAGGAATGTGAAGATCCCCCACTCAGTAGCAAATTAAGTGAGACAGACGAGAACTAACCAATCACAAAGAGACTGGTGGAGCTTTAGAATAATGAGGGAAAAAAGGTATATATTCCCTGGGACATGACTCCACTTTGGCTTCCTTGCCCCTCCCAGGCCTGGTTCCCTGGCCTGGGAGTCCCACTTTATTTCTGCTCTTTTTCTCTTCAATAAACTTTTTCTTTCTATAAACAAACCTGCCTCTTCTCGCTTGCTTGCCTGAGCGTCTGCGAAGTTCCTGCTGTGGCTTCGTGAGACACCAACCCGTGGGGGTCTAGTGGCTGGGGCTCAGCATTGCCCCTGCAGCCTGGGATCTGTTCCTGGGATCTGTTCCAGACTAGGCCTGACAACTCCGGTATCAATAGTGCTGTGACTTAATCCCTTGCACCACCAGGGATGCCCCTAAGACATTTTTCTATTGCCAAAAATTCTTGTTTGAATAACTGGGGGGGTTATAATTAATAGGAATCATTCATATTCTCATTAAGTGCACAAACTAAAAAATTATGGTTTACTATATTAATTAAAGCAACTTTTTGTTGTGTTGTAGTTCTGTTTGTTATCTGTTAATTAAACACAGATAATATGAACCATCCTGCTTTCTGTTTTTAGTCTAATTCTATGGAAAGGAGACATAAAAATTACTCTATCAGATCTTTTGTTAATGTTTGATTAATTTTAATGTCTAACTGAATGGACACAGTTAAATTAGGCCCACCCAAGCTTTTAGAAATAGCAGAAGAGTGATTTTTACACTACCTGGTGTAACAGAATTAGCATGAAATTTGGAGTCACAAGTAGACCTCAGCTTATCACTTAATTCTTACTTGATCTTTGGCAAGTCACTATCTTTCCTTTATGCTTACTTCCCCCCCCCCCACCAGTGGTAAGACAGGAATAGCATTTGTTGGTAATTATTGTGAAAATCAAGGGAATAATATAAACAATATGAAAATAGTCAATCACCATCTTCGGTATTCCTATTAATATGTAGGAAAATTCACCTTGACTTTTATGATGATCTAGAAACTTTGCTGATATTGTGGCTCCATCCCATATGTACAATAAAATTAAAAGCAAAGAAGGACCTTAAGAGCTTGTTTGGAGGTTCTAGCAGGGAACGCAGCTACTCCTATACCCTAACTAAAGTCCAGTTCTATTTGGGGGAGGTCATCCTCTTTGGCCAAATGCACAGCTTTGGGAGGGATGCACATTCAGCAGTGAGGGAGGAAGGGGACACCTGAAGAGAGCTGCATCAGCCGAGTCAATCCTGGTGATCCATGGGGTAAGAGATGTCACAGCCAGATAAATATTTGCACACCATAAATCTGATTAGGGAGTGATATGAAAGGTGTACAAAGAATTTACACAACAAAATCAAAACAAAAGACCCAATTAAAACCTGGGGAGAGGAGCTAAAAGACACTTTTCCAAAAGAAGAAATGCAGATAACCAAAAGGGAAATGAAAATATGCAGAGTATCAATTAATAACAGGGAACTACAAATCAAAACCACAATGTGATAACACCTCACACCTGCAAGAATGGCCTATATTGGGGCCTCCCTGGTGGCGCAAGGGGTTAAAACTCAACCTCAGAAGCTGTTTGCAGCCACTGCAGCACGAGTTTGATCCCTGGTCAGGGAGCTACCCACATGGCACAGCAGACCTCTCCTGACTTGCCCGCTGCTCCCCTCAGCAGTGTATTTTGGTCATTCTGCCTGTTCTGCTCCCCACTCTGTCTCTGGTGAATCCTCTCACCCTCCACTTCTCTGGCCTGTACCCCAAGTCTTGTATGCATAAATAAATCTTAAAAACAAAAATAATGGCTTATATCAAAAACAAACAAGCAAAAAAACCCAAAACAAGAAATAACAAGTGCTTGTGAGGATGTGGTGAAAAAGGAACCCTATTAATCTGTTGGTGGTGATAAAAACTGGTCTAGTCACTTTGGAAAGCTTTGTGGAGGATCCTCAAAATACTAAAAATGATCTACCATATGATCCAGAGATTTCACTCCTAGAATTTCACTGCAAAGGACACAAAAACACTAATCCAAAAGGAAATCTGCACACCTCTGTTTATTGCAGCACTATTTACAATAGCTAAGGTATGAAAATAACCTCAATGTCCCAAAACAGATGACTGCATCAAGAAGATGTTGTATATATACACAATGGAATACTACTCAGCAATCCAAAACGATAAACTCATGCCATTTAT
This sequence comes from Talpa europaea, assembly GCF_964194135.1. Lineage (NCBI taxonomy): Eukaryota > Metazoa > Chordata > Mammalia > Eulipotyphla > Talpidae > Talpa > Talpa europaea. The sequence continues at coordinate 67,725,350 of NC_140082.1, read as the reverse complement.
GGCAACATGGATGGAGCTGGAAGGAATTATGCTCAGCAAAATAAGTGAGAAAGAAAAAAGATAAATATCAGATGGGTTCACTTGCATGAAGACTATAGAGAAACCAAACAAAGGGTCAGGTTAAAAAACAAAACTTGCAAGCTGACAATAGATCTGAAGCATATAGTAGGGGAGGGGATAGGAGAGGGGTCAAAACAGGAGAGAAAAAGAGCACAAGGGAATGTGGTGATGGATCACAGGTGCTATAGTGTTGGGAGAACTATGGGCATTACACCTGAGCGAGGAAATCAAACACTGTCCAAAAATTAGCAACAATATAATAAAATAAATTAAAAATAAGAGTAAAAATTAAAAAAAAATGACCATGCTGCCTCAGATATGTGTAACATTACCTAGTTTTAAAGAATAATTCTTAAATTAACTCTGGAAAGTTTCATCTGTTTAGTCTCAGATAGCCTACTTACCTTTCTTCTCTGTCCAACAAATTTATGATTTCCATCTCTTTGAACTAAACCACATGCATCCTGGAATATTCACTAAAAGATTCAGCATCGACCTAATGTTAAGGTCAAGATGTTTCTGGGAACAAAAAATTATAAATCCAAACAGAAATGGAATACACTATGTAGTTCTAAGAACTAATTTACCTTTTCATGTTGAACATGACCTCCCTTCTTCTTTGTTTGAATGGCATCAGTAGAGTCCTTTTGTGTTTCTGAACCAATTAGTGGAAGGTATCTTAGACTAGGAGGGCTAGGTACCTAAAGTCATAATAAAGCTAGTAATTAAAATGATCACTTCAATTGTATGAATTCAGGGATGGGGGACAGGAAGTGAGAAACACCAACTGCTTTAGCATATACCACCCTTTTTGGCTATCCTTTATTAATTTCCGTATTTCACCCTTAGCATGATCTGTATGCTAAGTGTTTGATATCTATTACAATGAAGATGTTCATGGGTGGAGAAGCACTATTTTAAGAAATAATAAGATTAACTTGAAATATTTGGCCTTTGGTTTATTATTCTTGGTTTATTAAATGATTATTTAGGAGACATTACCTGGAGTGAAGATTTGAAGTATGGATAAGAATTTGGTTCAGGTACAGGCCAAATCATGAAGAGTTTGTATGCCAGGCTAAAATCATTTGATTTTATCTTACAAAATATGAAGAATCAGAGTAAAGTTCAAAATAGTTTCTTGCAGTGGCAGAGTCAAGTTATGGAGGTCACAGACAAACAGAACTGAAGACTTTTCTGGGAATGGACAGAACATGTTTATGGAAGCATCAATTTGCTTGGTTAATTTTATTTTCTCTAGCTTTGCTTGAGAGCCCAGTGTCGGGAATGAGGTAACAGATTGCTTGTTATTCTATAATCCTAATCCTAGCTTTCCCCAACTCACCCTATATATAGGCAGAGAACCAAAGACAATTCCTGCTTCTCTGTTTTCAGTCATGAAACCTTCCAAGGCATGTCTTCGATTCTGCAAAGCAGAAGGAATGTTTAATGAATTAAAGCACACACTCTGTTAATGACAAAATACATGGGTTCAAATCCTGCCATTGGCAATCATTAGCTATATGATTTTAGGCAAGATATGTTTTCTTGTTGATGCTTTAAGAGGATCAAAGGAGATAATTTATATGGTAAGTGGATATTCAATGTAAGTATCACTATAGTGATATTATTGATAACAATGTCAAAAGAAATTTCCAGAAGTGAATAAATATTACATAATTGAAAATGAATGGGTAAAACAAGCTTGCTGGTAAAAAATCAGAGCTCCCCATGGAAAAGATATTTTAGGTCTTAAAAAATAAATAAAAATAAAACTACCTTGGGAGAAGAAAGAGACTTGAAAAACTTAAAGTCATGTTGCACTTCAAAAGGCTTAGCCGGTGCACGTTTGAAAAGCAAAGACATTGAACTCATTTTATTCCATCTGCATATAAAGATACAGGAAAAACTGTTAAGCACATGTACACAGTTTTTATTCTCTGCCTACCAAATAGATACCAAAGTATCCACTATGTCATTCTTTCTCTAAGACCCAATATTCTCTGAATCCTATGACATCAGTCCTAATGATGCTACCTTTGTACTTCATTATTATTCTACTTGGGTTTCCAGATTTCCTTCCAGAGAAGCCACAGAAATTTTTACTAAGTCTAAACATTTCATGTAATTAAATTCATTAATAGTCATTAGGAAAAAAGAAACTTGTATAGTAGAGCTAAGTAAACCTCTGGTTTCACAAAACAAACGCTTAATTTTCAACTGATAATAGACAGCTTCCAATATAGTAAAAACTCACTTAGACATATAATTTAAAAGTCATTAACTAAGCATTAATAACATTTTTAGAAGGTAATAAATTGTATGTCCTAATTGTACTTCTATAGAAGGCCTTCTATAGAAGGCCAGTTAGTTACAGACAAGACACAATTATTTACTTAGAATGTTAACACATATATGATACTTTATTTTAGCGATCCTAAACATATCATGCTCTTTTATACTTCTGAATCATTTACATTGCCTTGGCTTATAATATTCTCCATTAATCTGAATAATCTCTATTGAGAAGAGTGCCAAATATTCTTTATTCAGAATAAGACCTGTTGAGTGTCAATTGTGCACTAAGCACTGAGCTAAGAACTGGGATAATATTTTCTTGATGAATTTTGTCAAATCTTGATGAATGTTACATTTTATTTATTTTTTAAATTATTTTTTACATTATTTTCATTCATTACTGCATTACTCTTTTCAGAGTCATTAGTTGTCTTTCAGATTTCAACAAACTTGCCATATTCAAAGTTTACTATTCTGTTGCCCTATGTACTTACACCACCAGGTTTTACAAATATATCCTCTCTTCCAATTTTCTTTCAATGCTCTTTCTTTGATTTCCATCATAATATCTGTTGTTGGTTTTCCTTTCAACATCTTTTTTTTAAAGATTTATTTATTTATTTGTTTGTTTATTTATGCATATAAGAGCTGGGGTACAGGCCAGAGATGTGTGTGTGGGTGAGGGGTGGGGTGTGAAAGGTGAATCCTTTCAAAATCTTGACTATTCCTTCTCAACACTTTTCACTGGTTCCTCCTCCTTGGCCTTCTCTTTAGAAGTTATAATTTCTCAATTTTTTTCTTTGTTTTCTGTATTTCTCACTCTATACACAGGACCTGAGTGACTTATCCACAGTGAAAATTACTACTTTGCTGATGATTCCAAAATATTTATCTATAGCTCTGGCTTTTTTTTTTTTTTTTTTTTTGAGGCATCACTGTTTCTGCCTTTATCGATTCTGGATGCTTTGCTCATGATTTCATATGAGCCTTTCAAACTGTCTATTTTTTTCAGTTCCCAGACTTGTTATTAGTACATACCTCACTGTGTCTTTGCTTCTGTCTATCTAATTCTGTCCCTTCTGCAAGGGATATCCCCTTCTCTCTTTCTCTACTTGACAAACTCTTATGGGTGCTGGGAATTTTACGGGGACTGTAACCAAGATGAAAATGCATACATTGTACAAAAATGAAAAATGATGTAAAAAATACATTTAAAAATTCTAAATAAGATTTGCAAAAATTAAGACTATAAGTGAATATCCAGTGTCACGTCTTAAAACTAAGAGTGTGAATAAGAGTTTGTCAGGTAGAACTCTGACTTCTTTTGGGAAATCCAAATAGCTCTATATCAGTTTTCAGTAAATACATACACTTGGATGTTCTACAAGCATCTCATGCTCAAACCTGTCCAAAAATAACTATATTACCTGCTTTTCCTCTTATATGTATTCTGTCACAGTGATTTCTATAAAGTTAAAATCCTTATGTTGGCTCATAAAAAAATCCTCATTGTGCTTTGGGCCCTGCAGACTTTTCTTGGTTTATCTCTTATCAAGTATCCTTTGGATTTGCTCCCTGGACTCCAAGCCTCAAAAGACTAATAGTTTTACATAGTGCTTTTTTAAATTATTAACCTTGTGAGTTAGATGTTCCTACCAGTGCTATTATATGAAACTGTAGCTTTTGGTTTACATATTTTTTCTCCTCACTGGTTTGCAATGTGACTGAAAACTTCTGAACTTTTTAAACTTTGAATTTTCCACGTCCAGCCCAGGGTCACAATAGTTTAATTTTTGTCTACCCACTTAGAGAAAACCCAATGGTCTTACTTTTGCTGGTCAAATATGAGAGGATATTCATATTTTTGCTTCTTCTCTGTGAACTTGTTTTCTTCCTTTATTTCTATGGAATATTCTTTAACATCACAAGGCAAAATTAAATCACTTGACTGTGATAGGTCAAACATTCTCCGCTGTCCAAAATATCCACAGTAATGACCATTGAGTGCATGCCAGACTCTGAAGAAAGACAAAGGTAGGGATGAAAAATAACTACAATTCAGTGGAAGTTATTTTTATTATATCATTTATACAGATTTTAACTGATTCATGAGGAATTTTAAACTTAAGTCTGGGGCTCTTCCTATTAAATATGTTGAGCTGTCATAACATAAACATTTTTATCAGTTAGAATTCTAATCTATAACAATTTTGGAAAATGTCAGTTTGAAAATATATATAAAATACCCATTAATTAAAATCAGAAAATAAAAACAGATTTTTCCCAATGTAAAACTACCCTTTCAGCTAAATAGAACTCATGTAGCCTGACAGTATGTTAGTTGAAGTAAGCTTTAAAATATTACAATTATACATCAGCTGCTATCTGTCTGTGTCCACATCAGCAGAACTGTGGAATGAAATAGCCACTGATGCTTTTACTATTACCAACATCTTCTCAACCATTATCCACAATTCCTATTATTGTGGAAACACCATATTAATTTTCTCAACAGAGGTCTGAAATAGAATGCAAAAGTAGTGCCTCTTTATCTGTATGCATTATTTTACCAATAATTCATTCCAAGTCCTCTCTCTAAATAGCCTATGTGGTTTAAAATAATACAAACTATCATTAACAGGGTTTGTGCTGTGTTTTGTTTTGTGAAAAGATAATACAGTATTTGGAAGAGCTTCCTTTTATGTCTTGATTTCAACTCTAGAGTAACAAATGATGGAAAGGAACATCATGTGCCTATTACAATAACCCAGAAGCAAGCTTAATGAACTAGAATAGATTTCACAAAGTGGAAGTGATATTTCAGATCAAAGAGGTTGATGATGGGGAGAAGGCAGTGCAGAAGTGTCCTATCAGGACTCTTTACATCTGACTGTCTCCAAATAAGTTAACATGGCATGTAATGGCCTTGCCAGAGTCTTTACCGAAATGAAATAGGCCACCCTTAGAGGGTAACTCTTCAGTCCTGCTTTAGACAGGACTGAAGTAACTGTTGGTTTCCTTGTTTTGTGGCATTTTCTGTCCCATATGGAATGTTCCCTGATCATTGATTCTTCCCCTTGCTCTGATCTCCAGGGTCTCAGATATGGAAACTTCATCTCTTCTAGCCTGTGTTTCAGAGTTAAACCTTTATTACAGTTCCTGTATTATAAAATCATAATCTTTTTGACAAACAAGATTAAGACAGCTGAAATTGTCCCTGCCTTTAGAAAGAGGCAGCTAGTGCTAGGAAAAGGATAAGGATTAGTTATGAAGAGAATTTAGTTATGTATTATGAGGCAATTAATAGAAGTAAGTTTATAAAAATAATTCTAGGAAGATCTTCATTTGAAGGAATCATAAAAGTAAGTTATTCATATCAAGGGTAACTGATTTGATCAGGGAATATTCATTATACCAGAGGCATGTATAAATGTGGTATGTATACATGTTTTTACAATCCCCAATTAGCTTTCTGCTGACAGGTAATTGAAAATAAGCTGGAACAGAGATCCAAGGAACAGAATTTTGAAAACAATATAATGCCCAAATATCATGTTCCTAACATTTTTTTAAATTTTTTTAAAGATTTATTTATTTATACAAGCACTGGGTACAGTCAGAGGTGCGGGCGGGTGAGAGAATTCACCAGAGCCAGAACAGAGAACAAAACAGGCAGTCCGTTGAAATACACTGCTGAGGGGAGCAGCGGGAGCAGCAGGAGAGGTCTGCGCGCCATGTGGGACCCTCCCCAGCGGGCGGGGGATCCTACTGCGCTGCAGAGGCTGCAACTGCGCCACCAGGGGAGGCCCATGTTCCTAACTTTTTCTACAAATGAAACAACAAATTTCCTTACTGTCTAAGAAAGCAACTCTAATTTCCCCAATATAGGACTTTATCCCCATGTATTCACTGTGAACTCAACATTTATAAAGTTTCTCCTGTTTCTTTCATTATAATATTTTCCTTTTTTTCATGCCTCCTTTCTTAATGAATGATAACATTCACCTAGTTGTGCATATCAAGAGTCATTCCTAAAATCTGTCAATTACTTTCTTTTTGCTAAAACTCTTGTTTTCTGGGTTTTAACTTCCATATTGTTCTCTAATGCAAAATATTTATTTCTAGCACTGTAACCTCTCCAATGGTCTAAGAAGACACTGTAGCCACCACAGATTTTTATTGGTCTATTTGCCTCCACTTTTGCTGCTCCAAAATCCATTTCTCATGCATTGTGTTTTGATTTTAATATAAATGAAGCTTATGTTACTTGTCTCACTTAAAATTCTTGGGTGACTGTTTCTTTCAAAGTTCAGATCAAATACTGAACAATGCCTCCTACACTCTGCAGGGCCTTGTCCCTAATTTACCAGCTGCAAGCTCATAAGTCTAGCTATAGCCTCTTTAATTTTAGTCCAAAGTTTATGTAACAAAAATATTCCTTCCTTTTTTTGTCGCCAGTATATTTCAACTCTCTAAAATGATCTGAAGCTGCTCTACTGCTCCTGATCTTACCTAGTTTTATTCTCTTAAGAGGTAATTCATTACCATTAATTTAAAACATTTTAATATTAGTAATTTGTCTCAAGAACTGTCATGACATTTCCTTTTTCTTTCTATATAAGTATGTATGTTTAGTATTTTGTGTGTGTGTATTCGGCATTAGCTAAGCAATTAAAAACAAGTGGGCTTTGCAAGATCAATCACATCATCAATGAAGCAATTAGTTCACCTTTCTTTTCCCCAGGATGAGTTGTTCATTTCTATGGTTTTTAAAACTTCTGATTCCATATCTCATTTTGAAACCTTCCCTGGACTTTGGCCTATCTCTCTGAACAACCCACCATGGTCATTTCTTTTAAATAAATTTACAAGAATTCTTTTGTTGAAAATATTTAGCATACCTTCTAACATAGATAAGCATGGCATCTCATTTCCTTGGGCATCAAAAAGAATTCTAATTCAGTAACCATTTTCTGGAAAACCTTTCTTGCCACATTTATTTGTTTATTAAAATTGGCTAGTCAAGGGCCTCCCCTGGTGGTGCAGCGGTTGAGCACTGGGCTGTGAAGCTGCCCGCAGCCTCTGCAGCACCAGTTGTATCCCCAGCCACCAGCGAGGGTCCCACATGGCGCAACAAACCTCTCCTGTCATGCCCACTGCTCCCCTCAGCAGTGTATTTCGTCAGTCTGCCTATTCTGTTCCCCGCTCTGGCTCTGGTGAATTCTTTGACCCTCCTGTGCTTCTGACTGTACCCAGTGCTTGTATAAATAAATAAATAAATCCTTAATAGATAAATAAATAAATAAATAAAATTGGCTAGTCAAGATTGCTTTGGGGTACACATTTAAACTTTAATTTAAAAATCCTTTATCCCCATATTGCTGCGAATGGTATTAATTTTATCTTTTTGATTGCTGAATAGTATTCCATAGTATATACATAACACATCTTCTTGATCCATTCATCTTTTTTGGGGCATTTGGGTTGTTTCCAAGTCTTACCTATTATAAATAGCGCTGCAATAAACATAGGGGTACAGACATTCTTTAGAATTAGTGTTTTTGTGTCCTTTGGGTATAGCCCAGTAGTGGAATTGCTGAGTCATTTTTAGTAGTCTGAGGAACCTCCATACAGCTTTCCACAGTGGTTGGACCAGTTTGCGCTCCCACCAGCAGGATAGGAGAGTTCCTTTTTCTCACATCCTCACCAACATTTGTTGTTGCTAGTTTTTTTAATATGTGCCTTTCTTACTGGTGTAAGTTGATATTTCATTGTGGTTTTGATTTGAATTTCCCTGATTATGTGGGATGTTGAACATTTTTTCATTTGCCTGCTGGCCATTTGCATTTCCTTTTTGGAGAAGTGTCTTTTAAATTCTTCTGCCCATTTTTTGACTGAATGGTTTACTTTGTTTTTGTTGAGTGATTTCAGTTCTTTGTCTATCTTTGTGACAGCGACATAGATGGAGCTAAAAGGAATTATGCTCAGTGAGGTAAGTCAGAAGAACAAAGAAAAATATATCAGATGGTTTCACTTATAGGAGGAATATAGGGGAAACAAATGAGGCATTAGGGAAAAAATAATAACAATAAAAAATAACAAAACAAGACAGAAATAAACACAACTATAAATCAGAGACATTCTGCAGGGAAAGAGAAGGGAAAGGGATCAAAACGTGGGTGGGAAGAGCACAAGGGACTATGGTGATGGTGCAGGGGTGAGTTGGTGGTGGAAATTCTATGGGGACTACACCTGAGAAAAGAAAGCAAACGTTGTAAAAAGAAAAAATGAAAAATGATGTAAATATAAATAAATAATGAATAACTAAATAAATAAAATAAAATTCTTTATCTCTCATACTCAAAACCCTGAATTTACAATATGAAGGTTCGTACCTTGCTGAGCCATCGATGGAGGCAGTAAGCACCACTTGTTTGTCTTCGACATAGATTACTTGAATAATTTCTAAAGAATGAGCACGCCAGGAAAGCAGCTGCTTAAATTTCTAGATAGCAACAACAAAGCATACCCTTTGGTATGTGTTGATCAAAATTCAACCTTAAGCAAAACCTTTAATCATCAAAAAGTAAGCTTATGAATGAGTGGAAACATCTGTGTAAGACAAAAATATCCCTACCCCAATTAGCTCTTCTCTTGTTTTTTTAGGTACAAAATTTTTCATTTTTGTTAATCTACACATATCTCTGGGAGAGGAAGCTTATTATGTCTTTAGAGATTTGGCATTTAACTGAGGAAGTAATTTATTTAGTTGAGGATTAAGAAATGAGAAAAAAAATCTTCTGGGGAAGGATTGTTGGGGTACTGAAAGTGAATATAGTCAGGAGCCAAAGAAAATAGAGAGATCAAAGGGAAGCCTGACAAAAAGACTTTCCCTATTTTACAAATGTTATCCAGAATAAAATGTTATTTTCTTCTTTATTTTCTTTGTGGGGAGTAAGTTAGAATGAGTATATTCTACAAGGAATTAACAAGAGGAAATGGCTCATTCTCATCATGAGGTTTGACTTGCATGCTCCCTCTCTGTGACTTATCCTCAAGTTTAGAGTTTCTAAATGAGCCTCAGAACACATTTTCATCTGTGTGAACTAGCTAGAGTTGTCAACTGAAGAGGCCCTCTTCAGAGCCCAATACGTGTGCTCCTCTTGATTGTTGATGAACCCAGATGGCCTTATGTCTTCCTGGCTCAGCTACCTACTCACATTTGTGTGTTTAGAATTCTGGCAGCTTGGAGGACTCCTGTGAGCCTCCTATTCATTTAGATTTTGACAAAGTCTGATCTAAGACTTTTTTTTCCTGTAGTCATGTATGTATACATATGCCTGATTTCTCTTTCTGTGGACATATTTTGACTATCTTATCTTTTACAATATCTGCATTCCATGGAGTGTCATTTAAACAGTTATCTTTTAAGAGAGCAGATCTTTTAATTTATCTTTTAATTTACCAGATTAAATTCTGATATATAGGCTGGTATATTAAGTTTACATTGTAACTATCCTCTATAACTGAACTTGTTTTAATGGAGGGTATATGTTATGTTATGTAATGATGAAGTGTTTGGGGCCTCCCTGATAGCCTAGGGGATAAGTGTCATCCCTGTGGCCTCAGTTTGATCCTGACCAGGTAGCTAACCCACATATGGTGCAGTAGACCACTCCTACCTTGCCTGCTGTTCCCCTTAACAGTATATTGCAGTAGATCTGCCTGTTTTTTTGCCTTCTGTTTCTGGTAAATCCTTTCACCCCCTGTACTTCTGGTCTATACCCCAGTTCTTTCATGCAAAAAAAAAAAACTAATAGTAATAATGAATGTCTTATAAGCAGATCCTCCAGTATATTTATAAGTAGGCAACCATGCACAAATGGGAAAATCATATTGTCTAAATACAGAAAATTTTGAACTGAGGTTGAATATGCAATAATTTAGGTGTTATTAATATATTCTCTTAAGTGGGTAAAATATTTTAAAAATCAATTCCATCATCATCTAATTCAATATTAATATTGATATATAAATTTTTTTTAAAGATTTTCTCTGAATTTTGAAAGGTCTTAGCTGCCACTTTGTAGAAACTCCATTTGCAAATATGTAGATTTTTAATAATTTTTATGTGGTAAAATTAGTAATAATGATATTTATCATAAGTAAGATAAAGCAATTTAATAACCTTCTACCTATACATCATTCAAGTGTGTAACTTTTGTTCAGCAAATAGTGTGCTTTAATTATAAGCCATTTATAGTTAATAAATGAAGCACTGTGCTTCATAAGTTGAATCTTATCATTTGTCTGTGTGATAGTCATGCTCCTTTTAGAAAGAACATTGGATTAGAATACAAGAAACTGGTTCTGACTCTGACTTCATTAGCAATTTAGGTGGTGCTATGTAAGACACACTTTGATTTCCTCCCTGCAAAGTAGAAATAGTCATAATAAAACTAAACATGTGATCTTTATTAAAAAATAAGTAAACTCCACTGATCAAATAAAAATTTGTTTTTAGTAATAACCATTATAAGATATTCATACAATCTTAATCTATGTATTCATGTAATACCTATAATGCAAAACTAAGACATTCTTAGACATAGTTAGCCAATCTTTAGCCTTTAGAGTAAAGTACTAAAGGAAACTAGGCTTATACTAAGATTTTGTCTCCTTATTTGTCATATAGCTAATATTTCGAGAGTATTATATATAACTTGACAGTGAAGAGCTTTGTCTTTTTTTTCTATCTTTTGTGGTGTCTAGCTTAGAGAAATGCTCAACAAATATGTACTAATTCATTAATCAAATTAAAACAAAATTTCTTACCTTTTCATCATGAGGTGCATCCAGGAATGAACTAATACTGCAAAGAATAACATGTCCTTCTGCATGAAATTTAAACATTGGGATCTTAATTAGATATTCTGTTGCCTGCATTCTACCCAGACTGCAGTTACTTTGATTCAGACATTTATATTGGTAAATAAAATAGTAAGAAACCTGAAGTGAAAAATGAAATCTGAAACCCAGTTTTAAGAAAGCAGTATTTGAGTTTCTGCTTAGTAAGTTATTATGAGATTATCTTGTACATTCAAAGTTAAAGTTCTTGTACACATCAGGGTAGATGAGTTAGAAATGGATAAATCATTGTCAAATGTAGTTCAAACTGTTATGGAGACTATCATCCCACAACCAAAATGATAGTTACAAAAGCTGGACGTAAGCAAGGCAGTGATTACTATCCATGGTATATCATATTAAAATTGCAGAAAACCAAAAATAAAGAAAAAAGTTGTGAAAGAAGCCAGAAAAGGAAAATACCTTTCTTATGGAAGAGCAAAGATAAGAATTACATCTGAGGTCTCAGAAACTATGCAAGCAAGAAAAAAAAATAGGGTGAAATATTTAAAGTATTGGGAGAAAAAAAATACCAACCTAGGTTTATGTATCCAAGAAGTTATCCTTTGAAAGGAAAGAAGAAATAAAAACATTCTCAGAAAAACAAAAATTGTGAGAATTTGTTTTCAAAACAATGTTTAATAAAAGTTCTTAAGAGAGAAGACTATATAGATCAGAAACTCAGATTTACATAAAGAAAGGACATATGAGAAGGAATCATGAAAGCACAGTAAAAGCTAATAAAGCAATTTATTCAAAATAATAATAGCAAAAATGCATTTGATGATTGTAACTTAGGATACTTGAAATGAATAATAGCAATGACAAGGGATTGAAGGGAAAAATTAGGAATACTTATTTAAAATTATTCTTATTTTTTATTATATCTTGTTATAAGATATATGTGTCACCTGTAAAGTGATATGGTGTTATTTGGACGTGGGCATGGATTAGTTGTAAATATAACTGCAAACTCTGAGGAAACCACCAAAAAATGTAAAACAAACAAAGAAACAAAGAAAGAAAAAACAAAGTGGTAAGTGTGATGTGGTAACATCAAACTGAAAAAGTGTGAGCCTATATCTCTGAATCATACACAGTATCATAAACCAATATTGTTTCAATAAGGAAAAAAGCAGCATAATTGGTATACTAAGAATGGGAAACAATGGAATGATGTAAAAATTTTACTTAACCACAAAAATCAGAAAAAGCATGAAAGACAAAAATAGAAAGTAAAAAAGGAGGCAACAAACAGATAGCAGTGAGAAACATGGTAGATATTAATTCAACTACATCAATAATTGCTTTAGATGCAATAGCCTAGGCAAACCAATTAAAAGATATTAATATGTACATGCCTAACATCACTGTCAAAATACATGTTGGCAAAAATTGATAAAAATACAAGAAGACATCTGTGAGTCCATTGATGTAGTTGGAAAATTCAACATTTCTCTATCAGAAAAGCCCCAATCCAACAAGCAGAAAATTAATAAGGACATCTTTGAAATCAATAGTATCTCTAAGTCAGTTGTATATAATTGACCCCTGTTGATGTTTTTATGAACAACAGCAGAATAAACAATTTTTCACAAGTTCTCATGGAATATTCACCAAGATATCACATTCTGGGCCATAAATAAAATGTATGTTCTCAATGTATGACATGATTTGATGGAAATTAGAAGTCAATAATAAAAAGATAGCTGGAAAATCCTAAAAATACATAGAGATAAAATAATATACATAGTTTATAAATAAGAGAAAATAAATGAAAGAAAATAAATCTAAAGGGAATTTTTAAAAAATATTCTGAACTAAATTAAAAAAATACAACTTATCAAAATATTTGAGAAGTAGTGAAATTGGTATTCATGGGGATTTTATAGCATTAGACATGCATATTAGAAAAGAAGAAAGATATAAAATCAATAATATTTTTCCCACTTTAGGAAACTAGAAAAAGAAGAGAAAATTGAATCCAAGTACGCAGAAGTAAATAATAAAAATTGGAGCACAACTCAATGGAACTGAAAACAAGAAATAATGAGAAAACCAAAGAAACCAAATATTAGTTCTTTGAAAATTCAATAAAATTGTTAAACTTTTAGGCAGACTAAGAACAAAAGAGAGGACAGAGTTACTAATATTATGCTCCTTGGTGGTGTAGTGGATAATAGTCTGTGTTCTCACAAATTACTAATAAAATAAATTATAAATCTTGTGAGCATTAAAAAGGTGGTAAAGGAATACTACAAACTTTATGTCCACAAATTTAGTAACCTAGATGAAATGGACCACTTCCTTGAAAGACAGACACAGTCTATCAAAATTCACCCAAGAAATAACCTGAATAGATATACATTATCAAAGAAATTGAATTAATATTTAATAATTTTCCAAGACAGAGACAACCTGATCACAATGTACTTAAAGGTGAATTCTATCACAAATTTACAAAATACCATTTTGTTGTAATCTTTTCCAAAAGATTAGAAGAAAAGTAAATCTTCTCAACTCATTGTATAAGCCAATATTGCATAAGTTTACTAAAACTAGACAAAGCACATGAAAAGAAAACTACAGACCAATATCTTTCTGATCAAAATTGTTTATTTGGGGAGGATAGAAATTTAAAAACATGTAAAACTAAAAACTGTATTTACACATGCATGAACATTCACATACACATTATCTTTCAAAGTGTAAGAGAAAATAAAATAAAATAATGTAGGACTAATTAAATAGACAGAAGAAAAGAAATAGAAAATTAAAAAAGAATGAAATGAAAGAATTAAAATCAACAATATTAGTTATAACAATAAGTGTGAAACAAAATTCCCTATTGAAAATAATCTTTCCTTTCTCTCATTCATGCCACTACTTTAATAATGAAGATTAACACAACATTTTCAAGATTAAAAATGAAAAATTTACATTCTTCTCAACATATAAGTTAAGATGTCAGAAAACACAGTGTCTGGCTCTAAGAACTAGAAATGAAAGCAGTTTGGACCTCCCTGGTGGCCTAGGGTCTCACCACCCACAACTCTGGCTTGTACCCCAATTCTTGTATGTATGTATATATGCATAATTAACTAACTAACTAACTAACTAACTAAATAAATAAATAAATAAATAAAATCTTTTAAAAATCTTGGGGGGGTGTAAGAAATTAAATAGGTTCTTCTGACATTCATTCATTATTATAGTTATTCATCAAGTTTTCAATAATATTCTCTTTCATGCTATTCTCAACATACCCTCTTGTTTAACTTGTCTCAGTAAATGGCATGTATTTTCTTATACCCATATCTGTAGCTGGCTACTTAAGAGTAACAACATACCTACATTTCCAGCCAATAGTATCCTTGCACATGGATCAGTATACAGTGATGTCAAAGAAATGGCAGAATATTTTGTGAAAGGTAGCATATCTTTCAGTAGTCTTCCCTTAATAAAGTATAATAATAAATTCAGTAAAATATTAATGTTGGAGTTAAGTTTCTATGCAAATAATCTATCTAAAGAACTTTCTTTACTATTGAAATACTGAAACACCGAGAGTGATTAGTACATTGCTATCCTTAAGGTTTGCTTTGGCAAGTTACTTGAATATTACAATAAAAGAAAGATATCTCTTCATTGTAAATATTTAGGGACATGCAATACAATGCAATAACTTCTTCCAAAAGTTTGAATAACTAAAAATTGATGTATACTCAATAACACAGTGTTTTATATTATTTTATTATAATAGATCATTAATATAATCTTAGTTAAATACCTACTGAAACATTTAGTGGCATGTTCTCACAATACAATTTTTAAAAAGATTTGAAATAGTTAATTTAGTAATTTTAGTGATTTGATCTTCTAAGTTACAAAACTGTCTTATTATAAAACTTATGTGTGGCCTCCCTGGTGGCACAAGGGGATAAGTGTCAGCACTATGAAGCTATCCACAGCTACTGCAGCTCTGGTTAGATCCCCAACTTGGTAGGTAACCCACATGGTGCAGCAGACCTCTCCTGTCTCACCCGCTGCTCCCCTCAGCAGTGTATTTCAGTACATCTGCTGGTTCTGTTCCTCACTCTGTCTCTGGTGAAGAGACCTCCCACACCTCTGGCCTACACCCTAGCTCTTGGATGTATAAATAAATCTTTAAATAAAATAATAAAAATATAAAATTTGTGTAGCTTTACAAGTTGTAAGACCAATTATTTGGCTAGCAGGTTTAAAATATTATAATCGGACTCTGTACGGAACATTAGAAGGCTTATATTCATTTATTAATCTTTTGCATCTTTGCCATTCCTTAGTATCCAGGTAAAAGATAAGCTGCCTAACCTCCAAGGTCCACAAGCGGAGGTGTCCATCCTCATGTGCAGTGATGATAATAGGTGCCTGAGTTTCTGTTAAGTAGCTGCCTCCAGGATGCTTTTTGTCCAATGGCTGTCGAAGTCCCACTGTGACATCTGTTTTCTCATCTACTGGAAAATTACTATGCTGTTTGTAATACTTAGAATTTCATACAATGTAATATTTAGAGGCTAATAGGAAAATAACAGTAATAGCATATTATCATCCCTAGAATTTTTTGAATACCAGGGAACTTCAATCAGGGCAGAAAACAAAATAAGAATTAACATGGAATTCTGTATCACTGGAAAGCCTAAAGAGCTTATGTTTGGTGCTATTACAAAAGCTCCTACATAGTACATGACAACTAAAACCAGGTAATACCTTTGGTATAAGTCTTACACACACAGAATGGCTTATGAATCTAAAGTAAATCTTAGAAAAATGAGTTGTAGACTAAAAAACTCTGAAATATTTTGGATTTTCAAAATCCACAATTAGTATCTAAAAATGCATCATTATAATGGAAATTCTGCCTTTTAGACCACTGAATGCTGCAGTGCCTCAAAATTAGTCACAAAAAGAAAACATATTTTTAAAAAATATTCAATCACTTAACCTGTCCATGGCATAATAATTTTAATGGAATATAATTGACCTATATTATATTTGTTTAGGAGCATAACTTAAAGATCCAACATTTGTATACAATTTGAAGTGATCACTAAAATCTATCCTCTAAGAATTGTTGTACTATAAGGAAGGGAGGTGACGTCATACTGACCTTTAACCTCACTGTCATGTACGCTTTGTTTGCTTCCCTGAATTAGGGAAGAAAAAGAGAAAACATTGTAAGATTGTCAACCTCTATGATATTGTAAGGAAGGGAGGTATACTGGATGAACAGACACTTTGGATAGTTAAATTTACATTTCTGAGCATTAATTTTAAAACATTTTTCCTATTTTTTTAATTATTGAAGTGGCATTGCATTATAATACTATATAAATTTCAGGAGTGCATCGCTGAAAAGCAACCTGTGTTTGTACTGCATTAATTTACTCATCTATAGTGTGTTCTATCCTTCAGCAAACTGTTAACCCCTTCACCCAATTTTTGCACTTTCCCTCCCTCTTCACATCTGGTAACCACTAATTGATCTCATAGTCTTAAACTTTATTTTCTTAAAATTATTTTTAATTTGATTCTTTGAAGAAATGCATTGCAGAGAATTTCATGTCCATAAATGAGGTGCTATAACAGGACATTTTCCTAGTAAACTCAGGTATAGCATTATAATGATTATAATTAAGTGCCTAATATGTACCACATTCTAATTCTATTAACAACCACATGAGTTAGGCTTTATTATTGTCTTTTCACTCGTGAAGAAACAGAAACTCAGAGATTAAGTGGTATCTTTAAAGCTAATCAGATGATGAATTAAGCGCTTGGACTCAAGCACATGCCTGTGTGATTTTTATATCATGCTAAGTTTCTTCTTTTCACCATGCTAGTTTTAAAATAATTTTGGCAGTGAAAACTTTTCAAACAATATCCTAACTAGAAATGTAATGTGTAAAAATATATGAAATTGAAACTTAGAACATACTTTATTTTTTTTTTTATTTTTTTTTTTTGAGGCATGTTTTTTATTTATTTATTTGTTCGTTTGTTTTTGTTTATACATGCACTGGGTACAGTCAGAAGCGCGGGAGGGTGAGAGAATTCACCAGAGCCAGAGCGGGGAGCAGAGCAGGCAGAAGGACCGAAGCACACTGCTGAGGGGAGCAGCGGGCGGCAGGAGAGGTCTGCACGCCATGTGGGACCCTCCTCTGGTGGCCGGGGAGCAGCCGGGAATCGAACCGGCGCTACACAGGCTGCGGGTAGCTTCGCAACCCAGCGCTCAACCACTGCGCCACCGGGGAGGCCCCTTAGAACATACTTTAAAATTACTGTTTTACATTATGAATTTTAATATTATTATATACCATCTGTCCATCCTCTGAAAACTGTGCAATACTTTTTGGCAAGATATACTCTAAAATTATTATTTTATCAGTATAAAATTGCATGTGCAATTTACTTTATTTCTGTTATGTATTGATTATTTGCAGATATGAAAATGTTTAAAAAGTAGGAAAAATGATGAAACTGTTTTGACATTGCTTTTAAGGGAAACTGAAAAATGTTTGTATATAAACACATACACATAGACAATCTATACCTTCCATCAAAGGAGAGGTTCAAATAATAAATACCACTATTTTGAACCAAATTGGTTTTGACAAGAAGATATAATCTCCCTATTTCTTGCTTACCTTACTACTCTGTGGACCCTTACTTGACTCACAGTGGGATGAAGAACATATGGATTCCTGACTTAACCGCCTATAAGAAAGAGAGGAAACCCAAGGAGGAAAAGTTGATATTTTCTGTCATACTAAAAGAGTGCTCTTCACTACTTTAATTTCAGTTGATTACTTTTCAATCATATGTGGAAACTGAGTCACTCATGAGACAAATCACATCTTAAATCTTACATAATACATGTTCATCAGTTTGGTGTTGATGGAAACTGCTGCAGAACCTCAGGCATCTTAATGCTTCCTGGATCTAGGAAATAGAAATCTATCCTGCATCACAGCTTAAAGCTAGATTTAGAGGCTTTAATAGTGAAATGGTTGAAGGTCCAGTGGTGGGGAGAAGGGTAAGGAGACTGACAAACCTGGCTAACTTTAAACAATTATTGATGTATAATTGACACATGACATTAAGTTTCAGGTATATAACATAATAATTCAATGCCTGTACATATTTCAAAATCATATCAAGTAAACATTCATCACCATACAGAGTTACAAATTATTTCTTATGATTAAAACTTTTGAAATCAGCTCTTTTAGCAACCTTCAAATGTACAATACAATATTGCTAACTGTAGACATCATAAGGCACATTACATCTACGTGACATTTATTTTGCTAGCATTTATTCTACAGTTTTGAGTTTTGTCTGTGCTGCAATCTTCTGGAACAGGCTGAACAGTGGCTTAGAATTTTGGTACAGACATACTCAGAAGTTCTTAAAGCATTCTCAGAATAAAAAATCAAGGATTAGAGAAGGTGTGACATTATGGCTCAAAACTCAGTGACCTAAAATTAACAAAGAACTTGATTTCTCGCCAGAGAAAAAACTTGGTTTCTCTCCAGAGATGTGTTTATGACTAGCTATTGCCTGAAATACAGAGCTCTTTAGCAAAAATATACATAGGAAAAATACCTTTTTCTTAAATATTTAACAATCATCTATCTACTTACTCAGAAATGAATGAAGATTGCTTTCTTAGATTCTGGTTGCAAGTATGGTCACGTAAAAACCTTTCATCTCTTCTAGTGTTGTAAAGGAAGTTATAAGAGTGACATGGTAAGAAATTAGATGCACTCCCTGGAAATTAGATCTATGGGACCACCTATCTCCCTACAAAAGACAGCTATAGGGAAGAAAGCTGAAGCCAGGCAGTTAACCCAACTCATGTCTTCTTGTACTTTCCTTGGCACTTGTCTCAGCAGAAATCATTGTGTATCACTTAGATTAGTCCCATTTATATTTCTTGATCAGGAGGTACTACTGAATTACCTTGCACATTCAGGGGTACGAAATAGGAAAAGTATATCATTAATTCTGAAGTGTTTAGAATCCAAGTCAAGGTCCATTTTGGTACATTCTTCAGGTCTGTGCCTAAAAATAAGCAAACATTTGCATGGTAAGCATTTAAAAATTACATAATTTATACTACTTATATCATATATCTCATGCAGAGCTAACCGACTCTGAAATGTTGGTATCATATAACCTCCAGGACAGCCTCCCTTAGTAACTATCACCACTTTTGTTTATTATTTGTTTTTAGTATATTTTTAATGATTTTTGTTCATTTATTTATGCATACAAAAAAGGGTGTAGGCCAGAGGTGTGGAAGAGGGTGAGAGGATTCACCAAAGACAGAGTGGGGAGCAGAACAGTTGGATCAACTGAAATACACTGCTAATGGGAGCAGCGGGCAAGAGAGGAGAGGTCTGCTGCACCATGTGGGTCAGTCAGCTCCCTGGCGGGATACAGAACGCAGGCCTTCATGGTGATAGCACTGAGACTTAACCCCTGCACCAGCAGGGAAGGCCCTGTTTTTAGTATTAAATGTTTGGTTTTCCTGCAGTAAAAAGTTTATATTGTTTATTTTATTTTTTTTTTAAGATTTATTTATTATACAAGAACTGGGTTACAGGCCAGATTTGCAGGAGTGTGAGAGGATTCACCAGAGACAGAGTGGGGAAAAGAACAGGCAGACTGATGAAATACACTGCTGTGGGGAGCAGCAGGCTATTCAGGAGAGGTCTGCTCACCATGTGGGACCCTCGCCAGCCGGCTGGGATTGAACCGTGCTGCAGAGGTTGCGGACAGCTTCACAGCACAGTGCTCAACCGCCTGCGCCACCAGGGGAGGCCTAAAAGTTTATATTGTTTAAATAAAAGATGAAGGGCCTCCCCGGTGGCGCAGCGGTTGAGCGCTGGGTTGCGAGGCTGCCCGCGGCCTCTGCGGTGCCAGTTCGATCCCGGCTGCTCCCCGGCCACCGGAGGAGGGTCCCACATGGCGTGCAGACCTCTCCTGCCGCCCGCTGCTCCCCTCAGCAGTGTACTTCGGTCCTTCTGCCTGCTCTGCTCCCCGCTCTGGCTCTGGTGAATTCTCTCACCCTCCCGCGCTTCTGACTGTACCCAGTGCATGTATAAACAAAACAAACAAACAAACCAGCAAACAAATAAATAAAGCATGCCTCTATTAAAAAATAAATAAATAAATAAAAGATGAAACTTACACTTCTTTGACAGTAGATGTTACAAAATTCCATAATATAATCACACCATTTAAGGTTCCAACAGCTATCAAATTATATCCTTCCATTTGTAATAAATCAATGCAGTTCACTTCCATACTGCTGGTAGAACTCTGAAGGAAGAAAACAGAGTCATGCCATCATAAATACAATATCTGACCACAGTATAAATGCTATGTATATACTTTGGTATTCTATGATTAAATTAAAACAAAATGCTTCATATATTTTTTATATAATAGGGAGTGAAATTTATAAAATCGATTTCTTCCCTTTTTGCCATTAAAATCTTTTAGTTTTTAGAATTCATTATAACAGTAAAATATATTCCCCTATTCTACTGACTCCCTCCTTGCAACCTTGAGTTATTATTTCTTTTTTTTTTTTTAAGATTTATTTATGCATGCAAGAGCTGGGGTACAGGCCAGAGGCATGGAGGTGGGGAGGGCGTGAAAGGATTCACCAGAGACAGAGTGGGGAGCAGAACAGACAAAATGACTGAAATACACTGATGAGGGGAGCAGTAGGCAAGTCAGGAGAGGTCTGCTGCACTATGTGGGTAGTTCCCTGGCCGGGATCGAACTCGTGCTGCAGTGGCTGCGGACAGCCTCATAGGTTGCATCTTAACTCCTTGCACCACCAGGGAGGCCCTGGACTTATTATTTCTTTTTTCATTTTTTTAAGATTTATTTATTTATTTATACAAGCACTGGGTACAGTCAGAAGCGCGGGAGGGCAAGAGAATTCACCAGAGCCAGAGCGGGGAGAAGAATAGGCAGAAGGAGCGGAGTACACTGCTGAGGGGAGCAGCGGGCGGCAGGAGAGGTCTGCGTTCTGTGTGGGACCCTCGTCCGGTGGCCGGGGATCGAACCGGTGCTGCAGAGGCTGAGGGAAGCTTCGCAGTCCAGCGCTCAATCGCTGCCCACCAGGGGAGGCCCTGACTTATTTCTTGACCACCTTTACATTATCTTTCTCAGTCCTTCAAACTTTTTGAAAGAATATTCTACA
Source organism: Talpa europaea (assembly GCF_964194135.1). Taxonomy (NCBI): domain Eukaryota; kingdom Metazoa; phylum Chordata; class Mammalia; order Eulipotyphla; family Talpidae; genus Talpa; species Talpa europaea. The sequence goes on along the minus strand of NC_140082.1, from coordinate 67,703,821 downwards.
TTAGTTGTTTTTCCTTACTGAACTTCCTTTCATTTCTTCTGCTCTATATCACTCTAAAAAAGAAACAAACTTCTTCCAATGATCGCTAAACTTTTTTTATTGCTAGTGTTATTTGATTCTTTTCAATTTGTATTTGTTGAGAACTCTCTCTGTTAGATTCTTGGAATAGAAAGTGAAGTAGCATGTCTGTGACCTGAAGAAACACAATATAATGAAAGTATCAAGATGAAGTGTTGATTACTGATGTGAAAGTGGCCCATGGAAGCTTGCAAGAGATTTTACAGAAAAATAGAAAAGCGACATCTAAATGAGATTTTGAACTACTATTCTTGTCACTCTGTTGTTCTTGCCTTCCTGAAATTTCCTTCTCTTGCCATTCTTGATACATGCTGTATCAAGAGTTAGTTTGTATTGGTATCGGTATAATCCTTCCATTATATTTCTTAGTGCCATCTCATTCTATCAGTCCTTTTCATTGAGGTATAATTAAAAATATAATGTTATATTCATTTCAGATTACAATATAGCTATTGAATATTTTATATAATGCAAAACATTCTACCAACCACTAATATCCTTACTTACTTTCATCTCATTTGCTTTTTCTTTTCCCCAACTCTCTTTGGGCAATATCATTTCTTTATGTTGTAATAATCATCCCAATATTAATTACCTCATAATCTAATCCAATCCCTTCCCACAAACTTCAAGCTTATATATTTAATTTCTTTGAAATTGTACAGGTATCTGAAGGTTAATATGGTCTAATTCCTTACCTCCGTTAAGCATTTCTTTCATTTTATTCTATGTCTCATTAGGTAACATCACATCCTGAAGTTCTCCTTGATTTTCTCCTTTCTTTTACTACCCTCCTCTCTCAACTGCATATCAATATTTAATCAATTGCAAGTTCTGCTGCTTTTATTACTCAAAGGGAACCTCTCCTTTGACCATTCCCACTATCATGGCCTCATTCCATGTCCCCAAAAAAGTAGAGTAGTATTTTTGATTGGAATCTTCTACTCTCAGTCGTTATTTTCAAATCTATCATCAAAGCAGCATCACAGTTACCACTCACAACATAACCTGAGTTTCTTATAGAATATGCAAGAATATTCTTATAGAATATGCGAGTATGGTTAGTCCCTTCATATCTGTCCTTCTCAATTTTCTACCTTTCTTCCCAGGCTTCACTTGGATTCATCCCTTACAACTATACAATCTTTTACGTCTGTGACTTTTTATCACATTATTTTATTCATTTGGTATTCTTTTTGTCTTCTTAACTACCCAATAAACTCTCAGTCCGGGTAAAGCTAACTTTTGATAATTTCTTAATACAAAATTCAACATTCATCTTCTTTAGGAAGCTCCTCTGGTCTAGTCCTCCAAGTTCTGTGCTGTAGTGCGGGTACCATACTGCATTTATCTTTACATTCGATTGGGTGTTCAATACAATATGCTTCATAAATGAGTTTTAAGGAAAGGGGATTTTCATAAACAATATAACTATTTTAGTAAGTGACTTTTGCAAATTTTCCATTTATAGAGTTCTAAATTCTGTTGCAAAAGGAAGAGATATAATGTCAATTATGACAAACACAAAAAATAAGGCTTCAAATAAGAGGTTATTTACATTTTCATTAAAATCCAAAAGCCAATTCCATGGTATTTCAGTAATTTTTTCAATAATGTATTGCAACAATTTTCATTTTTCAAAGAAATCATTTCTCATTACCCACTCACCAATTGCTTTGATTGACTCACTATGAATCCATCTTCTTTCTGTTTTTATTGACTATATACAAGGAACACACAGCTGGCCCAGTGTTTCCTGTGTTATGTAGAGTTTGAGGAAGTGGGCCAAAATAATTTATTTTATACTAAATATATTTTTGAACTAAAAATATGCCATACATTTCATCCTTCAGTTATGTGCACATTCTCTTGACTCAGTAGGTGTCTGCACCTTCCAAAAATAGTTTTCTTAATATGTTAAATTAATTCATCTAGATTCAATATATATGGATACTTCTGAAATATTTTTAAATGCATTCAAACTCTAGTTCATAGTTATTTACCTTTATTGGTCACAAAAACTTTCAAGAGTCTTTTAAAAATACCATGGTAGACACTTCTTTAAAGAAGATACACATATGACTAACAAGCTTGTGGGAAAATGCTCAACTTTACTTCTTATTATGGAAATACAAATGAAAAACCAATGATATATCACCTTACACCTATGAAAATGGCCTATATCAAAAAGACTGGAAACAAAATGTGTTGATGAGAATGTGTCTAAAAGGAACTTTTATTCACTGTTGATTGGAATATAAATTGGTTCAGTCTCTCTGAAAAATGTAAAATTCCTTAAAAATGGAAAAACCATATGACCCAGCAATACCTCTACTATATATGAAATATGAAAATACTAGTTCAAAAAAGCATGTGCATCCTTCTGTTCATGGTCACTCTATTTAGAATAGCTAAGACATGGAAACAACATAAATGCCTATCCACAGATGACAGGTGAAGTTGTGCTTTATATATATATATATATATATATATATATATTTATATATATGTGTGTGTGTGTGTGTGTGTGTATGCTTTATATATATATGTGAATGTACTTAATACCACTGATTTATACATTTAAAATTTTAATATGATAATTTTTATTTATTTATATTTTACCACAATTAACAAAAAGGTGAAGATTTCTATATACTACTTAAAATGATCTCCAGAATGTATTGGAACTATTTAAAATATTTTAAATAATAATTAGAAAAAAATAAAAATTTGAAAAAACAACAAAATGAATAAACTTAGCTGTGTATAGAGTTGGTGGCACAAAGATTTGTTTCAAGTAATTTTAAAATATGACAATTTGATGGCACTTTCTAAGTGACATACACTCCAAGGACAAAGACCTGCATAGAAAACTGCAACTGTTTCAGCTAGCATATTTCCCAGAATTTTATTAATTTTCTGAAACTATAATGCAATATACTGTAATATAATACAGTACATGACACAAAATTCTATGTATTACATTAGATATAATGTAATACAAAAATAATATAGATAGAATAAATAATATGCTAATATCATTAGGAAGAAAGATTTTCCAAGATAAAGATAAAAAGATATCAAATAAAATAAAATCGGTAAAATCCACATTATCTTAAATATGAGTGGAAATATCAGTTTCAACTAATGATATGTTTTCTTTTAATCTTTTTTTTTCTAGCTCTGTCCACTAAAAACTTAAAAATAAAGATCAATCTATTGGGGATCCTGAAAACTTAGATTGTAGTTTCCTAATACTATTTCCCATTCAATGAATTGACATTACTTAAAGAAATGGTGGATAGTAGATCAGGAAATATATCCAAGATGAGTCTGGAGCATTTTGTCATACCTGGAAGGTGCGTATAAAACATATAAACATCTGCATGAGTTTAATTTTTAATTAAAAAAGTACACCCATTTAGATTGGGGGAAAAAAGAACTCAGAAATCTGAAAATGTCATTTAATCATTGAATATATATATATATATATATATATATATAACAGGAAAAAATATCAGTTGTTTTGATATTTTATATGAAAGGTATATGAATGAACCAAATAGTTGACCTTTTTCTTCAAAGACACATTCTAGCTAACAGTGAATCAGGATGGTAGAATGGCAACTTAAATGAAATAACAGACCTAGATAGTGATCATCAATGGCTATTAATGCCCCTCAAAAGACAACCAGTCATTATGTGAATCTTAATGGACATATATAACATCATATACTATGATGACTATCAAGTACTATAGAGTACATGGATTTTTTTAATTAAAAAAATTTCAAAGCTGATGCAAATAATTCTCCAGAGACAACTGCCAGACCAAGGGAATGAAGAACTTAAATTATAACTGTGAGTATGATCACCAAAATTCAAAAAAATAGGGAACTTTGGTACCAAACTGCCCAACATTTTCAATAAATAAATTGCAAGGCAAAAACAGATGTAATTATTTAGAGATTTAAGAGATTTATTGACCAAATGTAAGATATGTACCATGTTTGGATCCTGCTTGAAGTAAACAAATTGGAAAAAAAATAAACAAACAGAACTAGGAGAAAATCTGGGATATTTGAACAGTATTAAAATGTTATGATAATAGGGACTTCTTGTAAATTATTTTATAAAATATTACAGAAAATAATATAATTTAACCTCACTTAGAGTTAAATACCAAAGTAGCTGAGGATTGAATGACACAGTATGAGGAAGTTGCTTCAAAATAATCCATTGGTAGTGATCATGGGAAAGTGGTGGAAACAGAAAAGAATAAATTTGGATATGCATAAATAATTTTATAACTAATCAATAATGCATAGAAATTCATTGTATTAGTTGCTCTACATTTGTATAAGTTTATAATATACCATAATAAAAGGTAAATAATCAAGAAATTAAATTTACATTAACATGTTGAGTAAAGGTTTTATCAATGATCAACTCGACATCTGGAATAGACGTGTTGGTGCTTCTAGCAGACTTCTTCAGATGCACAATACCATTCCCATTTTGTAGGACAGGCACAACATCAGGTAGCTCCCATATCACCACAAGGAAAATATCATCTTCCTTACTCTACAACATAAATCCAGTGCAATATTCAATTAATTATTTTATATTGAGCTGTTTTGATATTAAGAAAAAATAGAACACAATGTGGTGTACTCATCATCTATAGCTTTATCAAATCTTAATCCCTGTCTACACCTTCAAAATGTATTTCTTCTCTCTTCATCCATCTACAGATGTAACTAACCCGAATACAGTACTAGTTATGAATAATTTAATATTTTGACATATATGTACATATATAAGCATATATGTATAGATATAATAATATTGCTTTTAAGCTTTTTAAACATTTTATTTATTTTATAAACCAAAAGGATTTTTCTTCAGTTTTCTTGATTCATTTAATAATGTATTTCTGAGGTTATGTAAAACATGTGCTATGACTTCTAGTTCATCTATTTTAGTTGCTTTATGTTATTATATAAATGAACATTATCAACTTACTAGGTATTGCCAAATGACTCTTCAATATTGTATTTCTGCTACCACCAGAAGTAGATGAGAGTTCTTATTCACATTCATGCTAACAACTTGGTTAAAATTTTTTTACCTATATGTTCATTTTGAAATGGGAAGGCTTTTTTTTTTTTTTTTTTTTAGCTTATCAGGTAGTATTTACTGAGTATTGAACATTTTGGCTTTATAATTCTCTTTAACTCTTACAATCACCAAATGTGGGAGGTATTGCTATTAGCATGTTATTATAATATCATTATTCTATTTTAATTATACTGGATGGGATGATGTTGACTTCTGAAATTTTATAAGTGAATAAAAGCCATTTTTAAGGTTTTTTGTTTTATAAGCAGAGTAGGGATCTTTTTAGGTTGAAAGCTACCATGGTAAAGTGGATAGAATATGGCTGAGATGCAAAAACAACAAATTTCTACTCTTTGTTCTGGTGAGAGATTGGGAAATATAAATTTTTTTGGACCATGTTTTCCTTATTTATAAAATAAGAATTTATGCTAGTCAATAGATAAAAATCCTCCCTTTTTTCCATATATGTTTAAAGAGTGGGTTTATTAGGAAAGGGGGCAGAAGAATAAAGGACACTTGCACAGGCACCAGTGGACAGGAAGAGCTGCCTAAGAGTCCTCCCATTTTTAACGCTTTATATTTCTAGATAATATAGGGTCTCTTCATATCTAATCTATGTTAATTAAGAAATATAGGTCAATGGTACTCCTGCCTACTTCTTGATTATTTGTTGAGAGCTTACACCATTGTGTGAATAGCCAGAATCTCAGCAATAACCAATCAGTAATCAGATATTGATATATTAAGTAAGAGTTTAGTTATATTAATATGTCACCATCAAGGTTGAATTGAGTATAGATGTTTTAATAGGATTAGCTGTTTTGCTTATTTCAGTTGAACTACTTGGAACACTGGCTGTCTGACTTTCTGAATTCATCAAGAAATAAAATATGAAAAACAGACCAGCAACCCTCAACGACCCTCTCTACCTCAGAAATCTGCACAAGACCCAGTCTGGGCCTCATAGGGCTCTACCCAAGACCAGTGATGCAAGCACTCCCAACACTAGCTGCACCCTCCAGCACCTTGGAACAATCTCAGGCCTTAGTCAGGGTGTTCATGTCCCTGCCTGACAGCATCAGCAACCACCAGCCAGCCTTTAGTGAGTACCCCAACTCAGCATAGTAAGGATGGAGATACAGCTAGCAGTGTCTATCCACGGTGATGGACACTGTACAATAAAAAGTGAAACAATACATCAGGAGTAAATAACATTCATCAACATGCACTCGCCAAATGAAGGAGCACCAAAACATATTAGGCAACTACTGTCAACTAAGAAAAAATATTGGGGAAAAACACATTTGTAGTAGAAGACTTTAATATCACACTATCACAAATGGACAAAAGTATTAGACAAAAAAATTAATGGGTATTTAATAGCTTTAATTAAATAATTAGACAACATGGACTGAATAGATATCTAAAGAATGCTGAACCCCAAATATACTATACACTTTTTTCAAGTGCTTTTGAGACATTCCCAGGATTGACCATCTATTTGGACACAAGACAAATATCAAATATCAACAAATTCATGAATATTGGAATCATACAAAGTATCTTCTTGGGCAATAAGGATATCAGACTAGAAATCACTACAAAGAGAAATAAACACGGGAAAACCTCTATTATGTAGAGATTGAACAACACAGTACTGAAATATCACTGGGTCAATGAGGAATAAGGAAAATTTTTTTCTTTTAATGGTGAATATCATTCTTTATCAGTTTATATATTTTTTTAATTTTATTTTTATATTCCCCATACAATTGCAACCCCCTTATTTTGACCCCAATCCCTCCCCTCCCTGCCCCCTAGCCCTCATAGAGTGTCTCTGGTTCATAGTTGTTTGTTGATTATGATTTTCACTTTCTTATAGTTACTCATCTTCCTGGTCCCTTATTTAGGTTTTCTAAATTCCTGCTATGAGTGAGACCATCCAGTATTTTTCCTTTTCTTTCTGGCTTATTTCGCTGAGCATGATCCCTTCCAGCGCCATCCATGTTGCTGCAAATTGCATGTGTTTATCTTTTTTGAATGCTGAGTAATATTCCATGGTGTATATGTACCACATCTTCTTGATCCAGTCATCTATTTTTGGGCATTTGGGTTGTTTTCACAGCTTAGCTATTGTAAACAGTGCTGCTATAAACATAGGGGTGCAGGTGCTCTTTGGAATTGATGTTTCTGTGTCCTTTGAGTAAATACCTAGGAATGGAATTGCTGGATCATATGGAAGCTCTATGTTAGTAGGTCAAGAAATCTCCACACAGCTCTCCATAGTGGTTGGACCAGTTTGCACTCCCACCAGCAGTGCAGGAGAGTTCCTTTTTCTCCACAACCTCGCCAACATTTGTTGTTGCTAGTTTTTTTAATATGTGCCATTCTCACTGGTATAAGATGGTATCTCATGGTAGTTTTGATTTGCATTTCCCTGATTACAAGTGATGGTGAACATTTTTTCATATGCCTGTTGGCCATTTGTATTTCCTCTTCAGAGAAGTTTCTTTTTAGCTCTTCTGCCCATTTTTTGACAGGATTATTTTATAAAGAGAAAATTTTAAAAATACCTCAAGACATTACAATGAGGACACAATGCCAGAATGTATGGGATAGAGCAAAAGCATTACTAAAAGAAAAGTATATAGCCATATAGACCCATATTAAGAAAGAAGAAATAGCCCAAATAAACATTCTTTTCTCTCATCTTAAGAAAGTAGGAAAAGAATAACAAAAATGAAAAGCCAGTAAAAGGCAGATTTGTCTTTCACCCTTTGTTTATGTTATCTACATTACATATATGTGAAACCATGCAATATTTATCTTTTTCCTTCTGGCTTATTTCACTAAACAAAATCCTCTCCAGATCCTTCCATGTTGCTGCAAATAGAATGGGTTTATCTTTTTGGTCACTGAGTAGTATTCCATTATGTATATATGCCACATCTTGATATACTGATCTGTTTTGGAACATTTAAGTTTTTTCCGTATCTTGGCTATTATAAATAGAGCTGCAATAAAGATAGGAGTGAAGATTTCCTTTTGGATTAATGCTTTTGTGTTTTTGGAGTGGATCATATGGCAGATCCACTTTTATTCTTTTGTGGAATCTCCACATTTATCTCCATAGGGACTGGACCAGTCTACATTTCTACCAATATTATAAGAGTGTTCCTTTTTCTCCACAACCTCACCAGCATTTGTTGTTTCTATTTTGTTTTGTTTTGCTTTGCTTTGTTTTTAAATATGGGCCATTCTTACTGTTATGAGATGTTGTATCACTGTGGTTTTGATGTGCATTTTCTCTGATGTTAAGTGATGATGAAAATGTGTGTGTGTGTGCGCGCTGTTGGCTTTCTGCAAGTTTCTTTGAAGAAGTGTCTATTTAGCTCTTCTGTCCACTTTTTTTTTTATTTTAAGATTTATTTATTTATTTATACAAGCACTAGGTACAGTCAGAAGCATGGGAGGGTGAGAGAATTCACCAGAGCCAGAGCGGGCAACAGAAGAGGCAAAGTGATGATACACTGCTGAGGGGAGCAGCGGGTGGCAGGAGAGGTCTGTGCGCCACGTGGGACCCTCATCACCAGTGGCCTGGGATTGAATGGCGCAGCAGAGGCTGAGGGCAGCTTCACAACCCAGCACTCAACTGCTGCACCACCAGGGAGGCCCTCTTTTGTCCAATTTTTGATTAGATTCTCTATGTGTTGGTTACCATTTCTTTCACTGTGAATAAGATTTTTAGTTTAATACTCTCTCAGTTGTTTATTTTCTCCTATGATTTCCTTTATGCTGGAGATAAGTCCCCAAAGATATTCAGTGTTTTGCTTATTTATTCTTCTATGTATTTTATGGTTTCAAGTCTTACATCCAAATCTTTTATCCATTTTGAGTCAATTTTCATGTATGGTGAGAGAGAATAGTCTAGTTTCATTCTTTTGCCTGTGGCAGTCCAATTTTCCCATACCATTTCCCATACCATTACTTGTTCCAATGTAAACACATTGTTTCTTTGTTGTATATTAGTTGTCCATAAATGTGTGATTTTATTTCGGGGTTCTCAATTCTGTTCCGTTGGCATCCACTGATTTGTTCCAGTACTATCCATTTAAAATTATTATGGGTTTATATTATACTTTGAAATCTGCTATTGTAATACTCTCCATTTTCCAACAGGAGAGCTTTGGCTATTTGGGACATTTTGTAATATTTTAGTAATATTTGTTCCATTTCTTTGAAGAATGTCATTGGGACGTTTATTGGGATTGCATAAATCTGTAAATTGCTTTGAATAGGATAGACATTTAGATAATATTGATTATCAAATCCATGAGCATGGTCTATCTTTCCATTCCTTTGTGTCTTCTTTTTAATAACTTAATCCTCATAGAAGATATTTGGTATGATTTCAAGCTTCATGAATTTGTTGGTAGTGTCTTGTGACCCAGTATTTGGAAATTGTCTTGTGACCCACTCTGTCTTATGACTCAGGTCAATCCTGAGAATGACCTATAAACACAACAGAAAATTGTGTATTGGTCTTTTAGTGGTTCAGTGCCCTCTGATGTCAAAAGATTTTTGCTTGAGGTGATTGTGTTCTTTTTATTTTCTTCCCATTGGTGAGAGTGGGGTGTTGAAATCTCCAACCACATATGTATTTTCCCCAATGTCTGTTTTCAGATTTGATATTGTTTGTTGCATTTTAGTGCCATTTTTATTTTGGTGAGTATATATTGAGTATATATCATATCTTTCTATTTTGTTTTCCCCTTAATGATTAAATAGCATCTATTACTATCTCTTGATATCTTTTAAAGCTGGAAATCTATTTTTAACTCTATTAGTATGTCTGTCCTTGCCTTCTTTTGGGTGCTATTTGCCTGTAGAATTTTTTTTTCATTCCTTTACTTTCAGTTTATGTTTCTCTTTGGTCATTAGATCAGTTTACTGGAGGCAGCCAAAGGTTGGTTCGAGCTCTCAATAGTACTCTGACCATGTGAACTGATATAAAGGAAAAAAGGGAGCAATAAGTAAAATAATAAATACCTAAAAACCCTGGATAAAAACCTAAGATTATAACCAACTTGTTAGAGGAGGGGTATAATATTAATTTACAAAGATAAAAGGAAATTCCCTATTACAACCTATAAAATTGAGAAAAAAATATAAAGAAGAACATATCACAAAAGCTGAGAGAAGAAACCCTGAAATAATCTCAATCCAGCAGAATTATGGAATATGCACAAAGAAGCATTTAAGGTAATAGTTATAACAATGTTTATTTCATTAAGAAAAATGGTGGGCAATGTAAAACTGGAATACATCAAAGCTTGAAAAATATATGACAGGGTTACAACCAGAACTAATGGATATAAAAATAACTGAATTTGGGCCTTCCTTGTGGTGCAGCGGTTGAGCGCTGGGCTGAGAAGCTACCCACAGCCTCTGCAGCACCAGTTCAATCACCGGCCACTGGGCGAGGGTCCCACTTGGCACGCAGACCTCTCCTGCTGGGCTCACTGCTCCCCTCAGCAGTGTACTTCATCAGTCTTCGTGTTCCGCTCCCAGGTCTAGCTCTGGTGAATTCTCTCACCCTCCCATGCCTTTCAATGTACCCAGTGCTTGTATAAATAAATAAATAAAGCTTTAAAAAAATAAAAATAGCTGAATTTAAAAATGCAATAGAGAACATCAATAGTAGATAAATATGAGTACTGCAGAGAATGAGTGACCTGAAAAGCACAGTCAGAAAATCAACAACAAACACTATAGCATTGCGAAGAATCAAAAACATGAAAAGAGTGTAAGTTCTCTGGAATAATTTGAGAGAAATACCATCCATATCATGAGGGTCTCTGAAGGAGAAGAGAATGAGAGATGTATAATAAATTTATATAAATAAATAATTGATGAGAACTATGCCAATCTGTGAAATGAATTTCATGAGCCAAGAGGTCCAAAAAGTTATGAACAAAATACCAGATACATCTCTGGTACACATTATAATAAAATTGTTTAAAGTCAATGATAAGGGGCCTCCCCGGTGGCGCAGCGGTTGAGCGCTGGGTTGCGAAGCTGCCCGCGGCCTCTGCGGCGCCGGTTTGATCCCCGGCTGCTCCCTGGCCACCGGAGGAGGGTCCCACATGGCGTGCAGACCTCTCCTGCCGCGCGCTGCTCCCCTCAGCAGTGTACTTCGGTCCTTCTGCCTGCTCTGCTCCCCGCTCTGGCTCTGGTGAATTCTCTCACCCTCCCGCGCTTCTGACTGTACCCAGTGCTTGTATAGACAAAACAAACAAACAAACCAGCAAACAAGTAAATAAAGCATGCCTCTATATAAAAAAAAAATAAAAAAAATAAAGTCAATGATAAGAACAGAATATTAAGAACACTGGGAGGCAAAAAGAGTGACCTATAAAGGAACATCAACTAGACTGTTGATGATTTTTCAGTAGAAGACTAACATGCAAGAATGGAAGGAATTGAAATATTTAAAGTACTCAAAGGGCAGTATTTCCTATCTAAAATCCAACCCTGCAAGATGAACATGAATAAAAGCAAAAACTTAAAGAAATTATCAACACCAAGTAGGAAATGTAAGGGTAATTAAAGTGTATACCATAAAGTAACTTAAAAGTTAAAAGATAAAAAAAAGTTAAAAGTAGAGGTAACAAACATCTAAATTATATAATTTGAAGGGAAAAAATAACAACATGGTCCATCAGAACGAATTTGATACCAGCTCCCCAAGGATCACACAAATTACCCTTAACAAAACTTGAAACAAAAATCATTATAAATAGCAATGAGACAATAGATACTAAATCTAAACAAGGTTTAAAAGGAAGATTAAAAAAATTAAAAAGACAAAGACACTTAAAAAAATAATGTAATGAGCACATAAGTCTCAATAATCACCTTGAACATAAATGACTTGAATTCACCAGTGAAAAATTCAAAGCAGCTGAGTATGTATCAAAACAAAATCGAACCTCTTTTGCTTACAAGAAAATCATCTTACCAACAAAAGAAAACACAGATTTAAAGACTGGAAGATAATCCTACAAACAAATAGCAAATAAAAAAAGTCAGGAATAGCTATATTTGTACCACACAAAAAATGTTTTCAATTTAAAAGGTAATAAGAGAAAAATACAGACATTGAATTACTAGGACTAATACAACAAGAAAAATTAACACTTATAAAATGTAATCAAATAACAGAGCACAGAAATACAATTCTTAATATAACTAAAAAGAAATATTTACAACAACACAGTAATACTAGGGGATATTAATACTTCACTTACAGATCCATGGACAGATCAACAACTGAGAATAGTTATTATCAGGCGCACTTGGAACATTTTCAATATTAGATCATATTTTGGGGACAGAAGTCAATTGTCAATAAATATACAAAGATTGAAATCAAACTCTTTATAACCACAAAGACAAAATGTTAGACATCAACTATAAAAAAAATAGGAAAAGTCATACTTACATAGAAATTAAACAATATATTGTTTAATAGTTATTGGATTGAAGAAGAAATTAAAGCAGAAATCAAAAACAACCTAGAAGGAGAGTAGTGAGATGGAATTCAAGAGAAGATTCTGGACTTATCTCCTCTAAATACACCTAGACTGCAGTAGAACAAAAGCATAACTCCTGAAGAAGAAAAAAAAAATCAGTACATCACACACTAGGAGTAACATCTGAAGGAGGGGCACGGGTGCCAGCAAACAGTAGAACTGTTCAAGTGGGTAGCTACAGTGGGCAAGGTCAGTCCTGATGGCACAGCAGTGCCCAGAAGCAAAAGAGTAAAATGGCAAATGGATCTGAATCAGTAGGATCCAGGAAATCAGTAGGATCCAGCAAGTTGAGAGCAGAGAGCAGAGGTGGCAGCAACTTTGGGGAGAAGACCAGGAAGCCACAGAGATATGTTAGGCCCTGGCAAGCAGACAAGCAATCTTTCTCAAAGTCACAGATTTTACAAGCCCCAGTGGACACCATGGCAGGGTCTGATTCCAAATATCTGTGTCTCTTGGAACAGCAAGTTGGAGGGACATTGTTTGAAGAGGTAGACTTGTAGATAGCAGTGTGATTGAATATCTCTTGGAGAGTAAAAATCAGAGAAGAATTCAGCAGGTTTGACTCTGAGGTGACTCATGCTATATCAAACAGGATGTAGGTGGACAGAGGAACCTGGGATTTGTGGTCTTAGGTAGGGGACACAGGTGGCAGGATTGTCAGAGCATGTGGAGAATTTTCCAAAGGCATTAAGAAAACCAACATAAGAATAGTGGTTATCCCAGAAAGGAAAGAGATAGAGAGTGGAACAGAGAGTCTGTACAGGGAAATAATAGAGGAAAATTTCCACAAAGTTAAAATAAAAAATAGTTACCAAAACACAAGACTTACATCAGGACAAATAATTTTGAAATTAGCATAAGTTCAAGACAAAAGGTGGATACTACATAATGATTATGGGACAATATATCTGGAAAACTTAATACTTATCAATATACATGTGCATCAAATGAAAAAGCACAAAAATATGTAAGTCAACAACCCTAAAAACAGACATCAGCTGCAATATAATAGTAGAAGAGGGACCTCCCTGATGGCACAAGTGGTTAAGACGCAGCACTATGAAGCAATCCACAGCCACTGCAGCACAAGTTTGCTCTCCAGCCAGGGAGGTGACCTACATGCCACAGCAGACCTCTCCTAAACTCAACCTCTGCTCCCTCAGAAGTGTATTTCAGTATATCTGCCTGTTCTGTTCCCCACTCACTCTCTGGTGAATCATCTCACCCACACAGCTCTGGCCTGTACCCCAGTTCTTTTATGCATAAATAAATAAATCTTAAAAAAATAATAGTAGATTTCAACACCCTACTTATATTCAAAGATTGAAAAACAGACAAACAGGAAAATAATATACTTCAATGAGAAATTAGATGCTATGGGCCTATTAGACATCTACTGGACACTACACCTCCCAAAATATGAGAACACATTTTTTTTTCAAGTGCATATTGAACATTTTCCAGGATAGAGTACATGTTGGGTCACAAAACAAATGTCAATAAATTCTTGAATATTAAGACCATAATGAACACAATAGGGTCAAAATTTAAATCAACCACAAATAGAAAGCTGAAAAAAACCTCTCATGTGGAGACTCAAAAATGTACTAATAAGTGACTATTAGGTTAACAAGAAAATCAAAGAAGGGCCTCCCCTGGTGGCCCAGGCAGTTGAGCGCCGCGCTTTGAAGCTGTTTGCAGCCTCTACAGTGTGGGTTCGATCCCGGCAGGCCAGAGAGATTCCCACATGGCAAAGCAGACCTCTCCTGTCTTGCCCGCTGCTCCCCTCAGCAGTGTATTTCATCAGTCTGCCTGTTCTGTTCCCCACTCTGTCTCTGGTGAATCCTCTCACCCTCCTGCGTCTGACTGCATCCCAGTTCTTGTATTTATGAATAAATAAATCTTTAAAAAAAATCAAAGAAGAAATTAATGAATGCTTGGGGACAATCAAAAGTGAAGACACAACCTACCAGAATCTATGGGATATAAAAAAAAGCAATACTAACAGGGAAGTATAAAACATTCCAGAACTAAATCAAGAATCAAGGAAATCTCAAATAAATAAACTACCACTACTCCTTAAAGAAATATAAGAACAAATGAAAACAAAAGCTAATAGAAGGAAATAATAAAAATTAGAGTGGAAATGAATGAAATAGAAGTCAGTTTGAAAGATCAATAAAGCTAAAAACTTTTTCTTAAAAAATAAACAAAAATAGGTAAATCCCTATTTAAACTAAGAAAGTCTACCTAGACTGACAAGAAAACATTAACAAATAAAACAAAAAACGAAATGAAAGTGGAAAAGTTACAACATGCATATCACAAAAACAGAAATTCACGAGAGACTTCTATGATTGCCTTTGTTTCAACATATTAAAAAATATGGAAGAAATTGACAAATTTGTAGAAGCATAGAAGTTTCAAGACTGAATCAGGAAGAGATAACATGAACAGATTAATTGCAAACAAGGAAATTGAAACAGTAATCAATAATCTCCCAAAATAGAAAGCACAAGATGAAACAGTTTTGATTGTGAATTTTACCAAACCTTTAAAGAGGAGCTATTACCTATCCTTCTCAAATATTTCCCCCCCACACACACACACAAAATGAGACAGAATGCTCCCAAATACATTTTATGAGGCAAACATTACCCTAATACCAAAACCAAACAAGGTCATCACAAAAGAAAAAAAAAAAAAAAAAAAAAACAACTCTAAGCCAATATGCCTGATTAACACATATGCAAAACCCTCAACAAAATTCAGTGTAAGTTGAATTCAAAGAGAAGTAGCCAAAGCGATTTTGACAAAATCAAAAAATTATGGATGAGCCTCCCTGGTGGCGCAGCGGTTGAGCGCTGGGTTGCAAAGTTGCCCGCAGCCTCTGCAGTGCTGGTTCAATCCTCGGCCACCAGGCAAGGGTCCCACATGGCGCACAGACCTCTCCTGCCACCCACTGCTCCCCTCAGCAGTGTACTTCATCAGTCTGCCTGTTCTGCTCTCCGCTCTGGCTCTTGTGAATTCTCTCACTCTCCTGCGCTTCTGACTGTACCCAGTGCTTGTATAAATAGATAGATAGATAGATAGATAGATAGATAGATAGATAGATAGATAAATAAATCTTTAAAAAAAATATGGATGTACCAGGCTCCCAGCCTTCAAATTATGCTATAAAGCTATCAATCAAAGCAATCAAAGTCATATAGTATTGGAATAAAAATAGACAGTCCAATGGAGTGCAATTAAGAGCCCAGAATAAATCCACATTTATATGGACAGCTAAAATGTCACAAAAGAGCCAAAAGTATGTGAAACAGGAAAATCTCTTCAATAAATGGTTTTGGAGAAAATCTGGAGTCACATGCAATCAAATGAAACTAGCTCACGTTCTCACACCATATACAAAAATTAATTCAAAATGAATCAAAGACTTAATAATAAGAGGAAACTACTACAATGTTGGTGGGCATGTAAACTTGCATAGCCTTTAAGGAAAGTGATCTGGACTTACCATAAAAAAGTAAAAACATATAGAATGTATGGTCCAGCAATCCCACTCTTGGATATTCTCTTCAAAGATCATGAAACCATCAACTTTAAAAAAGTATATGCTCTGTAATATTTATTTCAATATTAATTACAATAGGTAGGACATGGAAACAATGTAAATGCCTAGTGATAAAGGACTGGATCAAGATGTATCTATCAGTGGAATACTATTCAGCAATAAAGAAAAAAGTGTGGTGATTACAGCAAATTTGCAGGCATTCAAAGGAATTATGTGATGTAAAGCAAGTCAGAATGACAAAGACAAATACTGAACATTTACATAGTGGACAATTTGAAAAATCAAAATACAGATAAAACTAGTGGACATTAATAAATAATTGAGTTTTTTTGACACAAAGTGGGAGAAAGTGACAAAGGATGGTGGTAGAAATAAAACATAGAATAAAATGTAAATAAAGGAGTGTTTATAAAAACAGACATTTTCTGTAAGTCAGGACATCTTGATGGTCAGCTACACTAACATAAAGAAGGAAAATCAATGCACTGTTGTGTTTTAGCATGTACCACCAAGAAAGTCCTTTTCTACATGTCATTTCAAGTTGTTTAGGGAAGTACATTGAATCATAGAAGTTTTTACTCTTGTTTTTTTTTCCCACATTAAGACCATCAGTCATCTTAATGCTGGTACTTCATTATTGCTACTCAACCCACGACTTTTTTTTACCTGATCTTACCTTTCAGAAAGGGAATAATAAAGACAATGCTAATTTGAGTTTTAGTCAGGGAAATATCTATTCAGTAGGCAGGATAAACAATCTTGCTTTTAGTTTAAGTATAAAGAAGGCATTAGCATTGTTAGATATGAGTAGAGTCACAGGAAAATTAAATTAACCTACCTCAATGCTCCCAAAACAACCCTAAGTAGACTGCATCATTAACCTTGAAGTAAACAGAGCAACTGTGGTGAAAATTGTAAAAGTGACTTGATTATCCCTAAATGCATTATGGATTACAGCAACAGAAAGAAATCATTGTTTCTTTCACAACCACCCCTGCTGGAGAGCAACTCTATGAGTGAATTATCCCCAAATGAGGGAAAATCAATGTCAGAGGGGGGATCTGTGTGTAAATTTAATCTTTCTGATACTCCAGAGGATTCTGACTATCCTTAAGAAAAATGTTGGATGGGTGGGAGGCTGTGGCAGAGCAGCTATTCTTTCTTCTCTATTCTTGGACCTTGGCAAGTTTAATTTGGAATGTCCTGGGAAAGTTGCTTGAGTATATCATACTCAACCAACTGGCAAGAAGTTAAATGGGGATTATCAACTGATTCTATTGATTTTCCCAAGAAGAACATAAAGAGTACAAGCATAAAAGTGAGATTGTACCTGGATCATTTTCATCTTCCCATTGCACTCCAAGGTTAGGATCAAGCACTGGTGTTTTTCCTGAGTCTTCAGGAAAATCAGGCGTTTCAGCCAATGCTCTTCTTCCTTCCAGTCTTTCCCTTCTGGCAAAACTTTCATCTCCTGTCCACTTCCAAAGTCCCAGATTTTAACTGTTCCTGAGTATACAAAGAAAAGATGATGTGGGTAGAAATAATGTCTAGAAAATTTGACTTTATCTTTGAGATAAATTGATCTAGTTGAAAGTTTTCTGACAATATGTACCTTATATTTGTTTCCTACTATGATTGAAGTATGCTTCTCCCTAGTCTGGCTGTGCATAAAATATATTTTGTACGCCTTAATTTGTCATAGATTGATAAAAACAACAGGATCAAGCAGGCAATGTCATGATATTTGTGAATATCAAGTTTTTAAACTCTCAGACCAGAACTTTGTCTTAGATATTTTCTGCCTTTATTCTCCCACTGTTTTCCAGTTTGCCAAATATCCAATAACAATCTATATGTCTAATATAATATTGAAATTTAATAGTAAAAGATCATTCCAATGGTGTCACTTTTCTTAAAGCCTTGACATTGCTTAGGACTTGAGCTCTACTTGGTAATAAAATATTTAATAGAAATCCAGCAGGTAGGAAAATATTAAGTTTTAATATTTTGAGTGGTGCTATTAGAAAGAAATGCAAAGGAGATATCACATTTCTTTTTATCTTTTAAATCATACCTTCTTTGCCATTACTTCAATTTTTTTGACTTAGGAGAGCTTGATGAAGGGATAAGGAGGGATGAGTTTCAGAGTTGTCTTTGAATGTCTAGTTTTAAGTCATTATGCAACATAGAGAATTATCTTCTAACATGGGCTTTTATAGTGGGTATCTGTTTTAGAACCAGTGAACTTGCCCTAACATCACTTCCCTCCCTGAAATACAATCCTAACACTGCTTCCTATCTTCCAGCTCTGTCTTGCTGTACATATGGAATATTTTCACAGTGTTGTTTTCCTTCTCTCATGCCAGGTTCTCTCCATTAGCCATACTCACAATCTCTGCCATATGCCTTTTCTCTAAGAATATCATTAAACATTGATTAAATTATCACTATGCCTCCAATATTGTGGCAGGAACTGGGAATGAAAACTAGACAGGTTTAGTTCCTATATCAAGGATGTTATAGTCTTATAGAAAAATAGTCACACAAATTATTACAAGAAGTTATAATTTATTTATTTTTAAAAATGATTTTGCATATAAAAACTGGAGTGTAGGCCAGAGGTGGGGGAGGCGGGTGAGAGGATTCACCAGAGACAGAGTAGGGAGCAGAATAGGCAGATCTACTGAAATACACTGCTGAGGGGAGCAGCAGGTGAAAAGGAGAGATCTGCTGTACCACGTGAGTTAGCTCCCTGGCCAGGGATCAAACTCAGGCCATCAAGGTGTTAGCCCTGATACTTAACCCCTAGACCACCAAGGAGGCCCCAAGAAGTGATCATTTAATTCCTGGATATGTGATCCAAAGTCTTACGACACAGATTTTCTGCTACTTAACACTTTGGTAGATTTAGTGTGAAAGAAACCAGGTAAGTAACTTCTCAGCTTTTTCTACATGCTGGGTAGGAATGAGAGAGGACCTGTGGTTTGTGGGAAATGCTGCTCTGAGAGATAGAGAATGCCTATTTCCAGACTGTCTTAGACCCAATATCTTTGCCAATTAACTTAGGTAACCTGGGAACAACAAACTTTTAAGGGCCTCCCTGGTGACTCAGGGGGTTGAGCGCAGCGCTGTGAAGCTGTCCGCAGCCTCTGCAGTGCTGGTTCAATTCCCGGCCCACTAGGGAGATATCCACTTGCCTGCCGCTCCCCTCAGCAGTGTGTTTAAGTAGATCTACCTGTTCTGCTCCCCCTCTGTCTCTGGTGAATCCTTTCACTCTCCCATACATCTGGCCTGTACCCCAGTTCTTGTACGAATAAATAAATCTTAAAAAAAAAAAATGAAAATGAAAAGTTAAAAAAACTTTTAAGATGAAAAGAATTCTAGATTCTAGCACTAACAAAATATGACTTCCTATATGAAAATAATAAAATCTCAGTCATCTATATGAATTTCCTGATGCTTATATCTAACAATGGCTATTTACATTGTTCAGAATTTCTTTTATAACAAATGTCATCTGTATGCATGGTGTGCATTTATTAAATAACTGCTTTCTTAAGAACCCTCCTACATGAAGAACAATTCATTTATTCATACCATATCAACTCAACATTCATAAGTTTATTTTATGTGTATTGTTATCTGTTCAAATTTTTAAAAATAAGACTTCAAGGCATCAGAAGAGGCTTCTTGATTTTTTTCCTGGGAGAATAATCTGAAAGTTAAACCACATCAGGACTGCACCCAGAGAATCACATTGCTTGGGGCAAAGGAAACACTTCTTGGGACATCAAAGATCAGCATGGTTTTCACCAGCAGGTACACTGAAGAACTTCATGCTTCTTAAAATAAGAGGTTGGTGCAGAGAAATGCCTGGAGGTTGTGGTCCCAACCTGGAGAGAGCCTTGCAAACCACTGATCTGTGACATTATAGAGGCATGGAAGATATATGCAAAGGAGCTGGGGTGTTTCCAGTGGTCTGAATCCCTGATAAAAGCAACAAGAATATGCACTGCATTCTCCATCCTCCTCCACCCCCCCACCCCCCATAGAACTGGAGCTGATCTTGTGTAATTCATTTACAGTGATCAGTATATTGAGATTTTGGTCTATACCCTGTACCCACTCCCACTCATATTAGGATCTCTCCAGGCCTTTTTTACCCCTTGTTCAGCAGCTGCAAGATTAGGTCCTGAATCTATGGAGAGATCAAACCTCTAAAATCACATAAATATTAAAAAATAACCACAGATTCACTTGCTGGAAAAAAATGGAAGTACTGCTAATTCTAAGCTTCTGTAACAGTATATTTTTAAAATGGGAAATTTAAAGCAGTAAAAAAGTCAAACAGATAAATACAAAGTATGAAACCTTGACACCTCAAAGGTATATGTCATCAGAAGGAGAAAACAATCTCCCTGAATAAAATCAGGGAAGATTATTTTCCTTTTATCAGATATAAAGTTCAAAATCACCCTGATAAAGAAAACTGACTCTGGAAGAAAATTCAGAGAAACAAAGGAATAACCAAGGAAATAAAATTTTTAAAAGAAAATAGAAATTAAGTTTTAAATAAAAAAAAAACAGGAAATAAAATATCTATAGAAGGAAAAAATGTAGAAGAATTTTAAGAACTCTGACTTAATTAAGATCACAACATAAGAATAATGGGTATTTCAGAAGGAGATGAGAAAGAGAAGGGAACAGAGATATTATTTAAAGAAATAATAGAAAACAATTTCCCAAGTCTAGGGAGGGAAATATACCAGTCCACAAAGATAAAAGAAGTATAGAACTTTGTTATCTAAATGTAAAGAGTTGTACAACAAAAACACATAGTCTTAAAACATCTTAGAATTGATGACCAATAAAGAATATTGAAGATAGCAATAGAATGGAAGCAGATAACCTATAAAGATACTCACATAAACTTTGTCAGATTTCTCTAAAGGAATCATACAAACAAGGAAAGAATGGAATGACATAATCAAAACACAAAAGATAAAAACTGACAGCCAAAAATACCACAGAATTAAAGATCCTCCCTTAGATATGAGGGATAAATAAAGATCTTCCCAGACAAAAAACTTTGACAAAAATGTTTGCCAAACTAGACTGACCCTAAAAGAAATATTGACAGGAATGCTCCTATGTGATTTAAAAGCAAAGAAAAACCACAAAAACAAACAAACAAAAGAAAAAAAAAATGGAAATGTATAGTACCAGAAAGCAAGAGATAAAATGGTAGTAGCAAATAATTTATTTATAAATGATTCATTTTTTACTTTATAAATCATTATATATAAATAACCACCATAAATATAAATGGACCGAGTAACTGATTGGATCAGAAAACAAAAGTTTTCTGCTATCTCCAGGAGACCAACATGGCTACAAATATAAGAATAGGCTCAATGTAAATAAAGTATACTATAAGAAAGTGGGAACAAAAAAAAGGAACAGCCATACTTATAATAGAAAATATAAACATCCAGGGCCTCCCCTGGTGGCGCAGTTGTTGAGCGCTGGGCTGCGAGGCTGCCCGCAGCCTCTGCAGCACCGGTTCATTCCCCAGCCACGGGCAAGGGTCCCACAAAAAAAATAAATAAATAAAAAATAAACATCCAAATAAAAATGATAATGAGAAACAGAGCTAGCTAGACATTATGTAATGAATCATTAATGAATCAATATAATGTAACAATATAATACTCATCAATATATATGCACTAAATGTAGGAGCATAAAAATTTATAAAGCAACTAATATCAAAACTGAAAACAAACATTGACAGCAATGCAATAGAAGTAGAGAATTTCAATACCCCACCTTCTCCATTGGCTAGACCAAGCACATAGAGAAGGAGACAGTAGACTTAAATGAGAAATTAGACCAGGTGAACTAAATACATATGTATAAAGCATTATACACAAAAAAAGCTGTATATACATCCTTCTCAAGTGCACTTGTAACATTCTCTAGGATAGGCCACTAACATAAGTTCATAAACATTGAAATCATATCACTTTTCTTCTATGATCAAAAAGGTATGAAGCTAGAAATAAAACATACACACACACACACACACACAAACAAACACACAAAAAACCCAGGAAAAACCTCTAGAATGTTGAGACAAAAAAACCTCATTACTCATTGGATTAGTAAGGAAGTCAAAGAAAACTTAAAAACTGGAGATAAAGAGAGAGAGAACCTACCAGAATTTACACAATAAAAATGTACTAAGAGGGAAGTATACAACAATTCAGGCCCACCAAGAAATACTAGAAGACACAAATAAATAATGTTGCCTCTCACTTAAGCAACTAGGAAAAGATGAAAAAACTCCAACAGCCAGTAGAAAGATATAATACAAATTAGAGCAGAAATAAACTAAATATTTTAAAAGTCCTAAAGATCAATGAAGCCAAAAGCTATTTTTTGGGAAAAAAATCATCAAAAGAGAAACATCTATCTACACATCTATAGAAAACTCTACAGACTCAGAAATGAAAGAGTACGAGTTAAAACAGACATCTCCAAAATACAATGGATCATAAAAGAGTATCTCTATGCAAGCAACTTTAACAACCTAGAAAAGATGGATGAATTCTTAGACATATACAACCTTCCAGACTGAATAAGGAAGAAATAGAAAACATGCACAGAACAACTACAAGGAAGAAAACTGTAGCAGTAATCTAAACCTCTCTTTCCCCAAAAGAGTCTATGATCAGATGGCTTCTGATAAGATTCAACATCCATTTATTATATTAAAAAAATTGAAAAACAGATGTAGAAGGAACATATTTAAACATATTGAAAGCCAAACATGACAAACTATAGACAACATGACACTCAATGGTGAATACTGAAAATTTTTATCGAAAATAAGGTACATGATAAGGATATCCACTTCCACCAATGCTGCTCAACATAGAATTGGAAGAACTAGGTGGAGTTTACAGGCAACATAAAGATATAAAAGGAATCCAGATCAAGAAAGATAAAATAAATCTATCACTTCTTTTCTGATGACATGAAAATATACATAGAAAACCTTAAGATTCCACTAAAGAGCAGTTTGAAACAATAAGTAAAGTGTCAGGATATAAAATGTTTATAAAAAAATAGTTTTGTTAATGTATGTAAGCAATGAACTAGAAGGGAAAGAAATCAAGAAAACTATCCCTTCTGCCATATCATCAAAAACTTTACCCAGGGACAAACTTAATGGGGATGAAAGATTGTTACAGTGACAACAATAAGAAATTGTTAAAAGTAATAAAGACACAAATAAATGGAAATAAATTCCAGTCTTAGGGATTGGAAGTAACAGAGTTAAAATGACAATTTTAACCAAAGTAATAGACAGATGCAATGAAATCCTTATCAAAGTTTTAATGGCATTCTTGAAATAAATAGAATGAGCATTACTGAAATTTATACAGGAAGTAGTCAAGGCACTCCTGACCAAAAACAAAAACAAAAAAATGGGAGGAAAAACAGAGGTATTACACTTCCAGACTTCAAATTATACTACAAAGCTACAATAATCAAAGCAGTATAGTAATGGAATAAAAAATAGATACACAGGTGGCCTCCCTGGTGGTGCATGGTGTTAAGATGCAACCTATGAAGAGGTCCGCAAACTTTGCAATATGTGTTCAATCCCTGGTCGTCCAGGGAGCAACCCGTATGGCACAGCAGACCTATCCTGTCTCACTGGCTGCTCCCCTTAGCAGTGTATTTCAGTCAATCTGCCTGTTCTGTTCCCCACTCTGTCTCTGGTGAATTCTCTCACCCCCCACACCTCTGGCCTGTACCCCAGCTCTTGTATGCATAAATAAATAAATCTCTAAAAAAAAAAAAAAGATACACAGACCAATGGAAAAGAATTGAAAGCTCAGAAAGAAATCCGGACTTAAGTGGACAATTCATCAACAACAAAGAAGCAAATAGTATATAATGGAGAAAAGAAAGTATCCACAGCAAATAGTGTTGGGAAAACTTGTCAGACACATGCATAATAATGAAACCAGACCACTATCTCACACCATGTACAAAAATTAACTCAAAATGGATTAAAGACTTAAACATAAGACCTGAAACCATAACATACATAGAAAAAATTACAAGCAAAACACTCCACAATATTGACTTCAGTGATATCTTTGGGGGGATTTGGCTCCTACAACAAGGAAATAAAAAATGAAAGTAAACAAATGGGATTTATTCAAGCTAAAAACTTCTGCACAGAAAAAAAAAACCCTATAATTCAAACAAAAAATTCATACTACCAAATGGGACAAAATATTTACATGTCATTCACCTGCAAGGAGATGATATGCAAGATCTATGAAGTGCTCATAAAACTGATACAAAAAAAACCAAACAAACAAAGAACCAATCCAAAGATGGGTAAAAGTCCTAAAGTCTTCTTTTATAAAGAAGAATAACAGGTATCTAATAGTAACATGGAAAATACTCATCATCATCATTTCTAATCCTCAGGGAAATGCAAATCTAAACCACAATGAGATACAATCTCACACCTCTGAAAATGCCCATATCAAAAAGTCCAAAATAAATATTATTAAGGATGTGGAGAAAAAGTTACTCGTGTACATTGTTGGCCGTTATGTAGCCTGGTTCATTCCTTCTGGAAAACAGTATGATGGTTTCCAAACCATTAATACTAGATTTACTACATGAACCAACAATTCCACTCCTAGGTAGCTACCTGAAGAAAGCAAAAAAAAAGTAGTTTGAAGGGATACACACACACACCTATATTCATTGAGACACTATTGATAATAGTCAATTTGTGGAATCAATCCAAGTGTCTAAGGACAGGTGAATATGAGTGGATTAAGAAGTTGTGCTAGATACACATAATAGAATACCACTCAGCTAAAACCAAAACAAAACAAAAGACTCTTGCCATTTGTGACAACATGGATGAAACTGGAGGGGATTCTGCTAAGTGAAATACACCAGAAACAGAAATATATATATAGCATTGCTTTGATCATAAATGAAACAGAGAAACTAAGCAGAATCAGACACCATTGAACCAAATCTGAAGAAGAAATAAAGAAAACCATCCCTTTATAATTGATACAACAAAAATCAAATATGTAGGAATAAATCTAACAAAAGAGTTTTTTTCTGTGGAGATTTTGGGGTTCTCTATCTATAATATCATATTATCTGTTCTATCTAGGACTTCCAGTATTATATCGAAAAGCAGTGGTGAGAGTGGACATTCTTGTCTTGTTCCAGATCTAAAGGGGAAGGCTTTCAGCTTTTCACCATTGAGAATGATATTGGCTATAGGCTTATCATATATGGCCTTTATTATGTTAAGGTATGTTCCTTCTATGCTGAGAATTTCATGGGCATTTATCTTAAATGGATGTTGAATTTTATCAAATGCTTTCTCATAAAATCTGACTTTACAGTGCTTACCTGGTGATGCAAGGGTTAAGCACAGCACTATGAAGCAATCTGAAGCCTCTGTAGCACGAGTTCAATCCCAGGCCTGTCAGGGAACAACCCACATGGTGCAGCAGACATCTCCTGTCTCACCCACTGTTCCCTTCAGCAGTGTATTTCAGTCTGTCTGCCTGTTTTGTTCCCCACTCTGTCTCTGGTGAATCCTCTCATTCCTCCCTCCCCCACACCTCTGGCCTGTACCCCTGCTCTTGCATTCATAAATAAATAAATCTTTAAAAAAAAGAAATCTTACTTTACAATAGAGACTACTTTAAGAGCATGGGAGTTTGGAGAGGAAATGATGGAGGAGGCTCAGTGGACTTAGTGGAAGATTCAGGTGCCTTTTTAGTGGCTTTGGTATGATAATATACACCTGAAGAGATGGGATCCAGTACATTTCTAAATCATATACAGTGTTGTAAACCAATGCTACCTTAGAAAGAAAGAAAGAAAGAAAGAAAGAAAGAAAGAAAGAAAGAAAGAAAGGAAGGAAGGAAGGAAGGAAGGAAGGAAGGAAGGAAGGAAGGAAGGAAGGAAGGAAGGAAGGAAGGAAGGAAGGAAGGAAGGAAGGAAGGAAGGAAGGAAGGAAGGAAGGAAGAAAGAAAGAAAGAAAGAAAGAAAGAAAGAAAGAAAGAAAGAAAGAAAGAAAGAAAGAAAGAGGAAGGAAGGAAGGAAGGAAAGAAGGAAGGAAGGAAGGAAGGAAGGAAGGAAGGAAGGAAGGAAGGAAGGAAGGAAGGAAGGAAGGAAGGAAGGAAGGAAGGAAGGAAGAGAAATCCACATGTTAAAAAACAAAAACAATCAGACTTATTCATCAGGATGTCCTAGCAAGAGCAGTAAGATAAGAGAAAGACATACAAGGGAACTGAATATTGAAAGAAGTAAAACTATCAATATTTGCAGATACTATGATAATATACATAAAGAACCCCAAAAAATCTACAGAAAAACTGATCAATATAACCAACCAGTTTACTAAAGTAGCAGGATACAAAATCAACACACAAAAATCAGTACCTTTCTTATATGCAAACAATAAATCTGAGGAAGAAGAAATCAAGAAAACCATCCCTTTATAACTGAAACAACAAAAGTCAAATACTTGGGAATAAATCTAACAAAAGAGGTAAAGTATCTACACAAAGAAAATTATAAAACACTGTTAAAAGAAATAAAAGAAGACACAAGAAATGGAAAGACATCCCCTGCTCATGGATTGGAAGAATTAACATTATCAAAATGGCCATCCTACCAAAAGCATCTACAGATTTAATGCTATTCCCATTAAAATTTCATGTCATTCTTCAAAGAAATAGGAAAAATATTCATGAAATTCATATGGAGCCACAAAAAACCCCACATAGCCAAAACCCTCCTGAAAAGAAATGAAGGGAATGGAGGCATCACTCTCCCAGATTTCAAACTATACTGCAAAGCCAAAATCATCAGAACAGACACACAGACCAAAGGAGCCAAATAGAAAACCCAGAAATAAACCCACAGATTTATGGTCAACTAATATGTGACAAAGGAGCAAAGAATATGCACTGGAGCAAAGAAAGTTTGTTCAATAAATGGTGCTGTGAAAACTGGGTCGCTACATGAGAAAGAATGAAACTTGACTGCTACCTCACACAGTGCACAAAAACCAACTCAAAATGGATTAAAGAACTAGGCATAAGACCTGAAACCATAAAATATATAGAAGGAAATACATCACCCAAAGCAGTGATAGTAAAGGCAAAGATAAACAGCTGGGACTATATCAAATTAAAGAGCTTCTGCACAGCAAAAGAGACAATAACCAAAACAAAGAGAAACCCCACTGACTGGGAGAACATTTTTGCACACAACACTAATGGTAAAGGACTGATCACAAAAATATACAAAGAGCTGATGAGACTCAACAAAAACAAAGAAAATAAGCCAGTCAAAAAATGGGCAGAAGAACCAAAAAGAAACTTCTCCAAAGAGGAAATACAAATGGCCAACAGGCATGTGAAAAAATGTTCAACATCACTTGCAATCAGGGAAATGCAAATCAAAGCTACAATTAGATACCATTTCACACCAGTGAGAATGGCACATATAAAAAAAACTAGCAACAACAAATTTTGGTGAGAATGTGGAGAAAGAAACTCTCCTGCACTGCTGGTGGGAGTGCAAACTGGTCCAGTCACTATGGAAAGCTGTGTGGAGATTCCTCAGCCTACTAAAGATAGAGCTTCCATATGATCCAGCAATTCCACTCCTAGGTATTTACCCAAAGGACACAGAAACATCAATTCCAAAGAGCACCTGCACCCCTATGTTTATAGCAGCACTATTTACAATAGCTAAGCTTTGGAAACAACCCCAATGCCCAAAAATAGATGACTGGATCAAGAAGATGTGGTACATATACACCATGGAATATTACTCAGCATTCAAAAAAGATAAACACGTGCAATTTGCAGCAACATGGATGGAGCTGGAAGGGATCGTGCTCAGCAAAATAAACCAAAAAGAAAAAGAAAAATACCGGATGGTCTCACTAATAGCAGGAATCTAGAAAACCTAAATAAGGGACCAGGAAAAAGAATAACTATAAGAAAGTAAAAATCAAAATCATAAAACAACTATGAACAAGAGACACACTATGGGGGGGCGGGGAAAGAAGGGGTTGGGGTCAAAATAAGGGGTTGCAATTGTAAGGGGAATATAAAAATAAAATTAAATAAATAAATTAATGGTTCCAGGAATACTGGGCTACTACTTGCTAAAAAAATGAAGCTGCACTACTACCTCACACCATGCACAAAAACAAATTCAAGATGGGTTAAAGAACTAAACATTAGACCCAAAACCATAAAATATATAGAAGGAAATATAGGTAAAACACTACATGACATACACCTCAGTAACATCTTTAAAGACACATCATCCAAAGCAAAGATAGTGAAGGAAAGGATAAACAGCTGGGACTACATCATATTAAAGAGCTTCTGTACAACAAAAGAGACATTAGCCAAATCAAAGAGACACCCCACCGATTGGAAGAAAATTTTTGCCCACAATACTAATGACAAGGGATTGATAATAAAGATCTACAAAGATGCTGAAACTCAACAAAAGCAAAGTAAATAACCCAGTCAAAAAATGGGCAGAAGAGCTAAAAAGACACTTCTCCAAAGAGAAAATGCAAATGACCAACAGGCATATGAAAAAATGTTCAACATCCCTTATAATCAGGGAAATGCAAAACCACAATTAGATACCACCTTACATCAGTAAGAATGACACATACTTAAAAAAGAAAAAACTAGCAAGAAAAAATGCTGGCAAGGATGTAATGAAAAAGGAACTCTCCTACATGGCTGGTGAGAGTGCAAACTGGTCTAACCACTATGGAAAGCTGTGCAGACTTTCCTCAAACTGCTAAAATTGGAGCTTCCATATGATCCAGCAATTCCACTCATAAGGATCTACCCAAAGAACACAAAAACATTAATTCAAAAGGACACCTGTACCCCTTGTTTATTGCAGCACTATTTGCAATAGGTAAGCTAAGGAAACAACCTAAATGCCCCAAATAGACGACTGGATCAAGAAGATGTGGTCCATATACACAATGGAATATTTCTCAGCAATCAAAAAAGATAAACTCATGCCATTTGCAGCAACTTGGATGGAGCTGGAAGGGATCATTCTCAGTGAAATAAGCAGAAAGAAAAAGAAAAATACCAGATGGTCACACAATTTTAGGAGGAATATAAAGGATCCAAATAAGGGATCAGGAAAATAAATTAATTAATTAAGAGTAATTATAATAAGAATCTAATTGAGGGTGGGCGGAGCAACATGGCGGCGAGGAGACGCTGCGAGGAAGATCTCCCATTAAAAAAAGTTAATAGGGAGGAAAAGCGGCAGGTCCCAGTGAGAACTGGGTCACAGAAGATAAACGGGTGACTCCAGCAAACTGCCCAAAGAAGAAAGTTGCCATAAAAGAGGACGAGAAGGGAGGGAAGCGCAGAACCCTGCTCCCCTCCCCCGCCCACAAAGTCGGCAGAGAGGAGGGAAACAACAAACCAAAATGGCCAACAAGAAAAACGGACACAGCAAGTGGGACTGTGAGTGGAAAGGAACTATTTCAGCCACCACACCGCGTGAACGGGAGCTGAGGCGAACCCTGCAGGATCTGCCGCGGAGGTGAGCTCCAGGCGCCATTAAAGAGAGCCCCGCCCCCCAGGAGGAGACCAGCACCAGCACACAGCCCCAGCCGCCCGGTAAGCTTGCGCGGAAAGCGGCATGGATCCAGACCGGATCGTAGCTGCGACCTAGGCTTGCGGGGAGACAGCGGAGGCCCTCCCTGAGTGAGCAGGAACAAGGCGCCCAGGCAGGGGAGCGGGATTCAAAAGGCGCCATTCCCGCGCCACTGATCTGGGCTACAGCCCTTGTCCTGGAACTGAGGGCTTTGGAACTGAGACCCGGGGCACGAAATTAGGGGCGTGGGTTCCCCACGACGGTGGGGCACAAGGCAGACACAGCACCCCAAAGCCGTTGAGGTGTACCCTACCATCCCCGCTCTGCTCCCTGTCCCACGGGGTGGAAAATCAGCTCCCCAAGGGCTCTAGGAGAGATCTCTGGCGCCACCTAGCGACTCGAAGCCAGCACAGGCTCCTGAAGGAGCTAGTGGCCAGCTGGGGAGTTAGCCCACACCAGCCCCCTTCTGAACAAGTAGTCTGAGCCCACAGGGAGAGCGAGCACCCACAGCCGGGGAAGACCAAGCGCGCAGAATAGTGTGCCTGAGACCAGACGCGCAGGGAGTGTGTCCCACATCACCATTTTAGAACAGGGACATTTCTTCAGTAAAGACTACCTGCAGAAGGCTTCCTCAGGAGCCAGAGGTGAGCGGGGGAAGTTCGCCCACGCCAGACCCCCTCTGGCCTGCAATCCAAGCCCAGAGGGGTGCAGGAACCCACCGCCGGGGCAGACCAGGCACACAGGGGAGTGTGTCCCCACATCGGCATATTAGAACAGGGACCTTTCTCCAGTAAAGACTGCTTGAAACTGACAGATGACTCCTGGAGGAACCAGAGGGGAACAGAGAAGCCCACCCAAGATGCCGGCCAGTCCCAACAACACAGTGTCCCAAAGCATACGGCAAATTAGAAAACAGACAGTAGGGAGGAGAAGAACCACACGCAACCTAGCAACTCTCCAGAGAAAAACCACACCACAAAAAGAAAGCCAGCCCCCAGATTGCAAAGACAATAACTTGGAAGAATTTCTGAGCCTTCCAGAAAGAGAATTTAAAATTGCCGTGATTAAAAAACTGACAGAAGTCATAAAGGAAAACAATGATAAGGGAAAAATAATCAACGATCAAAAGAATGCAATTGAGTCCCTAGAGAGGGAAAACAATGGTCAGAAGAAAGAAATTGAGTCCCTAAAGAGGGAAGTAAAAGAAATGCAGGAGATCAAAGAATTAATGGAAGAACTAAAGAATTCTGGGAAAAGCAATGAAAGCAGAATAGATGAAATGGAAGAACGAATAAGTAATCTGGAAGACACAGAAATAAAAAGAACCAAAACAGAAAAGGAAAGAGAAGTACGAAGGAAAAAGAACGAAGAAAGACTTCGGGAACTATCTGACTCCATGAGGAAAGGAAATATAAGAGTTATAGGAATCCAAGAAGGAGAGGAGAGAGGTGCAGGAACAGAGAAAATATTCAAAGAGATAATTGAAGAGAACTTCCCAAATGTGAAGAAGGAGCTGAAAATTGATATACAAGAAGCAAGAAGAAGACCAAACTTCCACGACGAAAGGAAAAATACAGCAAGACACATAATAGTAAAGCTCCCAAGAATCCAGGACAAGGAAAAAATAATGAAGCTGGCAAGAGGGAAGAAACAGATAACATTCAAAGGAAAACCAATCAGGCTGACATCAGACTTCTCCGAAGAAACACTACGGGCAAGGAGAGAGTGGAGGGACATAGTCAACAGACTCCAAGAAAACAGATGCCAACCAAGAATACTCTATCCCGCAAAGCTCTCCTTCCTCTTTGAAGAAAGAATATGGACCTTCCCAGACAAACAGAAACTCCGGAATTTCATTGCAACTAAACCCCCACTCCAAAAAATACTACAAGGAGTCCTAAAGCCAGAACCTCAGAGGGACGAATAACAATGAAAGAAGGCCAAAAAAAAAAAGTTATTAAAACAATAAATAAATAAAATCAAAGGAAAGACAAACACAATGGCAAATACAGATGTTAACATATCAATATTAACTCTAAATGTAAATGGACTAAACTCTTCAATAAAAAGACACAGAGTTGCAGCCTGGATTAAGAAACAAAACCCAACCTTTTGCTGTCTCCAGGAAACACATTTAGCGACAAAAGATAAAAATAGGCTCAAAACAGAACAAGGACAACACAAAAAAGGAAAACTACAGGCCAATCTCCCTAATGAACACTGATGCAAAAATCCTCAATAAAATTTGAGCTATCAGAATACAACAATGTATCCATAAGATAATTCACCACGACCAAGTTGGATTCATTCCAGGGGAACAAGGATGGTTTAACATCCGAAAATCAATCAACGTTATCCAACACATCAACAAAAAGAAATATAAAAACCATATGATAATATCAATAGATGCTGAGAAAGCTTTTGACAAAGTGCAACATGCATTCATGATAAAAGCCCTTGAAATTCTTGGGACACAAGGAACGTACCTCAACATCATAAAGGCCATCTATGACAAGCCAACAGCCAGTATCATTCAAAATGGTGAAAAGCTGAAAGCAATTCCATTAAGATCTGGAACAAGACAAGGATATCCACTCTCACCATTGCTTTTCAATATAATACTGGAAGTCCTAGCCAGGGCAATAAGACAAGAGAAAGACATCCAAGGAATCCAAATAGGAAAAGAAGAAGTCAAATTATCACTATTTGCAGACGATATGATATTATACATAGAGAACCCCAAAAACTCCACAGAAAAGCTAATTCAACTCATCAATCAGTTCAGTAAAGTGGCAGGATACAAAATCAACACGCAAAAGTCAGTAGCCTTCCTATACACAAACAATAAATCTGAAGAAGAAGAAATCAAAAAGACCATCCCTTTTGTTACTGAAACAAAAAAAATCAAATATTTGGGAATAAATCTAACAAAAGAGGTAAAGGACCTATACAAAGAAAACTATAAAACACTGTTAAAAGAAATAGAAGAAGACACAAAGAAATGGAGAGACATCCCCTGCTCATGGATTGGAAGAATAAACATTATTAAAATGGCCATCCTACCAAAAGCAATATACCGATTCAATGCTATTCCAATCAAAATTTCAATGTCATTCTTCAAAGAAATAGAACAATTATTGATGAAATTCATATGGAATCACAAAAAACCCCGAATAGCCAAAGCTCTCCTGAAAAAAAAAGAAGGGAATGGAGGCATCACACTCCCAGACTTCAAACTATACTACAAAGCCATAATCATCAAAACTGCATGGTATTGGAACAAGAACAGACATACAGACCAATGGAATCAAATAGAAAATCCAGAAATAAACCCACAGATTTATGGTCAACTAATCTTTGACAAAGGAGCAAAGACTATGCATTGGAGCAAAGAAAGTTTGTTCAATAAATGGTGCTGGGAAAACTGGGTCGCTACATGCAAAAGAATGAAGCTTGACCACTACCTCACACCATACACAAAAATCAACTCAAAATGGATTAAAGAACTAGACATAAGACCTGAAACCATAAAATATATAGAAGGAAATATATGCGAAACTCTACGTGATTTGCACATCAAAGACATCTTTACAGACACATCACCCAAAGCAGTGATAGTGAAGGCAAAGATAAACAGCTGGGACTACATCAAATTAAAGAGCTTTTGCACAGCAAAAGAGACAATAACAAAAACAAAGAGAAACCCCACCAACTGGGAGAACATTTTTGCACCCAACACTAATGATAAAGGACTGATCACAAAAATCTGCAAAGAGCTGATGAGACTCAACAACAACAAAGAAAATAATCCAGTCAAAAAATGGGCAGAAGAGCTTAAAAGAAACTTCTCTGAAGAGGAAATGCAAATGGCCAACAGGCATATGAAAAAATGTTCAACATCACTTGTCATCAGGGAAATGCAAATCAAAACTACCATGAGATACCATCTTACACCAGTGAGAATGGCACATATTAAAAAAACTAGCAACAACAAATTTTGGCGAGGGTGTGGAGAAAAAGGAACTCTTCTGCACTGTTGGTGGGAGTGCAAACTGGTCCAACCACTGTGGAAAGCTGTGTGGAGATTTCTGGACCTACTAAACATAGAGCTTCCATATGATCCAGCAATTCCACTCCTAGGTATTTACCCAAAGGACACAGAAACATCAATTCCAAAGAACACCTGCACCCCTATGTTTATAGCAGCACTGTTTACAATAGCTAAGCTTTGGAAACAACCCAAATGCCCAAAAATAGATGACTGGATCAAGAAGATGTGGTACATATATACCATGGAATATTACTCAGCATTCAAAAAAGATAAACACATGCAATTTGCAGCATCATGGATGGCGCTGGAAGGGATCATGCTCAGCGAAATAAGCCAAAAAGAAAAAGAAAAATACCGGATGGTCTCACTCATAGCAGGAATCTAGAAAACTTAAATAAGGGACCAGGAAAATGAATAACTATAAGAAAGTGAAAATCAAAATCAACAAAAAACTATGAACCAGAGACACTTTTAGGGGGGCGGGGCGGGAGGGGAGGGATTGGGGTCAGAATGGGGGGGCTGCAATTGTATGGGGAATATAACAATAAAATTTCTTTAAAAAAAAAGAGTAATTATAATAAAGTAAGTATCAAAATTAACAGTCAACTATAAACCAGAGACATTCATTCTACAGGGGGAAGAGGGGAGTAGGATCAAAATGGGGGTGGAAATAGCACAAGGGACTAGGGTGATGCTACACGGGTGAATTGGTGGTGGGAATCTCATGGGTACTATAACCAAGATGAGAAAGCATAAATTACACAAAAATTATACAAAAAATGATGTAAAAATATATATAAAATAAAAAAAATTCTGTCAGTAAAAATACTATCAGAATGCACCAAATCTCAGGTCCATCTCTTAGCTGATAGTACACAAAATAGACTGTCAGTGAAACACATAAAATCCAACATAGATGGAATGAGATGGTACATGTAAAATACTTTTGCAAGGTATAGAAATAAGTTCAATGTAAGGCATTGATTATTTCCACAGGACATCAGTGTGTACTATCATGCTTGAATATTCCACTATCTCACTACCATGCTTGAATATTCCAGCATGAATCACACTCTCCCTCTAACCTAAAGAAGTAACATGTTCCGAGCACAAATTCACAGGACGCTAAAGCAGTAGGCCATATGCTGCACATTAATCTGACCATTATATGCTCCTGTGGCAAAAAGATATCCACTTTCATCAATAGCTGCGGAAGTCAGTTCAATATTGAATCCATGAGGGTCTAAAATCTGGTAAATTTGGAGGCCAGTGTCAAGGTCCCACACCTGTAGGAAAGACCAAAACAAAATCAAATAACCCACGTGCCATTCAGTTCTGATCAATCTTACAATATCCTAAACAGCCACAAAATTGGTATGATATATATCCACTCTGTTTCAGCTTTCTGGCATATATGCTGCTTTCAAAGAAAGTTCTAAAAAATGCAGTGCTGTCTAATAGTATGTGTGTTGCACATGAGGGTGACTGAGATAGTGACTATTCCAAGCATTCACTGGCTGTCAAGGAAGTAGTCAGTTGCTACTGTAAGCATGAAGCAAGATCAGCAGCATGACAGAAACATGATAATCACAAGTTCAACAGACAAAAAATATGGAACTATATTCTCTACTGGCATTAATCCAAATTATCCAGGGGTTATGGGACAGAATGCATGATTAACAGCATGGAATATGGGGGAATCCTAAGGAAGGAGGAGAGTTGATGTTAGGGACATGGGCCCTATGAGAGAGAGAAAATAAATGTGAGAGACACAGACATGTGTGTAATTAGGTTGGATATAATCAGACAACTCAGAAACATATCAAGACTCATCATCTTTGGAAACACAGTAAAGGCTTGAGAACTTAGTCTTTCTATCTGAATCTCTCAAGGATCTGCCATGTAAATTATATGTAAATTAAACTACTAGTGGTGAATTAAATGAACTGGCATCACAGAATGCTGACACTCAAGGTTTTCAGGGACAGAGGCAGCAGAAGCAAAGGGCCAGAGGGAAGACATCTCACACTTAAGAGAGCAGCCCTGCATGACAACATGACAGGTTTTAGTTTTAGTTTCTCTCACTCTGTAGGCATTACCAGAAATAAGTGATAATGAACTGAACTCCAAAGATTTTAATAAATATCTCCAGCAGGTGAGCATAGAAAGTCAAAGATTGAGAGGGGATTAGCAGGATCTCCAGAGAAATGTTCTCTACTGACACATATGTCTACTTCTTGGAGATCATGCATGAAGTAAATGGATAACACTTGAAGCAAACACCTCTAGCCAGCACTGCCAGATGATTCAATGGTTTAGTCAGGATAGCTGAGTACCCCAGACTTAAGCAAACATCAGTGACAGGGCCAGGAGCAAAGAGAGGGTATACACACCAGATAGACTTAGGTTCATATCCCAGTCCTTCTTACTAGCTATATGATTTGGGGCAAAGTGCTAGATCTCTCTGAATCCTAGTTTCTTCATTTTAAAAACAGAACCCTTTGTGTCCATAGAGAACCAGAGTGAAGATTAAATAAGATCATGGATTTAAGGCACTTTGCACATATCTCATACCTGTCATAAACATCTATAAATTTCTTTCCTTTTCTTCTTAACATATTCTCTCCATAGCTCAGTCAAAATATATATATATATATATATATATATATATATATTTTTAAATTCCTATTTTGATATTGAAGACTAGATTCATTTCTTTAATTGAGCACATGGTCTGGGTTCACTTGTTTTTCATGGGTTCATAAAAGTTTAAAAATTGTTGTATTGGAGGATCTCATTATATATACCATTACATTTACTTAGTTAAGTTATTCACAGCCTTTACCTTTAAAGAGAAAAATTCCTTCTGCTTTGCCTTTTACTTTCTGAGGAGTCAATGTCTACTCACCTTAATTACAGATTCAGAACAGATAGTAAGTACTTGGTGAAAATATTTGTTGTAAAGCATAACATTGATTTCTCGGTCATGAGTGTGAGGAATCTGTTTTGTATCTTGTATCATCCTAGTTAAAGGATACATGTCTATAACACTAGATCCTGAAACAGAAATAAGAATTTCATAAATACCCAATATTACAACTTTTGTCCAACCAGTTATGTTTGAAAACAAATCAGTGAGATGAGTTATGTGATCGCTTAAGAAATCAATTTAGGTGAAAAGGCATTCATTTCCCCTAAACATTTTTGATAAATGAAGCAAATGTGATTCAACCAGAAAAGAACATTCATTTTAGGTCTCATTAATTTTCAAGTGCAGGCCATTTGAATTTCATTGATGTCCTCTTTACAGTGACCCCTATTTTCCTGTATTTTAGTCTACACTTTTCTTCCTATAGAGTGTCTATTGCATGTCTCTCCACTTGGTATATGGTGATGATGGTGATGGCCAGGATCCTGCTAGAGATAAGCTCCCATTTGTGAGTGGAATTTAATTTTAGACAGCTCTTTTCAAAAAAAACTAATAAGGCACTCTGTAAACTTGGTATTACTAAATGTAATGAATGAGAATAATTGCAACCCAGTGATTGCAGCATCAATATTAAATAAGATTAATTTCCACATCACCATGGTGAAGTAGATGGAGAGCAGGGTATATTTGTACTTATTCAAAGGTGTTTGGATTGGTTTTACAATAATACTATAAAATGCAAGTCTGCTTTAACTCTCAAAATCAACCATGTGTTTTGTTTTGTTGTAATGTCTAGAAATAAAAATAATTTGAAAGCTTTCCATAGCTCAAACGAAACTGAATTTTCCCCTTTCTTTTATTTATGTGGTGATTAAGATACAGTAGCTGACCCACCACATTGTGTTTCTCAAATCTCTCCAAAGAAACCTCTACTTTTGGAAAAATTTCATTAGTAGTTATTAAACACTTTCCTAAGGTGTTTAATTTTAAGAAAAAAATTATTCATGGAAAAGACTGAGATGACTCTTCTGGTAATAACTTTCAGCTTAAACAACTGGATATGGAAATATGAGAGGAATATGATAACCAGATAATCAAACAATACTTGGAGCATCTTGGTAGTTATTTTTATATTATACTGACTGACTATTCAGAATTGACATCAACAAAGTTTAATATGCTTATGAACAAAAGTTAGCCCTCTATATTTTTGGCTATTTATATTACTAGTGTATATATATATATAATAGTATATTATTAATATGATATTACATACGCTATATATATTATATATAGCTATATTTATATATATCTATATTACATATAAATATGTAATAGATAGTGCATATGCTATATATATAGCATATATATTTTATATATATAATGGAAACAATGTATTACAGCAGGAATGTGGATTTTGAAGTCAGAAGCTTTGAAATCTAATCTCAGCTCTATGTTTCAATTTTGTGTCCTTCTTATCAGTTAAATAATTTGATACTCAGGTTTATCTACTAGGATAAATAATAATTCATAACTTTAGTAGTGATTGTGCAGATCAAATTAAATAAGGCATATATGAAAGCACTTTATAAAAATATACAAGTGGTAATTGACAGAATAGGAACAATAATAACAATAGCAATAACAGTGACAACAGTATATTCTATGAAACATTTACAGAGAATGGTGCTCCAGTAATGGGGGTTTAGAAGATGACTATGGTTGCTTCATCAGAATCACAGCACAAATTAAAATCTGATGATAAGTTTCATATAATTCTGATGTCAAATTGAAGGCTGTAGTCTATAAAATTTTAGTTATTTTTTTAAAGATTTATTTATTTGTGCACACAAGAACTGGGTACTGGGGTGTGAGAGGATTCACCAGAGACAGAGTGGGGAACAGAACAGGTATAGTGACTAAAAAACACTGCTGAGGGAAGCAGCGGGCAAGTCAGGAGAGGTCTGCTGCACCATGTGGGTAGCTCCCTGGCTAGGGATCATACTCATGCTGCAGTGGCTGCGGATAGCTTCATAGGTTATGTCTTAACCCCTTGTGCCACCAGGGAAGTCCCTGAAATTTTAGTTAATAAGCAACACACAGATTTCTCTATTTTTGTAAAGAAAATACTACAATAATTACATAAATTCGGGAAGTAATCTTGATTTTCTGTTTTTTATATTTGTCTTGACGTTTGATTCCTAGTTCTCTGATAATAAAAGTTATAGAAATGTTGAGCCAAGAAATTAAATATGCAATTTGGAGCACCAGGAAGTAAAAGTTTGCTTGCAGACATTTCCATGTTATTTTTGAAGAGAAAATATAGAGAACTATATAGAAAACTAGAATTAACTTCTTTTTTCAAGGTGGAAAATTATCTGCCAAGCATAAAGTGCTAGTGCACTCCCAATCTGAAAAAGAAAAGCAAAAAATATTTATATTCTTTAACCGTAGAAATAGCATCAACCACTTCCTGCTCTTAATTAATCCTCCTGAACTCAGAGCAGGTGAACAGTGGAAAAATACTTAGGAAATGCATTCTGAATTGGTGTTCCAGAGGAAGAATATTGTTAATACTATACATCTTTCTTTAAAGTCTGAGGGCATGGGGCCTCCCCTGGTGGTGCAGATGGTTGAGTGCCGCACTGTGAAGCTGTCCGCAGCCTCTGTAGCACCCCTTCAATCCTGGCTGGCTGGCGAGGTCTCACATGGCTCGACAGACCTCTCCTGTCTCACCCGCTGTTCCCCTCAGCAGTGTATTTCGTCAGTCTGCCTGTTCTGTTCCCCACTGTCTCTGGTGAATCCTCTCACCCTACTGTGCATATGGTCTGTACCCGGTTCTTGTATAAAATAAATAAATAAATGAATGAATGAATAAATAAATAAATAAAGTCTGAGGGAATGTACATGAGCAGAGCTCAACTTAAATGCATAGCAGTGTTTTTGTCTTCTTAGTAAATATGTATTTCTAAGAGACAACTAGAAAATGAGGCAACAAATCAATTGACATCAACACTGTGTGTCTGTCATACAGGACTCTATGCTCTTCTCCACTGTTCTTTGTCTTGAAGCAAAGCAGGAGGAAACATTAGCATCCTCCTTACTAATTACTAAAGTGTCAAAATGCATGGTGCCAAATTTTCTGGATGAATAGGCATTGATTCAGTTTGCTAGTCCAGCCACTCTAAAATAGGTCATATCCCTTTTGAAAGGAATTTGCTGCATTTGTTCTATTTGTGTCAATAGGTTATATCCCACTTGTTTGTTTAATCCAGACCACATCTCCCTAGATTCAAGGACTTAAGAGCACTGGCCTGGTATTTTCAGAAAAGCGCAGTTACTTATTTTATACTCCGGCCATGGAAGGATAGGAAAGAATGATATTGAATTAAATATATACTGTGCTGAATCAGAGTTCATCAATTCCCTTCATTATATTTTCTTCTAACTGGAGCTCAAAGCTAGTTAAAATCAGGTTTTATATTAAGATATGTGTTTTGTTTGCTATTAACTGGCTACACTTACCTGTAATCAGCATGCTGTGATTGGAATCATATATCATAGAATAGATCTGCATGTCTCCTGGTCCTCCCTGGCTGTCATGGAAGACTTGGAGTAATGAAAGAGTCTGTATATCCCAAACTCTGAAAACCTGGGGGAATAAAGAACACAGTTCAGGGCCTCCTTGGTGGCACAGGGGGTTAAGTCTCAGCACTATCAAACTATCACAGCTGCTGTAGCAGGAGTTGGATCCCCAGGCAGGGAGCTAACCCATAGTGTGCAGCAGACCTCTCCTGTCTTGCCTGCTGCTCCCCTCAGCAGTATATTTCAGTCAATGCACCTGTTCTGCTCCCCCATCTGTCTCTGCTGAATCCTCTCACCCCCCACACCTCTCGTCTACATCCCAGCTCTTGTATGCATAAATAAAATGAATCTTTTTTTTTTTTTAAAGAACACAGTTTGCCAATTATACACAGTTTCTTTCCCACTCAAAGCTATTAGATGAAGGAATTTCAGTCTGCAACTTACTCTTAAAAAGATGCTATAAATTAGGATTTATATGATCAACACACATATGCTAAATTCCAACTAGGTTCATGGTTCAATTATTGTTTATTGATACCAGGGAAAAAGTAGCAGCACTGATGAAGAGTTTGATGAAAGGAACTAGAATTTTCTATAATTACAGAAGAATAACATGGGATCAATCATGACATACTGTTTAATGGAAGCCATGTTTTCTCTCTACACTGTAGATGTAAAGACTTGCATTTCAGATGGAGGTTTTCAAATAGCTCTTTGTTGACACATGGAAATCTTACCAAATGAGGTTTCTAAAAATTTTCTGTTTCTCCTACCCAAGGATGCAAAAATTATAAAAATAATTTTAAAGGATGCTATAGGTATAGTAAAATTATGAGGAAATAGGTTATTAGAGTTCTTTTTTGAGGGGAAAAAAGAAAACAATGTAATTACTCAACTAGAACTTGGTTTGATAAAAGAAAATTAAAAAAAATCAATGAAACCTACTTGGTTGTGGTGAATTATCTTGTGGATACATTGTTGGATTCTGATAGCTAAAATTTTATTGAGGAATTTTGCATCAGTGTTCATTAGGGAGATTGGCCTGTAGTTTTCCTTTTTTGTGCTGTCCTTGTTCGGTTTTGGTATTAGTGTAATGTTGGCTTCATAGAACGTGTTTGGTATTGTCCCTTCCTTCTCAATTTTTTGGAAGAGTTTGTGAAGGATAGGCACTAATTCGTTTCTGAACGTTTGGTAGAATTCATCTGTAAATCCATCTGGTCCTGGGTTTTTGTTTTTGGGAAGGTTTTTGATTACCATTTCAATTTCGCTGCTTGTAATTGGTCTGTTTAGGTGTTCTATTTCTTCTTTATCTAGCTTTGGGTGATTGTAGAGTTGTAGGAATTTGTCCATCTCCTCTAGATTGTTGAACTTGTTTCCATATAACTGTTCATAGTAGTTACTGATTATTCTTTTGATTTCTGCTGTATCCATTGTGATTTCTCCTCTTTCATTTGTGATCCTGTTTATTTGTGCTTTCTCCCTTTGTAAGCCTGGCTAGGAGTTTGTCTACTTTATTGATTTTTTCGAAGCACCAGCTCTTGGTTTCATTGATTTTTTGGATTGTTTTTTTAGTTTCAATTTCATTTATTTCTGCTTTGGTTTTTATTATTTCTTTTCTTCTACTGGTTTTGGTTTTTTCTTTTTTCTTTTTTTTTAAGAGTTATTTATTTATTTGTTTGTTTGTTTATACAAGCACTGGGTACAGTCAGAAGTGCGGGAGGGTGAGAGAATTGACCAGAGCCAGAGCGGGGAACAGAGCAGGCAGAAGGACCGAAATACACTGCTGAGGGGAGCAGCGGGAAGCAGGAGAGGTCTGCCCACCATGTAGGACCCTCCACCAGTGGGTGGGGAGCAGCCGGGGATTGAAACGGTGCCTCGGAGGCTGCGGGCAGCTTCGCAACCCAGCGCTCAACCGCTGTGCCACTGGGGAGGCCCTGGTTTTGGGTTATTTATTTTTTTTTCCAAGATTTTTGAGCTTCGAGATTAGGTTGTTTCTTTGAGTTCTTTCTTGTTTCTTGATGTGAGCCTCTATTGCTATATATTTTCCTCTTATTACTGCCTTTGCTGCATCCCGTACATTTAGGAAATTGGTGTCCTCCTTGTCATTCAATTCAAAGAATTTTTTAATTTCTTCTTTGATCTCCTCATTAGTCCAGTGGTCTTCCAGTAGTGAGGGTTTCAATCTCCATGAGGTAGGAGAGTTCCTTGCCTTCTTTTTATGGCTTATTTCTAGTTTGATGCCTTCATGGTCAGAAAAGATGCTTGGTTTGATTTCAATCTTGTTGTATCTGTTGATGTTTGTCTTGGGTCAAGGATGGTTCAACATCCGAAAAGTAATCAACGTTATCCAACACATCAACAAAAAGAAATATAAAAACCATATGATAATATCGACAGATGCCGAGAAAGCTTTCGACAAAGTGCAACACCCATTCATGATAAAAGTCCTTGAAATTCTTGGGATACAAGGAATGTACCTCAACATCATAAAGGCCATATATGACAAGCCAAGAGCCAGTATCATTCTCAGTGGTGAAAAGCTGAAAACGTTTCCATTAAGATATGGAACAAGACAAGGATGTCCACTCTCACCACTGCTTTTCAATATAATACTGGAAGTCCTAGCCAGGGCAATAAGACAAGAGAAAGACATACAAGGAATCCAAATAGGAAAAGAAGAAGTCAAACTATCACTATTTGTAGATGATATGATAATATACATAGAGAATCCCAAAATCTCCACAGAAAAACTAATTCAACTAATCAATCAGTTCAGTAAAGTGGCAGGATACAATATCAACACACAAAAGTCAGTATCCTTCC
Source organism: Talpa europaea (assembly GCF_964194135.1). NCBI lineage: Eukaryota > Metazoa > Chordata > Mammalia > Eulipotyphla > Talpidae > Talpa > Talpa europaea. The sequence continues at coordinate 67,660,328 of NC_140082.1, read as the reverse complement.
TATACACACAAAGATCTGAAGAAGAAGAAATTAAAAAAAAATCCCTTTTACTATCGAAACAAAAAAAAAATCAAATACTTGGGAATAAATCTAACAAAAGAGGTAAAGGACCTATACAAAGAAAACTATAAAACACTGTTAAAAGAAATAGAAGAAGACACAAAGAAATGGAAAGACATCCCCTGCTCATGGATTGGAAGAATCAACATTATTAAAATGGCCATCCTACCAAAAGCAATCTACAGATTCAATGCTATTCCAATCAAAATTTCAATGTCATTCTTCAAAGATAGAACAATTATTGATGAAATTCATATGGAATCACCAAAAACCCCGAACAGCCAAAGCACTCCTGAAAAGAAAAGAAGGGAATGGAGGCATCATACTCCCAGACTTCAAACTATACTACAAAGCCATAATCATCAAAACTGCATGGTATTGGAACAAGAACAGACACACAGACCAATGGAATCGAATAGAAAATCCAGAAATAAACCCACAAGTTTATGGTCAACTAATCTTTGACAAAAGAGCAAAGAAAGTTTGTTCAATAAATGGTGCTGGGAAAACTGGGTCACTACATGCAAAATAATGAAGCTTGACTACTACCTAATACCATGCACAAAAATCAACTCAAAATGGATTAAAGAACTAGACATAAGACCTGAAACCATAAAATACATAGAAGGAAATATAGGCGAAACACTACATGATATGCACATCAAAGACATCTTTATAGTCACATCACCCAAAGCAGTGATAGTGAAGGCAAAGATAAACAGCTGGGACTATATCAGATTAAAGAGCTTCTGCACAGCAAATGAGACAATAACCAAAACAAAGAGAAACCCCACCGACTGGGGGAACATTTTTGCACACAACACTAATGGTAAAGGACTGATCACAAAAATATACAAAGAGCTGATGAGACTCAACAAAAACAAAGAAAATAAGCCAGTCAAAAAATGGGCAGAAGAACCAAAAAGAAACTTCTCCAAAGAGGAAATACAAATGGCCAACAGGCATGTGAAAAAATGTTCAACATCAATTGCAATCAGGGAAATGCAAATCAAAGCTACAATTAGATACCATTTCACACCAGTGAGAATGGCACATATAAAAAAAACTAGCAACAACAAATTTTGGTGAGAATGTGGAGAAAGAAACTATCCTGCACTGCTGGTGGGAGTGCAAACTGGTCCAGTCACTATGGAAAGCCGTGTGGAGATTCCTCAGCCTACTAAAGATAGAGCTTCCATATGATCCAGCAATTCCACTCCTAGGTATTTACCCAAAGGACACAGAAACATCAATTCCAAAGAGCACCTGCACCCCTATGTTTATAGCAGCACTATTTACAATAGCTAAGCTTTGGAAACAACCCAAATGCCCAAAAATAGATGACTGGATCAAGAAGATGTGGTACATATACACCATGGAATATTACTCAGCATTCAAAAAAGATAAACACATGCAATTTGCAGCAACATGGATGGAGCTGGAAGGGATCATGCTCAGCAAAATAAGTCAGAAAGAAAAAGAAAAATACCGGATGGTCTCACTCATAGCAGGAATCTAGAAAACTTAAATAAGGGACCAGGAAAAAGAACAACTATAAGAAAGAAAATATCAAAATCAACAAACAACTATGAACCAGAGACACTCTATGGGGGGTGGGGGCAGGGAAAGGAGGACTTGGGGTGAAAATAAAGGGGTTGTAATTGTATGGGGAATATAAAAAATAAAATTTAAATTAAAAAAGAATTAAAAAAAGTTGAACAAAAGCAAAAAAAATCAATGAAATACAAATTCAGCAAAACATATTATCCTTTTTCATTTGAAATAACTGATCTTTGCTTCTCCATTAAGCTGTTTTGTTTTAAGCAACTTACAATGTGATTTGATCAGGAATTACATTTCCTAACATATATTAACTTTTCCCCAATAATATTCTTAAAAATTGTATTTATTAATTTTATTATTAAAGTTTTGTTTTTATTGTGACAACATGGTTTACAATACCATATACCAAAATAAAAAGTATTTGATTTAGGGTAACAGGTTCAAACCTTCTCAGGCGTATATTGCCAACTACATCCACCACCAAATCAGCCATAGTCTTTTACCATAAACCACTGGATCCTCATTGCCTTTTGATTTGACCTTCAACTTTTCCTCTTTGCAGTCATGTTTCCAGGGTTTGGTTTTGATTTGTCACTTCATTTGTTTTGTTTCTCTATATTCCACATGTGTGTGAAATCATCCAGAATTTTTCTCACTCCTTCTGACCTATTTCACTTAGTATGATTGTCTCCAGTTCCATCCATGTTGTTTCAAATTGCAAGATTTTGTCTTTTTTTTTTTTGCTGAGTAGTATGTGTATTTATATATTGTATATTTATACCCCATCTTCTTTATCCATTCTTCTGCCATAGGTTACTTAGGTTTTATCCATAACTTAGCTAATGTAAATAAAATGCTGCAATAACAGGATTGCAATTATCCATTAAAAATGGTGTTTTTCATGCAGTGGATAAATTCCAAGGAATGTAAATACTGGATGTATGATTATTTATTTTCAAAATTTTGAGAAACCTCTATTCTGCTTTCCATGGCACCTGGACTAGTCTACATTCCTACCAACAACCTATGAGTTCCAACCATTGCCAATATTTGATGTTTGTAGTGCTTGGGGCTTCTTTGGTTTGTTTTGCTTTGTTGATATGGCCAATTCTCCAGGGAGTGAGGTGAAATGTCATGTGGTTTTGATTGGTATTTCCCTGATAATAAGTGATGAACAATTTTTCATGATCATCTATATATCTTCCGTTGTGGGGGCTAGGGGGGCTAAGTATCTGTTGTTGCTTCTCCTCTTTCATTTCTGTTTCTGTGTATTAGAGTTTTCTCCCATTTTTCTTAGGGTGTATAGTTAGAGATTTGTCTGTCTTGTTTATTTTTTTCCAAAGAAACAGCTTTTGATTTCATTGATATATGAATTTTTGACTTCTGTTTCATTTACTTTCACCCTAATTTTTATTATTTCCTTATTTGTTCTTATTTTTGTAGTGCCTTAAAATGTAAGGTTAGGGTCTCCCCTGGTTTCTGAGCGGTTGAGCGCTGGGCTGCAAAGCTGCCCGCAGCCTCTGCAGCACCGGTTCGATCCCCGGCCGCCAGTGAGGGTCCCACATGGCGCGCAGACTTTTCCTGCCACGCGCTGCTCCCGTCAGCAGTGTATTTATTTCATCCGTCTGTCTGTTCTTTTCCCCGCTCTGGTTCTGGTGAATCCTCTCACCCTCCCGCGATTCTGACTGTACCCAGTGCTTGTATAAATAAATAAAATATAAATCTTAAAAAAAAAAAAGTAAGGTTAATCACCTTTTGGAGATCTCTCTTGTTTCTTGATGTAGGCCTGCATTGCTGTGTATTTCTCTCTTGGTACAGTCGTTGCTGTGTCCCATAAATTCCAGTAGGTTCTGTCTTCATTTCTCTATTTTTCAATTCTTTGATTTCCACATTGATCCAGCAGTTATTCAGTAATACATTCCTCAGTCTCCACATATTAGAGGTTTTTCCTGGTTTCTTTTTGTGATTGATTTCTAGATTGATCATTGTAACCATTGTGATCAGAAAAGATAACTGATATGATTTCAGTCTTCAGAATGTATTGACATTTGTTTTGTGACCCAATATGTGGTCTCTCCTGGAGAATGTTCCACATGGAACATTCTCTTGGAAGAATGTGTATTCAGCTTTTTTTTTTTTTTTTTGCATTTCAGAGCCCTATAAATGTCTAGTAAGCTCATATGGTATAATTGCTCATGTAATGCTATTGTTTTTTATTAATTTTTTTTGGTTGATTTTTCAGATGTAAGTTTTGTGTTTATTTTTTATCACCATTATGTTGTGTTAATGTACGTTTTTACTTTTTTAAAATAGTTATCATATATTTTGCTGCTCTTCATTTGGTGCATATATATTGATGAGTGCTGTCTTCTTGGGGTATTGATCCCTTGATCCTTTGTCATTATGTAATGTACATTGCTATTTTTCTTTTCTTTCTTTTTTAAAGATTTATTTATTTATACAAGAACCAGGGTACAGGGCCTCCCCGTTGGCGCAGCGGTTGAGCACTGGGTTGCGAAGCAGCCCTCAGCCTCTGCAGCGCCGGTTCCATCCATGGCTGCTCCCCAGCCACCGGAGGAGGGTCCTACATGGCACCCGCTGCTCCCCTTAGCAGTGTACTTCATCAGTCTGCCTGCTCTGCTTCCCACTCTGGCTCTGGTGAATTCCCTCACCCTCCCACGCTTCTGAGTGTACCCAGTGCTTGTATAAATAATAAATAAATAAATCTTTAAAAAAAAAAAAAGAAGAAGAACCAGGGTACAGGCCAGATGAGTGGGAGGGTGAGAGAATTCACCAGAGATAGAGCAGAGAGCAGAACAGGCAGACTGACGAAATACACTGCTGAGGGGAGCAGCGGGCGTGACAGGAGAGGTCAGTGGCGCCATGTGGGACCATCACCGGCTGGCCGGGATTGAACCGGTGCTGCAGAGGCTGCGGACAGCTTCACAGTGCGGCACCAAGGGAGGCCCTGCTGTTTCTTATTACCGTTTTTGTTTTTTTTGTTTTTTTTTGCTAGAAGTCTATTTTATCTGTAACAAGTATGTCTTTTCCTGCTATTTTTAGAGAGGGGTTAGTCCAATTTTATTGTAGGATTGCTTCCACTGTTTGTTTTGAAACTTTATCTTTGGATGACAAATATTCAAGTTCTAGTAACATAAAAAATTATGATGGTTTTCAAATGAGTTAGGAATGCAGGGATTTGCTGCATGGATTGTTTTTAAATGCAACAAAATAGTAAGAAAGACTTGTTATGAAGTCTTTCATTAGAAATAGCTAAAAATAATGACAAAGTAGAAACATTTGAAAAAAATCTGCATGTCTATGTGCCAATAATAAGGATTGTTTATATTCAACCATGTTCATTGGTTTTACTTCTTGCAAATTTATAACAGTCTCTACTTTCCCAAAATAGTAATAAAATGCATTTTGAAATTTGTTGATTCATTAATAGAATGACTAGAATATAATACCTGATTTTTTGAAGTTGGTCTTACAGACACAAAAATGGGAAAGCAAATATTGTTTAAAAATGAACAATGATGTAAAAAATTTAAAAAAAAAACAGAAAAAATGGGAGTATAAAAATATGCAAAACTAACATGACATGCATCAAATAACTATGAAACTCTGAGCTTAATGATTATAAGCTGAAGATCACTAGGAACACTATTATTTACTGTTGTTGAATAAGTATTCATCTAAGCAGTAAAATAGCTAGTAAACAAATATTTACAAGATATTGTAGGAAATAGCTGAAGTAAAGCTTGCACATTGTGCCATAATAAAATTGTATGGGCAGAATCTTGAGAATTGCAGTAACTTTTAGATTATATCAAGGGGAATTCACAATTTTCTAATTTGTCAAGGGAAATGGATTTTGCCTGTCCTAATTTTACCTAATGGCTACAAGTGGTTAAAAATGTTTTAGTTCCCAAATTAATCAAATCAGGATTACATGATTTTATATTGAAGATCCTGGAGATATCTGAGTTTATGAAACTATTTTGAGAATTGACACAGTACCATAGGGGAGTAATAAATTTGAAAACTGAAGTATGTTTAATAGTGCAATAAAAATAGTAGGGTTCCTCCCAGGTGGTGCAAGGGGTTAAGTCACAACACTTATGAAGCTATCTGCACCCACTGCAGCACAAGTTCAATCCCCCACCAGGATGCTAGCCCACATGTTGCAGCAGTTATCTCCTGTTTTGCTGCCGCTCCCCTAAGCAGTGGATTTCAGTCATTCTGCCTGTTCTGTTCCCCACTCTGTCTCTTGTGCATCCTCTCACCACCCACACTTCTGACCTTTACCCCAGTTTTTGTATGCATAAATAAATCTTTAAAAAAATAAAAAATATAAAAATATTAGGCATTCAACATTATTTGTGTAGGGAGTTTGAAATAAAAATTAATGGTTATTAATTTCACACAAATAACTTAGTGAAAAGAAAAATATTTGTTGGTTTGAGCTGAAAGCCAGTAGGATAGTGTAAATCCTTTCTCTACATATATTACATAAAAATAGCATATAGCCATTATATCATACATTTATTTTTTTAAAGATTTATTTATTTATTTATCTATTTATTTATTTGTTTGTTTGTTTATTTATACAAGCACTGGGTACAGTCAGAAGCATGGGAGGGTGAGAGAATTGACCAGAGCCAGAGCGGGGAACAGAACAGGCAGACTGACGAAATATACTGCTGAGGGGAGCAGCGGGCGCAGCAGGAGAGGTCTGTCGTGCCATGTGGGACCCTCGCCAGCGGGGATAGAACTGGTGCTGCAGAGGCTGCGGGCAGCTTTATAGCCCAGCACTCAACTGCTGTGCCACCAGGGGAGGACCTATATCATATACTATTATGCAATATGCTGTACAATGTGTACTTTATATTAAATATAGGACATATAACATTTGATATATCAATGCATTATTACTATACATAGTGTATGTTATATAATACAAGTATATAATAGTATATAGTAACAATATAGAAACACTCTGGGACACAAAGGAGATAGTCACAAAGGGCAAATATGAGAAAAATCATGGCTCATCTTAAGTAAATGTGCAACGAGAATAAAATATTCCAGGTAATACACACAGATAGTGATAGCCACAAATAAACGTGAAGGAAACTTCATGTTTCCCTTCTTGTAGGGACTAATTATTCATTCTCTTTGGAGACATGGTTCAGAACTTCAACAGGGAGTTCTTTTCAAGATTATCAATGAGCTGCCCTGTTCTTGACAGGCTGGAAGGTAAATAAGGATATACATAAGCAAGAAGTATTGCAAGTTGAGAACTGCATTCCTTAGTATGTGCCCTCACTCTCTTTTCATAGTTTTGTATTTTTTATAATTTTTATTTCTAGATGGCCATTAACATATTATAAATTTCCTAATACATTTCTTTCCCAGAAAATTCTCCTAAAGCCACTCTGAATAAGATTTGAGGTATATAACTCTTACTCTTGAGAATGTTGCAGATCAATTTATCCAAAAAAGGATGTCTCAAGTTGGATAGTAAGAACACTAAGTGGCAAAATGCTGTAAGTAGGCTCTCAATCCTGGACACTTCTAAATACACTCCCACCCAGATAAGGAAAAAACAATTCAGCTTAATCTAACACCATATAAAATAATCCCATACAAAAGTAAAGGGGTAAGGAGCTAATTCCAGGAAAGATATCGGATTTTTACAACTAGAGAAATTTATTATAAAGGGTCAGTTCTTCTTCATGTACTATGTACCTATATTTCTCATTCACCAAGGAAGCCAAAACCCATTTTTCTCTTAGTGAAGGTGTAGGGTAAATGATTGTCAGGCTTTTCTGCCCTCCTGCCATTAACATTGATGACAGATCCCTGCGGTCATGAATGCATGCCTGATGGTGGGCACTTGATGTGGGGTGTGGGCATACGTAGATGGGTACACCTGGGCTGAGACTGGGCTTTTAAGGGCGGTGTTGCAGAATCAGAGCAGAAACAAGAGCAAGTGAAAGAGTGGAATGGAACCACAAGAAGTAGGACAAGTAGAAGAGAACCAGAATGAAAGAGAAGCAGAAGAGAGAGAATGAGACCACGAGAGAATGCTGAAGAGCCCAGGAAGAGTGAAAATTCACGGGGGGCTGGGAGGCTGGGCACCCCTGCCTGCCATGTACCTGGTAAAATCCCAAAAAATGCCTGAAAAAGCCAGCAAGGGGTCCAGACTCTTCTTTACCCTGTCTGCATAGGATCATAGAAAACCTGACCTGTGTCCATCCTTCCACTATAGAAGGATTCATGGAGGACATTCTATTTCATTAAGATATAAATGGTGGATAGAGTAACTAGATATGGGAGGACAGTTGTTGCAGACAAAGGTGGACAATAACAGTCTTTGGAGAAGTATTTAGTGAATCTCAACTGTCTGAAGGTTAACAATTAGAAACAAAACTTAAAATGTATCTAGTTTCAGAATAGAGAAACTTCAAAACTAGAAAAGAATTTAACTTTATTTGTAAGGCACAGGTGCCTTGGAAGATACATAATGTTATAAGTGAGTTAGAGGATGGTTTGCATGACAGTATAATATTTGAATGATTGCTAGGAAAAGAGACTGAAGTAGGACTACAATTACCATCTAATAAGCCACTTTCAACTAAGAGCATATTGGTGGGTCTGAACTAAGGTCATTACTAGAAAAAATTAGGTGATCAATGTAAGAGACATTTCAGAGTCTTGGAGATTGGTGGTATGGTTAGGGAGTTAGGAGATTCAGAGGCAACTGCGAAGTTGAACATGGTTCACCAGGAAAGAAGACACCAATATCAGAGAATAATCAGAAGTCAGGAAAAGGAAATTTGAAGTGGAAAATTAACTTGGTTTTAGATGTACAGAAAAAAATAAGGATAAATAGACAGTGTTACATGCTTGACTTGCATTATCTCCTTTAATCCTTACATCAACCTTAAGGGAAGATTCTCTTTTATCCTCTCTTACCATCCCAAATGATTCACCCAAAGTCCCAGACCGTTACTGTCAGTGCCAGGACTTAAATTTAAGTTTACTCAAATTTTGGGCTTAAATTAGAGGTTATTCCCTTTGGCATGCTGCCTAGAAGAAAAAGAGTAGCGTATCTTCACTTGTAACATAATTTTCATTTAGGATTTAGGTCATAAATTAGATGAATTTCAGCCAATCTGTAAAGCCAGATTGATAACCCTTCTGTCTAGTTCTAAACTTATTATCCACCCCCCTTAGCAACTGATTTCAGAACATTGCTTCATGCTCTAAGGGACATCATAGCAGTCACATTTGACTTTCCTGAGCTACTTTAAAACACTTCCAAAGTGAAATTTTAAGATAAATAACTCTTGAATGCCCATTTGTGGCCTGTTATAAATCATCAAAGCATAAATGTTTTTGGTTTTTTTTTGAATGCTGAGTAATATTCCATGGTGTATATGTACCACATCTTCTTGATCCAGTCATCTATTTTTGGCATTTGGGTTGCAATTTGCAGCAACATGGATGGTGCTGGAAGGGATCATGCTCAGCGAAATAAGCCAGAAAGAAAAAGAAAAATACCGGATAGTCTCACTCATAGCAGGAATCTAGAAAGCTTAAATAAGGAACCAGGAAAAAGACTAATTAATACAAAGTAAAAACCAAAATCAACAAGCAACTATGAACCAGAGACACTCTATAGGGGGTGGGGCTCAGGGAGGGGAGGGCTTGGGGTCAAAATAAGGGGGTCGCAATTGTATGGGGAATATAAAAATAAAATTTATAATTAAAAAAAGATACATACCCAGCAAAAAAAATAAAATAAAATAAAATAAAAAATAAAAACACAGAGTCAGAGAAGAAAAAAAAAATGTTTTTGGTTTTCACAGAAAAGAGAAAACAAACAGCTGTGCTTGAGAACATTGTCAACCATTGTTTCCATTTATTTTGTTAACAATTGAAAGTAAGTGAAGATTATATTTCTCTCTCCTTTTTTATTGCTTGTCAATTCTTCAAGAATAGATGTGGCATAATTGCTAAACATTTGCGCTCAATGAATAGAAACTTTTTTCATTTTCACAGAAAAAATAAAACAAACAGCTGGGCTTGAGAACATTGTCAACCACTGTTTCCATTTATTTTGTTAATAAATGAAAGTAAGGGAAGTTTATATTTCACTCTCCTTTTTCAATGTTTGTCAATTCTTCAGGAGTAGATGTGGCATAATTGCTAAACATTTGGGCTCAATGAATAGAAATAAAAGTATTGCAGTTGCAGAACAAAACACATCCTGGTATAAAGTCTGCAAAGGTAGGAGGAAGGATTATAATCTTGTTTTAAGAGTTTAAGAAAAGACATTTATTAGGCACATGACTAGTCACAGTGACTTATTAAAGCTTGATGAATGCTAATTTATATATGTAATTTGAAGGAATGTGTAAAAGCATTCATTTTTGTTGTAATTAATGATGATAATGATGATGATGACACGGTTCCAACAAAACACATATGTGCCTAGTTTGCTAATGCTGTATAAATTGCTCATTTACTCTGGTCATTACTCTGGTCATACTCTGGTGCTTGGATGACCTCATTTACTCAGGTCATTTAGTGCTTGGATAACCTCATCAGAGGTGATATTCAATCACATCACATTTTTGGGTTTTCTATTTAGTTTGTTTCTATTGACTTAAATAAATGGAGCCAAACAGAAGAGAATGAGTTTACTAAAGAATCAAGACTGAAGACTTGAGCCTGGGTACAGCCTCCATATGGCTCTGGGAAAGCTGTCAGAATTCCAAGCATCACAATTATAATTTTATATAGATTGCAAGGAAAGCACTTTACATTTTCAAGGATTTTTACAGAGAAACTCTGGGGAAGAGTCCAGTTAACACATTTACTTGATCTCATCTGTGTAATGAGGAAAACAAGGAGAGTTGTGAAAATTGTTGTGAAAACCCTATTTAGAGACTTTTCTTCTGAGAACTGGGAATTAGAAATGCCGTCCCTCAAAGACTGTCCTTTTTTTGAGTACTGGTTTGCTAGGAGACAACATTTTGTTGTTGCTGATGTGGCTTCTATTTCATAGGCCAGTCCAAGTGTACCTTGGCTCTTTAGCATGCACCCCTTAGCTGAGACCAAGGATAGGGGTAACCTTTTAATTATTGATTTTAGTTTATGCTACTTATTATCCTATTTTCTTTTGCATCTCTTACTTTGCTTTTTCTGTCTCTTTCTACAAAGGTAAACTTCCTGTAAAAAGGTTTCAATCCCTGCCTTCTCTAAAATTCTATCTCTAGAACACAGAGTAATACTTGACACAGATTACTCAATAAATAAGTACCTGCTGAATAATTTAAATGAATGTCCTCATTTAATCTTTATTACAACCCTGTGGGTTAAGCACTTCAGCATTTTCCAGATAAAGAAAACATGTTGAAATTCAGTCATTTGCCCAAGTGGAGCTCTTGAGATGATTGAGTGAATAGCATCTTATATTTAAAAGAAATTGGTAAGGTTAACTCTCTGTCTCTTCACCTTCTAGGTTTAAATGACAAAAACTTTTTCTAAAAATATATTTTCCTTGAAATTCTCTACAGGAAACTTCAGGTCTTTATTCATAACATATTTTAGAGTTTCAAAAACTTCACTGTCTTTCCAGTAACATTTTAAAAATTAAAACTAAATTCTTTATTATAAAAGGAAGGCATATTTATTATAAAAAATAGATGAGAAACAAAAAAACAAAGACATTTAAAAAAATCCACAATGTTGCCACACAGGTAATCACTAACATTTTTTTTATTAAATAATAAATTTTATTTTTATATTCCCCCATACAACTGCACATGCCCCATTCTGACGCCAATCCCTCCCCTCCCAGCCCCCACCTCCCAAAAAGTGTCTCTGGTTCATAGTTTTTGTTGATTTTGATTTTCACTTTCTTACAGTTATTCTTTTTCCTGATTCCCTTATTTAAGTTTTCTAGAGTCCTGCTATGAGTGAGACCATCCGGTATTTTTCTTTTTCTTTTTGGCTTATTTCGCTGAGCATGATCCCTTCCAGCGCCATCCATGTTGCTGCAAATTGCATGTGTTTATCTTTTTTAAATGCTGAGTAATATTCCATGGTGTATATGTACCACATCTTCTTGATCCAGTCATCTATTTTTGGGCATTTGGGCTGTTTCAAAGCTTAGCTATTGTAAATAGTGCTGCTATAAACATAGGGGTGCAGGTGTTCTTTGGAATTGATGTTTCTGTGTCCTTTGGGTAAATACCTAGGAGTGCAATTGCTGGATCATATGGAAGCTCTATGCTTAGTAGGTCCAGAAATCTCCACACAGCTCTCCATAGTGGTTGGACCAGTTTGCATTCCCACCAACAGTGCAGGAGAGTTCTTTTCTCTCCACAACCTCGCCAACATTTATTGTTGCTAGTTTTTTTAATATGTGCCATTCTCACTGGTGTAAGATGGTATCTCATGGTAGTTTTGATTTGCATTTCCCTGATTACAAGTGATGTTGAACATTTTTTCATATGTCTGTTGGCCATTTGCATTTCCTCTTCAGAGAAGTTTCTTTTTAGCTCTTCTGCCCATTTTTTGACTGGGTTATTTTCTTTGTTGTTGTTGAGTCTCATCAGCTCTTTGCAGATTTTTGTGATCAGTCCTTTATCATTAGTGTTGGGTACAAAAATGTTCTCCCAGTTGGTGGGGTTTCTCTTTGTTTTTGATATTGTCTCTTTTGCTGTGCAGAAGCTCTTTAATTTGATGTAGTCCCAGCTGTTTATCTTTGCCTTCACTATCACTGCTTTGGGTGATGTGTCTGTAAAGATGTCTTTGATGTGCAAATCACGTAGTGTTTCACCTATATTTCCTTCTATGTATTTTATGGTTTCAGGTCTTATGTCTAGTTCTTTAATCCATTTTGAGTTGATTTTTGTGTATGGTGTGAGGTAGTGGTCAAGCTTCATTCTTTTGCATGTAGCGACCCAGTTTTCCCAGCACCATTTATTGAACAAACTTTCTTTGCTCCAATGCATAGTCTTTGCTCCTTTGTCAAAGATTAGTGGACCATAAATCTGTGGGTTTATTTCTGGATTTTCTATCTGATTCCATTGGTCTTTATGTCTGTTCTTGTTCCAATACCATGCAGTTTTAATGATTATGGCTTTGTAGTATAGTTTGAAGTCTGGGAGTGTGATGCCTCCATTTCCTTCTTTTTTTTTTTTTCAGGAGAGCTTTGGCTATACGGGGTTTTTGGTGATTCCATATGAATTTCATCAATAATTGTTCTATTTCTTTGAAGAATGACATTGAAATTTTGATTGGAATAGCATTGAATCGGTATATTGCTTTTGGTAGGATGGCCATTTTAATAATGTTGATTCTTCCAATCCATGAGCAGGGGATGTCTCTCCATTTCTTTGTGTCTTCTTCTATTTCTTTTAACAGTGTTTTATAATTTTCTTTGTATAGGTCCTTTATCTCTTTTGTTAGATTTATTCCCAAATATTTGATTTTTTTTGTTTCGATAATAAAAGGGATGGTTTTTTTTTTTATTTCTTCTTCTTCAGATTTATTGTTTGTGTATAGGAAGGCTAATGACTTTTGCGTGTTGATTTTGTATCCTGCCACTTTACTGAACTGATTGATAAGTTGGATTAGTTTTTCTGTGGAGTTTTTGGGGTTCTCTAAGTATATTATCATATCATCTGCAAATAGTGATAGTTTGACTTCTTCTATTCCTATTTGGATTCGTTGGATGTCTTTCTCTTGTCTTATTGCTCTGCCTAGGACTTCCGGTATTATATTGAAAAGCAGTGGTGAGAGTGGATATCCTTGTCTTGTTCCAGATCTTAATGGAATTGCTTTCAGCTTTTCACCATTGAGGATGATACTGGCTGTTGGCTTGTCATAGATGGCCTTTATGATGTTGAGGTATGTTCCTTGTATCCCAAGAATTTCAAGGGCTTTTATCATGAATGGGTGTTGCACTTTGTCGAAAGCTTTCTCAGCATCTATTGATATTATCATATGGTTTTTATATTTCTTTTTGTTGATGTGTTGGATAACGTTGAATGATTTTCGGATGTTAAACCATCCTTGTGTCCCTGGAATGAATCCTACTTGGTCGTGGTGAATTATCTTATGGATACATTGTTGGATTCTGATAGCTAAAATTTTATTGAGGATTTTTGCATCAGTGTTCATTAGGGAGATTGGCCTGTAGTTTTCCTTTTTTGTGTTGTCCTTATTCGGTTTTGGTATTAGTGTAATGTTGGCTTCATAGAATGTGTTTGGTATTGTCCCTTCCTTCTCAATTTTTTGGAAGATTTTGTGAAGGATAGGCACTAATTCGTCTCTGAATCTTTGGTAGAATTCATTTGTAAATCCATCAGGTCCTAGGCTTTTGTTTTTGGGAAGGTTTTTGGGTAATCACTAACATTTTACCATTAATCCCACCTGATAATATATGATAGCTAGATAGATATTAAATAGGATAATTTCAACTCTAAATGTAAATGGTTTAAATTCATCAATAAAAAGACACAGAGTAGCAGGCTGGATGAAAAAAACAAAATCCAACCTTCTTATGTCTCCAGGAAATACATTTAACCACAAAAGATAAACATAGACTGAAAGTAAAAGGCTGGAAAACAATCCTACAAGCAAATGGACCAAAAAAGAAGGCAGGAACAGCCACACTTATATCAGATGAAATCGACTTCAAATAAAAAAAGCTAAAAAGTGACATAGATGGACACTACATTAACATCAAGGGGACATTACATTAGGAAGATATAACACTCATCATCATATACTCACCAAATGAAGGAGCACCAAAATACATTAGACAATTGTTATCATCTCTGAAAACAGAATTAAAGAAAATGCATATGTATCTATTAGGAGACTTCAACACTCCATTCTCACCAATGGACAGATCAATGAGACAAAAAATGAACAGACACTAGAGCCCTAAATAAAGACATAGAACTCATGGAATTAACAGACATCTATAGGACACTGCACCCAAAAACATCTGAGCACACATTTTTTTCAAGTGTGCATGGATCATTCTCCAGAATTGATCACATACTGGACCACAAGACAAACATCAACAGATGAAGATCAAAATCATTCTATCTTCTATGATCATAAAGGCATCAAGCTAGAAATAAATCATGAAAAGAAAACAAGGACCGCCCCCATTCCCATTTCATGGTGATTGAATTCCACACTCCTGGAAGACCATTGGATGAATGAGGAGATCAAAGAAGAAATTAAAAAATACTTTGAGTGAACGATACAGAGGACACCACTTTCCAGAATGTATGAGATGCAGCAAAAGCAGTAATAAGAGGAAAATATATAGCAATGCAGGCTCACATCAACAAACAAGAAAGAACTTAAAGAAACATCCTAATCTCACATCTCAAAGAACTAGAAAAAGAACAACAACAACAACAACAAAAAAAATACCCTAAAGCCAGAAAAAGGAAATAATAAAAATCAAAACAGAAATAAATGAATTGGAAATTAAAAAAAAAATCCAAAAGATCAATGAAACTAAAAGTTGGTTCTTTGAAAAAAATAAACAAAATAGACAAACCTCTAAAAAGGCTCACAAAAAAATGGAGAAAACAAATATAAATAGGACTATAAATGAAAGGGGAGAAATCATAACAGACTCAGTAGAAATCAAAAGAATAATCAGAGATTACTATGAACACTTATATGCAAAGAAATTCAACAATCTAGAAGAGATAGACAAATTCCTAGAATGATATAATTATCCAAAGCTAGACAAAGAAAAAATAGAACACCTAAACAGACCAATTACAAGAAGCGAAATTGAGGCAGTAATAAAAGCACTCCCCAAAAACGAAAGCCCAGGCCCAGACGGCTTCACATATGAATTCTACCTAACGTTCAGCAGTGTATTAGTGCCTATCCTACACAAACTCTTTCAAAAAATTGAAAAAGAAGGAATACTACCAAATACATTCTACGTAGCCAACATTACACCAATACCAAAACCAAACAAAGACAGCACAGAAAAAAGAAAATTACAGGCCAATCTCCCTAATGAACATTGATGCAAAAATCCTCAACAAAATCCTTGCCAACAGAATCCAACAATGCATCAAAGGGATAGTACATCACGATCAAGTGGGATTCATCCCAGGGACACAAGTATGGTTCAACATATGAAAATCAATACGTGTAATCCAACACATCAACAAAAAGAAAAATAAAAACCGTTTGATCATATCAGTAGATGCTGGGAAAGCATTTGACAAAATCCAACATCCCTTTATGATGAAATCCCTTGAAATTCTCAGGATAGAAGGAACATACCTTAACATAATAAAAGCCATATATGACAAACCCAATGCCAATGTTATTCTCAATGGCAAAAAGCTGAAGGCCTTTCCTTTAAGGTTAGGAACAAGACAAGGTTGTCCTCTCTCACCACTGCTCTTCATTATAATACTGGAGGTCCTAGCCAGGGCAATAAGACAAGAGAAAGACATACAAGGAACCCAAATAGGGAAAGAAGAAGTAAAACTATCACTATTTGCAGATAATATGATAATACACATAGAGAACCCTAAAAACTCCACAGAAAAACTATTCAAAATAATCAACCAGTTCAGTAAAGTAGCAGGATAAAAAATCAACACACAAAAATCAGTAGCCTTCCTATACACAAACAATAAATCTGAAGAAGAAATCAAGAAAACATCCCTTTTATAATTGAAACAAAAAAATCAAATACTTGGGAATAAACCTGACAAAAGAGGTGAAAGACCTATACAAAGAAAATTATAAAACACTGTTAAAAGAAATTGAAGAAGACACAAAGAAATGGAAAGACATTCCCTGCTCATGGATTGGAAGAATGAACATTATTAAAATGGCCATCCTCCCAAGGCAATATACAGATTCAATGCTATTCCAATAAAAATCCCAATGACATTCTTCAAAGAAATAGAACAAATACTGATGAAATTCATGTGGAAAAACAAAAAACCATGAATAGTGAAAGCCCTACTGATGAAAACAAGGAGAAAGGAGATATCACACTTCCAAACTTCAAGGTCTACTACAAATTTATAATAATTAAAACAGTTTGGTATTGGAACAAAAACAGACACACAGACCAATGGAACCAAATAGAGAACCCAAAAATAAAGCCACACTTATATGAACAGCTAATCTTTGAGAAAGGAGCAAAGAATATGCAATGGAAAATGGACAGTTTGTTCAATAAATGGTGCTGGGAAAATTGGACCTCCACATGCAAAAAAATGAAACTAGACAACTACCGCTCACCATGCACAAAAATCAACTCAAAATGGATTAAAAAAAAACAAAACTGGACATAAGACTTGAAACCATAAAATATATAGAAGAAAATATAGGTAAAACACTACAAGACATACGTCTCAGAAACATCTTTAAAGACTCATCACCCAAAGCAGTGATAGTGAAGGAAAAGATAAACACCTGGGATTACATCGAACTGAAAAGCTTCTGTTCAGCGAAATAGACATTAACCAAAACAGACAGACACCCCACTGATTGGGAAAAAATCTTTGCACCCCATTCAACTGATAAGGGACTGATCACATAGATATACAAAAACTCACGTGACTCAACAAAAACAGAGTAGACAATCCAGTCAAGAAATGGGCAGAACAACTTTAAAGACATTTCTCCAAAGAGGAAATGCAAATGTCCAACAGGCATATGAAAAAGTGTTCAACATCCCTTATCATCAGGGAAATGCAAATCAAAACCACACTGAGATACCACCTTACACCAGTCAGAATGGCATATATCAAAAAAACAAGCAACAACAAATGTTGGCAAGGATGCGGTGAAAAAGGAACCCTCCTACATTGCTGGTGGGATTGCAAACTGGTCCAACCACTGTAGAAAGCTGTCTGGAGATTCCTCAGTCTACTAAAAATGGAGCTACCATATGATCCAGTAATTCCACTACTAGGGATCTACCCAAAGGACAAAAAAACAGTGATTCAAAAGAGCACCTGTACACCTATGTTTATTGCCGCACTATTTACAATAGGTAAAACCTGGAAACAACCCAAATGCCCAAAAATAGATGACTGGATCAAGAAGATGTGGTACATATACATCATGGAATATTACTCAGCAATCAAAAAAGATAAACTCATGCCATTCGCAGCAACATGGATGGAGCTAGAAGGAATTATGCTCAGTGAAATAAGCCAGGAGGAAAAAGAAAAATATCGGATGGTTTCACTTATAACAGGAATACAGGGGAACCAAGTAAGAGATCAGTGTAAAAGAAAATAATAATAGTACAAAACACAACAAAGCAAAAACAGACAATTATAAACCAGAGACATACTGCAGGGGAGGAGGAGGGAGAGGGATCAGAAGGAGGGAGGAGCACAGGGGACTGTGGTGATGGTGCATGGGTGCCTTGGGGAAGGAAATTCATGAGGACTCAATCTGAGGGGGTGGGGGGAGGCAAATATTGTCTAAAAAATTTTTAAAAATGATAAATGTTAAAATAGAAAGAAGGTGGAAAAAATAAAAATAAATAGGTTAATTTCATATACTATACCATTATATTTTAAGTAACATGTTTTTATATCAATATTTATCTATAGAATGTTCAAAGCCCACATATTTCCATTATATCACTTATAGAATTGAAGCCTCATTTTTAGGCATTTAATTTCTCACTCTCCTTCCTCTTCCTCTTTTTCCCTTTTTCCCTTTCTTCCTTTCTTTTTTCTTTCTTTTTTAATTTCATACTAATATAAGCAAGGTATAATGAACATCTATTTACATAGATCTTTGGCTATTTATCTAATCATTTTCTAGACTAAATGTCCCCAAATAGAGACATCACCATAAAAAGGGAGATATAATTTTCCCTGTCCCCACTTCATGCAGCCACCTTTGGTTAGCTCCTGGGAACCTAGTGGGCAAAACCATAAGGTCAGATGAAGCTCTATAACCCAGAAGACAGGTGGGCTCTGGAGAAGAAAGGAGTGGTGAGCTCTGCTTCTGGAGCTTGACTAGCACACACTGCTGCTGCTGCTGGGCAGGAGATACTTGAGGATGGGGACTCATGTTGCCATTTGTTGGATTTTTCCTTCTGCCCATTATTAGCTTTGGAAGCCAGGGGTTGAACGTGGGATTTCTTCTGGTCATGACTTCTCCCCCCTCACTGATCAGGGTTCTCACCCATCTTGGAAAATTGCTGGCAGGATCTCATGGAAGGTTTTAAGGCCTCTAACTACTCTGAATCACTTTCTGATGTGCATCCATGGTCTCACCAGTCTGTGCAGGTGCTTTTGGGGATCGCGTGGGAGGCTACAAGGCCTTAAAGGTCCAGGTGGGTGCTGGCAGTGTCCTAGAGGAGGTCACAATGCTTCGCCTCTTCTGGCCAGGCACTGGCTGGGTCCTGTAGAGGTAGTGAGGGCTCTTCTGGTTTGGGTGGGTGCTGGCATGGTTGCTAGAGGTATCTGGCTACTCTGGCATCCTCTCCAATACAGGTGCAGAACTTCACTGGTCCATGTGAGCACTGGCCAGGCCTCACATAAATCATGTGACTGCTCCTGATCTGGGCAGGAGCCAGAAGGGTGCCACAGAAGGTCATGACATCTCTGGCCACGCTGACTCCTCATTGATAAGGGTCTGAAGTTTTTCCAGTCCAGGTGGGGCCCGCAGGGTCTCACAGAGTCACAAGAATTCTGTTGTTATGGGTGGGGGCCAGTGTTGTCCTGTGGAATATTGTGAAGTGCCTGGTTGCTCTGGCTGTAATATATAATATTCTCATGCAGTAATCTAGGATGTCCCTCTATTTTGATTTTAAATACAAGTAACTCAGAAGAACATCTTAGTTATATTAATAGTGAATAATATCAATTAATATCGCTTCAAGGTATTTAATAATTTTGCTCTTATGAATGCTGCCCCTATGACCACTTTCTCCCTGACTAGTGTTTTTACATAAAATTTATTGTATAAATTGCTACTATAATCAGTCACTTTTTTGAGTTAGTCCCCCACAAAAGTGCCCAGAGGAGGCTACTGTGCCCCGAGGAGGTTATGTTCAATAAAGGTAAACTTGAACTGTTAACTAAATGTCAGTCATGACCCTGTGAGCATGGAAAATCCTGTTAATGTTTCTTAAAGAATGCAGATTGTTTTGAGTTAAAAAATATTGACACTCTTAGAAACAGAGGAAAAACTGTTGTTCTTGCCTGAGTTCTTTGTCCCTTCTCTAATGGAAAAAGAGATATTATCTCCCTAGATTATTTTTCCCTTTTCCCAATAAAAGGAACGTCTACTCTGTCCAGATGAATGTAGTTTGCATGGTATCATCCCAGTGTAGGCTTATATGTAAACATGTGCTCTCCAAGACACTGTTTTTTACTAAGATGAAGACACTCTCTCCTAGTCTATCATGTCTCCCCCTCTCCTTTATTCTCCTGGTCCTTAAACACAGAATAAATAATCCCTGTGCTGCTCCATTTGTCTTTGGAATTGAAACCATTTAGATTCTCCATACATTTGTTATTACCTTTTGACTTTTTCTCCTACTGATCTGTGAGGGCAATTTGTTCATCCAGCGGCATAAAGAAGGACCCAGAGCGACCTGTGCCCTGAAATCTTTATGAACTTCTGTCCTAAAGTTTAAAGATTCTTCAGGTAGACACCTAGGAGTGGAATTGCTGGATCATATGATAGATGCAATTTAATATTTTTTTTATTAAATAATAAATTTTATTTTTATATTCCCCCATACAACTGCACATGCCCCATTCTGACCCCAATCCCTCCCCTCCTGGCCCCCACCCCCCAAAAAGTGTCTCTGGTTCATAGTTTTTGTTGATTTTGATTTTCACTTTCTTACAGTTATTCTTTTTCCTGATTCCCTTATTTAAGTTTTCTAGATTCCTGCTATGAGTGAGATCATCCGGTATTTTTCTTTTTCTTTTTGGCTTATTTCGCTGAGCATGATCCCTTCCAGCGCCATCCATGTTGCTGCAAATTGCATGTGTTTATCTTTTTTAAATGCTGAGTAATATTCCATGGTGTATATGTACCACATCTTCTTGATCCAGTCATCTATTTTTGGGCATTTGGGCTGTTTCAAAGCTTAGCTATTGTAAATAGTGCTGCTATAAACATAGGGGTGCAGGTGTTCTTTGGAATTGATGTTTCTGTGTCCTTTGGGTAAATACCTAGGAGTGGAATTGCTGGATCATATGGAAGCTCTATGTTTAGTAGGTCCAGAAATCTCCACACAGCTCTCCATAGTGGTTGGACCGTTTGCATTCCCACCAACAGTGCAGGAGAGTTCCTTTTTCTCCACACCCTCGCCAACATTTGTTGTTGCTAGTTTTTTTAATATGTGCCATTCTCACTGGTGTAAGATGGTATCTCATGGTAGTTTTGATTTGCATTTCCCTGATTACAAGTGATGTTGAACATTTTTTCATATGCCTGTTGGCCATTTGCATTTCCTCTTCAGAGAAGTTTCTTTTTAGCTCTTCTGCCCATTTTTTGACTGGGTTATTTTCTTTGTTGTTGTTGAGTCTCATCAGCTCTTTGCAGATTTTTGTGATCAGTCCTTTATCATTAGTGTTGGGTGCAAAAATGTTCTCCCAGTTGGTGGGGTTTCTCTTTGTTTTTGTTATTGTCTCTTTTGCTGTGCAGAAGCTCTTTAATTTGATGTAGTCCCAGCTGTTTATCTTTGCCTTCACTATCACTGCTTTGGGTGATGTGTCTGTAAGAAGACACAAAGAAATGGAAAGACATCCCCTGCTCATGGATTGGAAGAATTAACATTATTAAAATGGCCATCCTACCAAAAGCAATATACAGATTCAATGCTATTCCAATCAAAATTTCAATGTCATTCTTCAAAGAAATAGAACAATTATTGATGAAATTCATATGGAATCACCAAAAACCCCGAATAGCCAAAGCTCTCCTGAAAAAAAAAGAAGGAAATGGAGGCATCACACTCCCAGACTTCAAACTATACTACAAAGCCATAATCATCAAAACTGCATGGTATTGGAACAAGAACAGACACACAGACCAATGGAATCGAATAGAAAATCCAGAAATAAACCCACATATTTATGGTCAACTAATCTTTGACAAAGGAGCAAAGACTATGCATTGGAGCAAAGAAAGTTTGTTAATAAATGGTGCTGGGAAAACTGGGTCACTACATGCAAAAGAATGAAGCTTGACCACTACCTCACACCATACACAAAAATCAACTCAAAATGGATTAAAGAACTAGACATAAGAACTGAAACCATAAAATACATAGAAGGAAATATAGGTGAAACACTACATGATTTGCATATCAATTTAATATTTTTTAACTCCAAATCATTTTCCATATGCACTGGACCAGTTTACATTCCCACCAACAGAGTATAAGGATTCTTAACCCAACATTACCTTGATTTAAAAAAAAAATACAATTAAAAAAAACACAAAATAACATAAAAATTTTCAATTCATTACACTGACATTTTCTTTCTTTATTTTTTTTTAAAAGATTTATTTATCTTTTTATACAAGCACTGGGTACAGTCAGAAGCATGGGAGGGTGAGAGAATTCACCAGAGTCAGAGTGGAGAGCAGAGCAGGCGGACAGACGAAGTACACTGCTGAGGGGAGCAGCGGGCGGCAGGAGAGGTCTGCGCGCCATGTGGGACCCTCCTCAGGTGGCCGGGGAGCAGCTCGGGATTGAACCGGTGCTGCAGAGGCTACGGGAAGTTTCGCAACCCAGCGCTCAAACGCTTCACCACCGGGTAGGCCCTACACTGACATTTTCAAGCAAACAATCATATTTTTTTGCATATATAATGATCCAACACTCTCATTTTAAATATACATAACTCATATTTTCTTGTTTTACTACAATGGCTAGAATGTTTGAAACACTGATGATGATGATGGTAACAGAAATCCCTAATTTTTCTGTCTTTCATGATGATATTCATATCTATACTAGGGAGGCCTCTTGTGTTTTTCTTTTGAGGATAATATTGGCTATTCCCAATAATGTGATCATTTCACCCTTGTCTTTAAAAATGTTCTTTCTTATACATTCAGTGGAAACAGAAAACATGACTCATGAATTCCTTCTCTACCTTGACAATATTTTTCTCAGTGACTATCAACTATTTCAGTACAAGTTTCTATCTATTCTAGATGTTCCTATAGTTTATTTTACAGGAAAAATTTGCTCTGTTTCATTTTTTGTTACCTTTGCAGAAGAAAGACTGATCACATGTTGATCTTTCTCATTTGTTACAATCTCAGTGATACTGAACATGTGTCCCACAAGTTTCCCCACAGGCTTGGTGCTGATATTTGGGTGCCACAAACGGAGCACTTTATCATCTCCTAAAAATAAGGGGGCATATTTATTTTCTCAGATGTACATATGGTCAAAGTTTAAAGTCTCTCTCACTCACTCAACCATATCCTTATCATCCTTCGGATATCAAATTACAGTTTCTTCCAGAATCCAGTCTATGATTGACTTGCTAAGAGGTTTCTCTTAGTTTGGCTCTGCTTCTCATAGAGACTGTTTTATAATAATTGTATTTACACATACAAATGTGAATTCTCATAAATATTTTATGAGGTGTTCATTTGATTCATGAATTAATCTATTATTCATTTTATTTGTTTCCCAAAAGTATTTAAGGCCACTGTTCTCTTGCTTTTACATTATTAAATTATACAATAATAATAATAAAACAAATCAGAGGAAGAGGAACTTTTCAAATATCTCTCCCATTATAACAAATGAACTTTTTTCATGATCCCTTCTAGCATATACCCATAAAACCATATTATTTATATATAGCTACTATCATAGCAGAAACACTATTGTTTAATTGTAAAATCACATGGGTACATGGCAATGTATTTAAACAACATGGAATAGTATAACTTTTGTAAAAAAATGTTTTCTTTCCTACATGACCCTTATTTCACTGTAGGTAATCACTGTCAACATTTTTCCTGTCTTATCAATAGGCTATATTCAGAGTTAAGGGTAATACATTTCTATTCATGTTTAAATACTTTGAATTTTTTTCAGGAAGTACTAAGGAAGATAACCGTTTCTCAACAACAAATCAGTAAGTATTATTTTGGGGTACACATGCAAAATATATTATAAATGTTGGCAAAATACAAAATAAGTTTTTAAATATACTTTTACAAAGAAATCACAACATTCTATATTGATTGCACAGAAAGAATGGTCGAATTAAAATTTTGTAGGATAGATTTTGTCCTGTTGTTATTACATGTAAATTGAAGGAAAAGTTATTCTCTGGGTATTGAAATGTAACCTGACATATATTATATAACATTGTGTATGGCATGGTGTATGTTGTAAATAGCATGTATGCTGTATGTAAGTAAATATTGCAAAATTATTATGATAAGGTTAGTTAGCACACTTATTAGCTCAGTTGCCTATTTTGCATGTGATTGTGATGTGGGAACTTTTAAGCTCTATTCTCTTTGAGACTTTTAGGCATCCAATACAGTATTATTAACCATAGTTATTATGCTATACATTAAAGCTCAAAATCTATTCATTGTATAGACAGGTATTTGTACCCTCTTAAAGATAAAAATGTTATATCTTTAATATCATCACTATAATAAAATGTAATTAATATAAAATTAAAATATGATTAAAATAATAGAAATAAATGCAATATCTTCAATATGACTTAAATATAAGGTACATATATTTCTAATACATTTTATGCCACTATTTTTATATTTATAGATGACCATGGGTTCAAGTCTTCATAATTATCATTTTAGTTGCTATATCACAATTTCTTAACCATTTGTCAAATGGCTTCCCTAGTTCTAATTTTTTGTTTTAGTCATCAACAGCAGTAATTATTTTATTTATGTAGCCTTTTTCTTATTTTGGATTATTTCCTGAGGATAAATTACAAAGAGTTGGAGGAGCCATCAGTATTGTTATGACTTTAAAATACACTGTTAAGTTGCTTTCCAAAACGGTTTTACCAAATTCAAGGTCATCAACTATGTTTACACTAGTGTCATAAAACTCTGGCCAGCACATGAACAGTATCATGATTTTAAATGCTTACTATTCCAATAAGCTTAAAATGATACTTTGTTTTAACTTAATTTATATGTTAGCAAACGTTGTTGAGTATTTTCTCATCTCCTTCTGTGAATTGTTCAACCATATCCTTTGTTCATGATCTATTAGAATTCAGATGAGATTAACAATTAAAATTTAATAAAAATTTAGTATCATTATGTATATACTTACATGCATTTGTTTTTATGATAAAGATTGGTTAGTTAGTCATGAAACCTGAATTCTCTCTTACTGATACACAGAAATATATGTATCTTATATGTACCAATTTTTTTCAAAATTCCCTTTCATGAGGTGTGCTTGGGTTATTCTCTTTTAACTGGTGAAATACATTTTCAATGTATTTGAGCCATTATACATTCAGGGGTTTATTTGCAGCTAACATTATCTGAACAAACACATAGTTGTAATCTAATTGTGATTTTTTTTTAAAGCTAAGCCAAGCCATGAATAATAGTTTGGAAAATATAGAAGCTTTTCAAAATATTGGATTCTCTATTTCACAAATAATTAAATGACATCCTGGAAGTGTAGTCATAAAAACCTAAAAAGCATTTTAAGTTTGGATTCTAATAATTATATGATCCAACTCTCATATGACAAAAGAAATAACTCTTAAAGATTAAATAGTTTTAAATAAATTATTTGATTTGAAGAAATTAAATTACTTAAATTGCATATAGCATCGCATATAGAATTGCATATAGAATACAATATCACATTAGGAATACTGTGATATTTTTTAATGCTGTGATAAATTATTATTACCAAATACCTTTAGGGCATGAGGGGGAAATGTATATAACAGCATTATAACCTAAAGTACCATTTATAAATAAAATAAGTTATAAAGTCACAATTTATTTGCAAAAATTTTAAAATTCAAAAAGGTCATTTGAATTAATTAGTTAGCAAGTATTTGATTAGACACAAAGGGATTTTGTTAATATAGATTGAATTTTTATGTCAAGAAATTTATCCATACCAAGCCAGTCAGGTATAGAAGATAACCAGGTAATTTTCTAGTTGGATATTCAGAAGCCAGGCAAATGTGAAAGAAATCAGTTAATTATTGATTTGGAACTGACTGAACATTTGCTATGTTTCTCCGCATTCCAAAAATCCAGAAGCCACACAGAAAAAGACCAGTGGATTTGACTTTTTACAAATTTTTAAATTCTCGAACGGTAAAGTCATATATTATGAAAACCACTAGATTACTCCAGGAGAGCATTGTTTGTGAAACAAGAAATCTCAGTAGAACATGAACTGTTTTCTTACCTCCAGTGACAATGACATTTGCTTTTGTACAATAACAAAAAGTGTTTGCTCCTCTTGGCATGGAAAATTCTCTGACAGGCCTGGGAAACACAAATTAGATGTAAAATTTGTGTATTTTTCTTTATAATGTTAACTTTAATTTATAAATATATTATGTTTCATAGGCTCATTTCAAAGTTGGTGATAAATCCACTTATATCCATAGAAAATATTATGATTAAATTTCTGCTGACTCATGAGATCTTCTTAATCCCTAATGTGGTGCTATTAGCATAGCACTTTGCATTATTTCTGTTTTAAAAGGAATACAGTCCTCCACTCTGCTGTTGTGAATATGTTGGTTGAAAAGATGGGCAGGGATATATCATGTTTTTATACAGGAAGGATATTGGGGGCTAAGTGGGTCTGTTTGGTAGCATATGATGTCAAGAATATAGTTAAACATTTTTCCCTCTCTCACTACCCATATTCAACTTGCTGTCAAGTTTTGTTGATTTTATCTCTAAAGTACAGTGTAATCTGACTACCTTTTCCCATTCCTATTATAAGATCTTGATTCAACCCCCATCTCCTCGTATTAGAACTACCACAATAAAATGCTAATTTACTTGTTAGTGCTGAATGAAAAATTCCTCTCTTTTTATGTCAAACTGGAAACTGAAAGTCTCAATGCATTTTAAAAGACACTTGTGTTGCATATAATTAATATACCATGAAATTCAATTATTTTTTACTAAATGCTACACTAAAGTATAGAATTCAATTATTTTTACTACATTTATAGAATTATATAACAGCACAACATTTAGAATATTCACCACACTCAGAAGTTCTCTTGAGCCCACTTGGCATTCCTACCCCCACCACTAGCCCTAAGCTTCTACTGGTTATTTTGCTTGTCTCTGTAAATGTTTTCTTTACTGGACATTTCATATAAATTGAATCATTCAATATACAGTATTTTGTTTCTGGTTTCTGCCACTCACCATATTTTTTTTGAAATTTATCCATGCCGTAGCATATATCTCAATTTGTTCTTTATTTATTTTTTAATATTTTATTTTATATAATTCTTACATCATTTTTCATTTTTGCACAATGTATGCATTTTCATTTTGGTAATATTCCCCATACAATTGCACCCCCCTTTATTTTGACCCTAATACCTTCCTCTCCCCACTGCCCGCAGCAGTGTGTCTCCAGTCCATAATTGCTTGTTGATTTTAATTTTTACTTTGTATTAATTAGTCTTTTTCCTGGTCCCTTATTTAGTTTTCTAAATTCCTGCTATGAGTGAGACCATCTGGTATTTTTCTTTAACTTTCTGACTTATTTTGCTGAGCATGATCCCTTCTAGTTACATCCATGTTGCTGCAAACTGCATGTGTTTATCTTTTTTTTGATTGCTGAATAATATTCCATTGTGTATATGTATCACATCTTCTTGATCCAGTCATCTATTTTTGGGCATCTGAGTTGTTTCCATAGCTTAGCTATTGTAAACAGTGCTGCTATAAACATAGGGGTGCAGTTGCCCTTTGGAATTAATGTTTCTGTGTCCTTTGGGTAAATACCTAGGAGTGGAATTGCTGGATCATATGGAAACTCTATCTTTAGTAGGTCAAGAAATCTGCACACAGTTCTCCATAGTGGTTGGACCAGTTTGCACTCCCACCAGTAGTGCAGGAGAGTTCCTTTTTCTTCACAACCTCACCAATATATGTTGTTGTTAGTTTTTTTAATATGTGCCATTCTGACTGGTGTAAGATGGTATCTCATTATAGTTTTGATTTGCATTTCCCTGATTATAAGTGATGCTGAACATTTTTTCATATGCCTGTTGGCTATTTGCATTTCCTCTTGGAGAAGTGCAAATAGCCAACAGGCATATGAAAAAATATTTCTCCAAAGAGGAAATGCAAATGGTCAATTTGTTCTTTAAAAGTAAAAATTAAATAGGTGTTTTCTAGTTACCATATATACATATAATACAGAATATGTGTTAAGTTGTATTAGTATATGATTAGTTAGCATGTATAACTCTTAGTTATTAAAAGTTAATAAAAATCTTAGTAAAATATTTATTAATATTAATAGTTAATAAAAATTTAACCAGATATGAAATAAAACTATGCACAATATAAAGTAACCTATCTATGATGATTGTGATACAAATATTCACAGGGCTAGTCAACCAACTGAACTGTAAGAATGACTTTTAAAATGTAAAGTTTTACCAACATAACTATATTTGGGAAAAATACATATCTGTGTTAAATTATCATTAGCAAGAAACAAAAAATAAGCAAAGTTGCTGCTGGCCAGATCATCAAGTTCAGATTTGCATAGGTAACTTCAATTTCCTCCTGAAAAGCTAATCCTGTCAAACAAATGAAATGATCAACATCTGATTTTTCTGAAAACCCACTTAAAATCTCCAAGGCAACCATGGACTTATCAACAATACAACATCTGAAAGTCACAGAATACTTATGGATATTAACTACATGTTATTGTACTTACAAATTATCCTCAAGTCTCTTCAAGGATTCCAAAACTAATGAATGGACACTATCTATGGAGCAGGATCCAAAGCATTTTAAAGCTGAAATATATCTGATTTTCACAACCCAGTCATTATGTAGTTTCCTTTTAACACTGGAAATTAAAAAAACAAAAGTAGGCTTAGGTTAGATGCACAAGTTCCTATTCAGTATTCTTTGACTTTTAATGAGATTGGAACAATGAACTGTGGTGAAGCCTGCACATAATATTGCCCTATGAATTACACAATGTTAACTGAAAATTCATAATATGCCATATTTAAAATGGAAAAATAAGTTTATCATCAAATTTTGAACAAAATTAAAGGAATAATCTCAAAGACTCTCCATACAATATTGGCACTATTTTCACTACTCTACTGAAAAAAAGTTTTGGTCATTGAAATGGAGGACTGTGCTCTATATAGTTGTATATCTTAGGTGATTCATTTTTATATTTTTCACAAATACTTTCAAAACTGAAGAATTGGTAAATTTATGCTTTGTAGTCACTGTTGAGGCTGAGATTAGGACAGCCACCATATCAAACACTCATCAAACACTTCCTCACTCAGTTCACAGGACTCTGAGTGAGCAACTCCAGCATTAGTGGCAAAAACTGCTATTTTTCTTTTTTTGTCTTAACCTGAAGAAACCATCCCTTGGTGTTACAATTACTCATATTTTACAATATATTTATTTTCTCATTAACAAACATTAATTGAAAATCTATAATATCCCAGTCACCATGGACACAAAGATAATTAGAGTAAAATTTGTAACTTCAAGTTCCAAATATTCTACTTGAGGAATAAAAAGATTTATAACTTAAGACAGAAAAGATGGACAATAAAGGATTTAAAACACTAGAAAGAGAGCTTTATTTTTCTATGCTGGATTGTATAAAGTTTTGAAATTTGTGGGCCTCCCCGGTGATGCAGCGGTTGAGCGCTGGGTTTCGAAGCTGCCCGCAGCCTCTGCAGCACAGGTTTGATCCCTGGATGCTCCCTGGCCACCCCAGGAGGGTCCAACATGGCGCGCGGACCTCTCCTGCCGCCCGCTGCTCCCCTCAGCAGTGTACTTCGGTCCTTCTGCCTGCTCTGCTCCCCGCTCTGGCTCTGGTGAATTCTCTCACCCTCCTGCACTTCTGACTGTACCCAGAGCTTGTATAAATAAATAAATCTAAAAAAAAAAAAGAATTGGGACTTTAAAAAAAAAAGTTTTGAAATTTGTATGTTTGTTACATGCGTTTTTTTTTAATTTTTGTAATGTTTTGCATACCAGTATTTGTTACCCACACTCTCACCCCTCTGATTCAATATGAGTGAATTATGTAGATATTAACTGCAAGAAAGCTTTAAAGATAGCTCTTTGATTTAATTTTTTCAATTGACCTTAATACTTTTAACTCTGTTGGGTTTGAATATCTCTTGGTATAAGAAAATGCCTCTGTTCTCTCTCGATAGATAGATAGATAGAGAGAGAGAGAGAGAGAGAGAGAGAGAGAGATCTTGTTTCAAATAATGTAAATATTTGACTTGATGATCATTTACATAGTTGAATCATCTACATATAAATAGACCCATATTATGGTGGAATAGAGAGGTTGAGATCACTTTTGCCCAAATACAACTATAAAATATTTGCTCAAAGGAAGATGCAGAAGTTCCCCAGACAATTTCCAGGACTTTTCCACTAAGGTTGATGGTTGCTGCATGGGAGGAGAGGGAGGAGGCAAAGGGGAGAGACACAGGAAAGTAGACACTCCAGCATGCAGAACAGGCTATGGGTCAGCCATTCATGAGTTGTGGGGCACATGGGATCTGGTGAATTTCATCAAATGGACTTTTTGGGAAAGGAGTGCAGTAATACATATAGTAGTTCCAGCCTAGGTCACTGGGAGTTTTGTGGCCAGCATGGCTAAGGAAAGTTTCCCTCACCACCCTCCTGGTGGTAAGAGAATACAGAGACTTTAGCAAGATCCCAAAAGAAGAACATGTGGGATAGTGAACTCCCATTCCCTTTGAAAGAATCAAGTGGGTACAACATTTACAGATCAGGTCTCTCTCGTGTGAAACAGTGGTGGCACTGTCTGTGGCCACCGCAGCTCAACAGGAGCTCAACAGGATAGAGTCCTTTCAGGTACTCCCTGCCTGCCAAGACCAACTCACTCCAAGAGCTTGTGCCCTGTGGTGCAAATCTAGTCTCCTTTACCAGAAGATGCAGGCTAGATGAAATATGGAACATCGCAGAAGTGAGCACCAAGAAAGTGGAGCAAAAAGTTAAGAAACTAAAGCAATGAATGGAACTTGATTTGGAGAGAGAAGAGGTCTGAAGTCAACCTCACTCCTCAATAAGATTGAGGCCAAATTTTTAAACCCCAGCATCCCCTCCTTTCCCTACCTGCCACCAAGGTAAACAGAGATGAGAAACAAAAACAAAATGCAGTGCCCCAACTACAGTGTGTGTGTGTGTGTGTGTGTGTGAGTGTGTGTGTGTAGCAGCACATGTGTTAGGAAGCATGGAATATCTGAAAACAAGATAGAAAATCAATTAGAGAAGAACAGAAATTCTGGGACAAATGAAGGATACAGAAAAAGGAGACCTGCTAGAGAGAAGAGAGTGACTTTTAAATAACAACATTAAAAATGTTAAATGAGGTACTGGAAAGTCAGTCAAAGGTAGATAGATAGTTACAAAATCTTAGAAATGAGATCCAGGAACAAAAAGAGTTCCTCACTTAAAAGATTGAAACACAAAGAGAACACAAAAAAAGACCATGAAGAAATATGGAAAGTACTTTGAATAGAATTAAACTGACAGAAGAGAGAATTTCAGAAATAGAAGACTCAAAGGCACCCAAGTAAGAAAAATGAACAGAAACAAGACTTGGGATAAATGAAAAAACCTATAAGAAATATAGAGTCACGTAGAGGAGAAAACATAAATATAATGGGTATTCCAGAAGATAGAAAGCAGGGAGCAGAGACTCTATTCAAGGAAATAATAGCTCAGAATTTCCATATCTAAGTGTAACAGGGTGGTCCCCAGGAAAGGGGGAGGTTCCCTGCCCTCCCCCTTTCCTGGGGACCACCCTGTTACATAAGCAATAAAGTAAACAAGAGTGTCTAGGAAACAGAGAGAACACATCAAATTCTAAAGGCAAAATGACCAATCCAAGACACATCTTTGTTAAATAACAGAAAGTCAAAGATAAAGAAAAATCTGTGGACAGTAAGGAAATGATAATTTACAAAGACATTGAAATTAGGTGTTCTTTGGTAAAGTCACCCAAATGAAAGAACAGTGATAAATAAATGGGAAAAGAAACAAAACAAGCTTGGCGGATCAACATGGCGGCAAGGAAATACTGCAAGTAAGACCTCCCGGAAAAAATAAAGTTAATAGGGAGGAAAAGCGGCAGGTCCCTGCAAGAACTGGGACACAGAAGATAAACGGGTAACTCTGGCAAACTGCCCGAAGAAAAAAGTTGCCATAAAAGAAGGGAGGAAAGCTCAGAAACCTGCTACCCTCCCCCACCCACAAAGTTGGCGCTCTCCCACCAACAGAAAGGGGGAAAACAAACAAACAAACAAAAAAACTAAAACAACTAACAAGAACAAACTACACATCAAGCGGGACTGTGAGTGGAAAGGAACTATTTCAGCCACTGCACCCTCTGAAATGGAACTGTGGAGAACTGTGCAGGAATCGCAGCAGAGGTGAGTGGATGGCTCCAGGCGCCACTAGAGAAAAACAAAGACTCCCAGCAGACCTACAAACAGCCCAAGGCCAGCCAGTAAGCTTGTGCAGAAAAGCAGCACATGGGCCTCCCCTAGTGGCGCAGTGGTTGAGCGCTGGGCTGCAAGGCTGCCTGCAGCCTCTGCAGCTACAGTTTGTTCCCAGGCCACTGGCGAGGGTCCCACACAAAAAAAAAAAGAAAAAAGAAAGAAAAGAAAAAAGAAAAGCAGCATGCTTGAAAAGCATACGCAGATTGCGGCTGCCCAGGTCCCCGCACCTGCGACCTAGGCTTGCGGGGAGACGCTGGAGCCCTCATTGAGGTGAATGTCCCTCACCAAGTAATCAGAAACCAAGCGCCCAGACACAGGAGCGGGGTGCAAAAGGCGCCATTTCTGCGGACACTGAACTGGGCTAGAGCCGTGTCCTGGACCTGAGGGCTTTGGAACTGAGACCCGGGGCATGAAATTTGGGGTGTGGGATCCCCACGATGGTGGGGCACAGGGCAGACAGAGCACCCCCACGCCGTTGAGGCTCTCCATGCCACTCCCACTCTGTTCCCCCAGACCCATGGGTAAAAAAACAGTTCCAAAAGTACACTAGGAAAGATCTCTGGCGCCACCTAGTGACCAGAAAAAAATTACCAACACCCTATAGTTGCAAACCAGGGATCCCAAAAACACCCTCTGGCGCTGGGAGAGGGTGGGCCACGCAAAAGGGTGTAAGGGGGGAAATAAGGCGGGAGCAAGACCCCAGCCTGAGAGCTAGGCACAGGATCCAGGGCATGGGATGTGCCATAGCAGTGGGCACTGCACAGGGTGACAGCCAGCATTTAGGATCTGATAACCCTGGAACTGAGACCTAGAGTGCAGAATTCAGGACGTGGCATCCATACAGCTGCAGGCACAACACTGGGTGAACACAGGGTAGATACAGCACCCGGTTTGAATAAGAGCCCCTGTGTTGAGGTGCTCCCCTCCGCTACTTAGAGAATCACTGGGAACAAGCACAGATCAGCAAGAACAGGTCTCTGGCACCATCTCGTGACCAGAACTAAATCACCAACTAGCTGATTCCCTGTTGGAACTGAGTAAATACACAGGGAGAGAACTGTAAGAGACAGAGCCCAGCAACACAGCATCAACACCCTGGTGAAGTTTTGGCCTACCAGTGCTGGTCTCAGTCTGGTAAACATTTTCCGACACCCCTAAAGGAGCACTCCAAAGAGATGCCCACCAACACCAGTGGCACAACGTCCCAACCCATAGATCTAATTAGAAAGCAAACAACAGGGAAAAGAAAAATTATAAATAACCAAGTAAGCCAGTAGGAAGACACACCACAAAAAGAAATACAGTCACCAGAGCTCAACAATGACATGGAAGAACTTCTTGGCCTATCAGGTAGAGAATTAATAATCATCCTGATTAAAAAGCAGAAAGAAAACAAAAAGGAAAAAAATGATTTGAGACAAATAATCACTGAACTGAAGAATGAAATTAAGACCTTAAGAAAGGAAAGAAAAGAAATGCAGGAGATAAAAAGATTACTAGAGGAGATAAAGAACTCTGGGAAAAGCAATGAAAACAGGATCCATGAAATGAAAGAATGGATCAGTACTATGGAAGATACAGAAATAAAAAGAGTCAAAAGAGAGAGAAGTGCAAATGAAGCAGTATGAGGAGACTCTTAGACAATTATCAGACTCCATGAAGAGAGGAAATGTAAGAGTCACAGGCATTCCAGAAGGTGAGGAGAGAGACAAAGGAACTGAGAAATTATTAAACAAGATAATTGAAGAAAACTTCCCAAGCATGAAAAATGAGATGAATACAGACATACAAGAAGTGAGAAGAACCCCCAATTACCATAATGAAAAGAAAACTACAGCAAGGCACCTAATAGTAAAGCTTGCAAGAGTCCAAGACAAGGAAAAAATAATGAAACTGGCAAGGGGGAAGAAACAGATAACTTATAAGGGAAAACCAATCAGGTTAACTTCTGACTTCTCTGAAGAAACATTACGGGCAACAAGAGAATGGAGTAACATATTCAGCAAACTTCAAGACAACAAATGTCAACCAAGAATACTTTACCCCGTGAAGCTATCCTTCCTCTATGAAGAAAAAATATGGACCTTCCCAGACAAACAGAAACTCTAGAAATTCATTACAACTAAATCCCCACTCCAAAAAATTCTACAAGAAGCCCTAAAGCCAAAACCAACAAAGGAATGAACAAGAAGAACAGAATAAAGCAAGGAATAAAATCACAAAAAAGACAAACAAAATGGCAAACACAGATGCCAACATATCAATATTAACTCTAAGTTTAAATGGTTTAAACTCATGAATAAAAAGACACAGAGTAGCAGGCTGGATTAAAAAACAAAATCCAACCTTCTGCTGTCTCCAGGAAACACATTTAACCACAAAAGATAAACATAGACTGAAAGTAAAAGGTTGGAAAACAATCCTACAAGCAAATGGACCAAAAAAGAAGGCAGGAACAGCCATAATTATACCAGATGAAATAGACTTCAAATTTAAAAAAGTAAAAAGAGACATAGATGGACACTACATTATGATCAAGGAACAATACATCAGCAAGATATAACACTCATCAACATATATTCACCAAATGAAGGGGAACAAAAATATATTGGACAATTATTATCAACTCTGAAAACAGATATGAAAGAAAATACACATATAGTGGGAGACTTCAACACCCCACTCTCACCAATGGACAGATCAACGAGACAAAAAATAAACAAAAACACTAGAGCCCTAAATAAAGACATAGAACTCATGGACTTAACAGACATCTATAGGACACTGCACCCAAAAATATTCGAGCACACATTTTTCTCAAGTGCACATGAATCATTCTCCAGAATTGATCATGTACTGGGCCACAAGACAAATATCAACAGATAGATGAAGATCAAAATCATTCCAACTATCTTCTCCAATCACAAAGGCATCAAGCTAGAAATAAATCATGGAAAGAAAACAAGGAACCCTCCCACTTCATGGAGATTGAAATCCACACTACTGGAAGACCACTGGACTAATGAGGAGATCAAAGAAGAAATTAAAAAATACTTTGAGTTGAATGACAAGGAGGGCACCACTTCCAGAATGTATGGGATGCAGCAAAAGCAGTAATAAGAGGAAAATATATAGCAATACTGGCTCACATCAACAAAGAACTCAAAGAAACAACCCAATCTCACATCTCAAAGAACTAGAAAAAGAACAACAAACAATCCCTAAAGCCAGTAGAAGAGAGGAAATAATAAAAATCAAAGCAGAAATAAATGAATTGGAAATTAAAAAAAAAAATCCAAAAGATCAATGAAACTTAATGTTGGTTCTTTGAAAAAAATGAACAAAATAGACAAACCTCTAGCAAGGCTCACAAAGAAAAAACGGGAGAAAACAAATATAAATAGGATTATAAATGAGAGAGGAGAAATCACAACAGATTCATTAGAAATCAAAAGAATTATCAGAGATTACTATGAACACTTATATGCAAACATATTCAACAATCTAGAAGAGATAGACAAATTCCTAGAACAATTAAATCATCCAAAGCTGGACAAAGAAGAAACAGAACACCTAAACAGACCAATTAAAGCAGCAAAATTAAAGCAGTAATCAAAGTACTCCCCAAAAACAAAAGCCCAGGCCCAGATGGCTTCACAAATGAATTCTACCAGATGTTCAGCAGTGAATTAGTGCCTATCCTACACAAACTCTTTCAAAAAATTGAAAAAGAAGGAATACTACCAAATACATTCTACGAAGCCAATATTACACTAATACCAAAACCCAACAAAGACGGCACAAAAAAAAAGAAAATTATAGGTCAATCTCCCTAATGAGCACTGATGTAAAAATCCTCAACAAAATCCTTGCCAACGGAATCCAACAATGCATCCATAAGATAATTCACCACGACCAAGTAGGATTTATTCCAGGGACACAAGGATGGTTCAACATCTGAAAATCAATCAACATAATCCAACACATCAACAAAAAGAAATGTGAAAACCATATGATGATATCCATAGATGCTGAGAAAGCATTTGACAAAGTACAACACTCTTTTATGATTAAGGCCCTTGAAATTCTCGGGATACAAGGAACATACCTCAACATCATAAAGGCCATATATGACAAGCCCACAACCAATATCATTCTCAGTGGTAAAAAGCTGAAAGCATTCCCATTAAGATCTGGAACAAGACAAGGGTGTCCACTCTCACCACTGCTTTTCAACATAATACTGGAAGTCCTAGGCAGAGCAATAAGACAAGAGAAAGATATACAAGAAATCCAAACAGGCAAGGAAGAAGTCAAACTATCACTATTTGCAGACAATATGATAATATACATAGAGATCCCAAACATCTCCACAGAAAAACTAATTAAACTCATCAATCAGTTTAGTAAAGTGGCAGGATACAAAATCAATGCACAAAAATCAGTAGCCTTCTACACAAACAATAAATCTGAAGAAGAAGAAATCAAGAAAACCATCCCTTTTATAATTGAAACCAAAAAAAATCAAATACTTGGTAATAAACCTAGCAAAAGAAGTAAAGGACCTATACAAAGAAAACTATAAAACACTGTTAAAAGAAATAAAAGTAGACACAAAGAAATGCAAAGACATCCCCTGCTCATGGATTGGAAGAATTAACTATCAAAATGGCCATCCTACCAAAAGCATCTATAGATTTAATGCTATTCCAATTAAAATTTCAATGTCATTCTTCAAATAAATAGTAAAAATATTCATGAAATTCATATGGAGCCACCAAAAACCCCGAATAGCCAAAACCCTCCTGAAAAAAAAAAAAAAAAAAGCAGAGAATAGAGGCATCACTCTCCCAGATTTCAAACTATACTGCAAAGCCACAATAATAAAAACTGCATAGTATTGGAACCAGAACAGACACAGGACTAATGGAACCAAATAGAAAACCCAGAAATAAACCCACAGATTTATGGTCAACTAATATTTGACAAAGGAGCAAAGAATATGCACTGGAGCAAAGAATGTTTGTTCAATAAATGGTGCTGGGAAAACTGGGTCGCTACATGAGAAAGAATGAAACTTGACAACTACCTCACACCGTGCACAAAAACCAACTCAAAATGGATTAAAGAACTAGACATAAGACCTGAAACCATAAAATACATAGAAGGAAATACAGGCAAAACACTACATGACATGCACATCAAAGACATCTTTACAGACACATCACCCAAAGCAGTGATAGTGAAGGCAAAGATAAATAGCTGGGACTACATCAAATTAAAGAGCTTCTGCACAGCAAAAGAGACAGTAACGAAAACAATGAGAAACCCCACTGACTGGGAGAACATTTTTGCACCCAACACTAATGTGAAAGGATAGATCACAAAAATATACAAAGAGCTGACGAGACTCAACAAAAACAAAGAAAATAAGCCCGTCAAAAAATGGGCAGAAGAGCCAAAAATAAACTTCTCCAAAGAGGAAATAAAAATGGCCAACAGGCATATGAAAAAATGTTCAACATCACTTGCAATCAGGGAAATGCAAATCAAAACTACAATTAGATACCATCTCACACCAGTGAGAATGGCACATATTAAAAAAAAAACTAACAACAAAAATTTTGGTGAGGACATGAAGAAAAAGGAACTCTCCTGCACTGCTGGTGGGAGTGCAAACTGGTCCAGACACTATGGAAAGCTGTGTGGAGATTCCTCAACCTACTAAAAATAGAGCTTCCATAAGATCCAGCAATTCCACTCCTAGGTATCTACCCAAAGGACACAGAAACATCAATTCCAAAGAGCACCTGCACCCCTATGTTTATAGCAGCACTGTTTACAATAGCTAAGCTTTGGAAACAACCCCAATGCCCAAAACTAGATGACTGGATCAAGAAGATGTGGTACATATACACCATGGAATATTACTCAGCATTCAAAAAAGATAAACACGTGCAATTTTCAGCAACATGGATGGAGCTGGAAGGGATCATGCTCAGCGAAATAAGCCAGAAAGAAAAAGAAAAATACCGGATGGTCTCACTCATAGCAGGAATCTAGAAAACCTAAATAAGGGACCAGGAAAAAGAATAACTATAAGAAAGAAAAATCAAAATCAACAAACAACTATGAACCAGAGACACACTATGGGGTGGTGCAGGGAAAGGAGAGATTGGGGTCAAAATAAGGAAGTTACAATTATGTGGGGAATATAAAAATAAAATTTAAAAAGAAACAAAACAAAAAGAATGACAATTAATTGGTACCATATACTGATATCAATAGTTACCCTAGATGTGAATGCACTGAACACTACAATTAAAAGACACAGAATGACAAATTGGGTTTAAAAGTTTCAGCATATATATTATGTGTGCAAGAAGCAAATGTGAAAAGAGAAAGACAAAAAGAAATATAAAGTGAAAGACTGAAGCAAGATGGCTCATGCCAATAGAAAAGCAAGGACAGTTATTCTCATACCTTACATACCAGACTTGCACTCAAAAATCATAATCAGGGGCAAAGATGGTTACTACATTATGATCAATGTAACAATTCATCAAGAAGATGCAGTTCATTAATATTTATGCAACTAACACAGGGGTACCTAGCTATATAAGCAACTCAAATCGCAAACAATCTAACTCTACAGTTGAACTACCTAGAAAAAGAATAACAAATGAAGCTGAAAATAAGTAGAAAGAAGGAAATAATAAAAACTAGAGCAGAAGTAAATAAAATAAAATATAAAAAGACAGTACAAAATATCAGTGAAACCAAGAGCTGGTCCTTTGGAAAAAATAAACAAAATTTATAAGCTCTTAGCTAGGCTTACTAAGAAGAGAGAATGCCCTTCCCAAAAAACATTGCCAGAAATTAAAGGGACAAAATTTCAACAACTAATGCTTCAAGACTGAAAAAGATCATAAGAACCTACTATGAATATCTGTAAGCAAACTAAATAACTTAGATGAAATGGAAAAAAATTTAGATTCATACTTTCTAAGGCCAAACCAGCTCAAACAATCTAATCACTAGTGCAGAAACTGAAAGAGTAATCAAATGTCTCACTATAAACAAAAGCCCAGGACTAGATGGCTTTTCCAGTGAATTCTACCAAGCCTTCAAAGTTGAACTTATATCTATCTCCTTCAAGACCTCTCTAACACATTCTATAAGGCCATATTACCTTTATCCCAAAACCAAACAAGGAGAGCATAAATAAAAAAAAAAAATTGTAAGTCAATATCCCTGATGAACATAGATGCAAAAATTCTCACCAAAATACTGGCAAACTGAATACATGACATATTAAGAGAATGACCTCCCATAATCAATTAGGTTGCATCCCAGGATGCAACACAATTTGTAAACTTACTAATTAATGTGATTCATCAGATCAACAAAAAAAATTTTAAAAATCACATCATCATTTTTTTTAAAAAAAAAGATTTATTTATGTATACAAGAACTGGGTATAAGCCAGAGGTGCAGGGGGTGAGCAGATTCACCAGAGACAGAGTGGGGAGCAGAACAGGTAGATGTACTGAAATACACTGCTGAGGGGAGCAGCGGGAGAGACAGGAGAGGTCTGCAGCACCATGTGGGTTGCTCCCTGGCTGGCTGAGGGATCAAACTGGTGCTGCTTGCAGGAGCTTATTATCACTGTGTTTAACCCCTGCGCCACCATGGAGGCCCAGCACATCATCATTTCAACAGATGCTAAAAAAGCATTTGACAAGATTCAACCTCTATTTATGAGAACAAAAAAAAAAAACCTCTCCAAAAAGTGGGAATAAATGGAACTTAAGTAAACATGGTAAGAGTTATATTTGACAAACCCACAATCAACATCATACTTGATGGTAAAAAACTGAAAGCATTTCTGGTAAGATCAGGAATAAGACAAGGATATCCACTCTCATCACTACTGTTCAACATAGTTTTGGAAGTTCTTGGCAGAACAATTAGGCAAACAAAATATATAAAAGGAATCAAAATTATGAAAGAAGAGGTGAAATTATCACCATTTGCAGATGACATGACTCTAGCCAAAAACTAGTGGAATTAATGAATACAGAAAATTGACAGTATACAAAATTAATACACAAAAGCCAGCTGCATTTCTGTATGCAATGTATCAGAAGGGAAACTGAAAAAAAAAATCCCACTTACAATTGCAAGAATTAAAATGCTGGGGAATAAACGAAGGAGGTGAAAGACCTATACATCAAAAACTGTAATCTCTGTTAAAGGAAACAAAGTAAGACACAAGAAATGGAAAGATATCCTGTCCTCATGGATAGAAGAATAAACAATGTTAAAATGGCCATTAATAATTAATTTATGGATTCAGTGCAATACCTATTAAAATCCCAGTGACTTTTTTTCCCAAAGAAATATAGCAATTATAAAATATGTAACCACAAAAGGTCTCAATAGAAAAAGCAAACCTAAGAGAAAAGAAGAAAACAGGGGTGTTACCTACCCTGATTTCAAACCATATTACACAGTAACAGTAATAAAAAGTGTGTGGTATTAGAACAAAAAGAGAAACAAACCAATGGAATAGAGTAGAAAGCTCAGAGATTAAACCCACAACCATCTGGATAACCTCAGGCAAAAAAAAAGTCCATACTTAACACAAAAATTAATTCAAAATGGATTGAAGATTTGGAGATAAGAATTGAAAGCATAAAATATTTAAAACATAGAGGATGCACTTCAAGATACCTACTGTAAAGGCATATTTGGGGGACACAGCACCAATTGCAAGGAAAACAAAAGCAAAAATAAAAAATTGGGATTACATCAAAATTAAAAGCTTTCGCACCTTCCAAGGAGCTATCACAAAAGGGAAAATGTAGCCTACAAACTGGAAGATGTTCACACAGCACACATCTAACAAGGTGCTCATTTCCAAAATGTACATAGTATTTAATACAGTCCAGCTATAGCAGGGTGGTCCCCAGGAAAAAGGGAGGTTTTAGGTTTCCTGTCCCACCCAGGAAAGTATGGAACTGAGCAGGGAAGAGAGAAAGCTGCTAAGGGGTCTGGGAGAAGGAAGGGAGAAAGATGGGGAGCAAGGAGACTTTGAGGAGGCACGTGGTACAAAGAGGCATGTGAAGAAATTGCATTTGTTTTTTGGTGTTGGACTCGTTGAAACAGATGTGGGTGAGAGATCCATATGGAGGTTAACAATGGTAGCATTTATATTGATTTGATTTTTTTTCCAGACTTTCTCACCACTTTTGACCCTTTCTCATGGTCCCCACAAGGAGGTTCCTTAAGACTTGTGGCAGGTTTTGGGGCCTCGGTGGCCCTGTTTTGGACCAACCCTCTTTGGTTGGGCTTTTACCTACAAAGGGATGGGTAACTTTGGGTGGTTGATTTGGAAACTTTTTTTTCTTTTTTGTATTGTACACCAATTGTATTAACTTTTTTTATTAATTAAAGTTCTTATGCATCAGAGTATGTTTTGTTTTGATGTGCTAGTTGGCAGAACCTACTTAAAATGGGCAGGTTTGGGGGTTCTGGGTTACTCCTCTCCCTACCCTGTAACACAACAACAAAACTAAGACAATTCAATAAAAAAAAATGGACAAAAGACCTAAACAGACACTTTTCTAAAGAATATATTAGTTTGCCTACAGATACATGAAAAATTGTTCCGTATCACTTTTTATAAGGAAAATACAACTCAAGACCACTATGAAATATCACCTCACCCCATAAGAATGGCCTGTATAAAAAAACTGAAAGCAACCAGGTTTGGTAAGGATGTGGAGAAAAGGACTCATCCACTGTTAGTGGGAATACAGTTTAGTACAGCCCCTATTAAAATCACTGTGGAGATACCTAAAAGTATAAAAGTGGAAATCCCATATGATCCAGCAACTTCTGCTAGGTATTTATGCAAAGAATATGAAAACTCTAATATGAACGTCTTGTGTATGGCTATGTTCATAATAGTGCTGTCCACATTTCTCAAGTCATGGAACCAACCTAAGTCCCCATCTTCAGAGCACTGGATAAAGAAATTATGGAATAATTTCAATAGAATACTACTTAGTCAATAGAATACTACTTAGTTGTTAAAAAAGAATGAAAGGTCTTTTGGGATAAAACGGATAGATCTTGAGGTTATCATGCTCAGGAAAACAAATCAGAAAGGCATATATGAGATGGTTTCACTCATTTGTGGAATAAAAATAACTGAAAAAAAACATACTGGCAAAATACAGCAAAGACAAATCTTACCTGGGGGATGGGGGGAATCCTATACTTCCAAAATACCAATAATAAAAAAAGCCAATGTTACCTCAATTTAAATAAATAATTGTTTTTAAAAATACTGGCACACATGAAAATATTTATTTGACTTAGTGAAAAATTTACTGATTACCAGAGAGAACTTGGGTAGGGGTGAGGAAATGGGGGAATACATGAAGGAAGGGAGAAAGGGATAGACTATGAGAGGTTTGGTGGAGGCTGAATGAAGCTTGGGCACATACAGAATGTGAAAATGCAACCCCAAAGTTATATAGACATGCAAATGGCTGATAAATGTAATTTAAAAAATTCATATACTCACTTAAAGAACTAATATGAATAACTGTACCCAGATTCCTTAAATTGCTCAGATCAATCTATCATATTTCTAACATATATATTTAATAAGGATGGAAAACAGGCCATCAGTAAAGAGCTCTATGCCTCAGCATCTGTTCTATGAGCCTATCAGAAATGGAATGAAATGCCTGATAATTGATAGAGCAGCTCACCAAATATTGGAAATGTCTATTACTTTGGTGGAATAAAGTAATAATACACATAATGAAGGATAGAAAATGGCTATATGGATAGTCAAACAGTGCACTAATATGCCATTCTTAGGACT
Organism: Talpa europaea; assembly: GCF_964194135.1. Lineage (NCBI taxonomy): Eukaryota > Metazoa > Chordata > Mammalia > Eulipotyphla > Talpidae > Talpa > Talpa europaea. The sequence goes on along the minus strand of NC_140082.1, from coordinate 67,616,978 downwards.
CCAGCAAAGGGTTAGTCTTAATTCTACTATAGTCACAGTTGCAGTGAGCTTTTAATTGCATATTCTGTGATAAAATACATTTTTTGCATTAACAGCAAAATATAATTCCGTATTTCTTATATTTTCTTTAGGAAAAGAAAATTTTCATTGCCAAAATTTAGAAGTAGAAAAAGATAAAGAAGAAAATAAGAATCACCTAAACTAGTGAATCATTGTTAATATTTTGGGATATTTATATTCAATATTTTTCTAAGTAAAAATGCACATATACATCTGTCTTTTTCCCATAAAACTGAGTTCATACATACAAAGAAAAAAATAAATTTAACTACCTAGCATTATATCATAAATATTGTCCGTATTATTAAATACTTTTAAAATGTAATTTAATGGGGGTACATGGCATTCCCTAATATGGTTAAATTATGACATATAGAATATCCTTGAAGTCTCACACAAATATTTTTACCTAAAAATAGATCATGTATATTTAGACATTTATAAGATACGAAAAAATTTATAGACTTGCTATATTAATACATTCGTATACTATCTGTATTATTTAAAGTTTTAATCATTGTCACATTGTTGATTGTAGATCTTTTATTATTATAAGTAATGTTGTGGTTACTGTATTTATAATTTTAAACACCCAGGGGCCCCAGGACTCAATGTATGTTTAAGACATTTGACACATCTGTACAAATTGCTTTTAGAAAGGGACCTAATTGGTGCTTCCACAACCAGCAATATGCGAGAATGCCCATCCCACAGCATCTTCCCCATCATTAAGCTTCTCAAGGTTTTAAGTGAAAAGCTGTATCTGACTTAAGTTGTACTTCATTGATTAATAAAAAAAATTTATTTACTATAAAATTTGTTTTTCTGCTATAAAAGTAAAATACCATTTAATTAGTCTTACTCTAAAAACTTCAAATACATTGCTATGATAAGGAAGACAATAAAAATCACCCATAATCTTGTCAGCTGGAGATAATTGTTATTATTTTTGTCTTATGATAATTTTGAAATGTTTACTGACTATTTGTATTGTGTGTATAAATCAAATGTTCATGGCCTTTAATCATTTTTTCTCTTAGGGAATTTTTTATAATTAAAATCTAATATTAAGCCATTGTCCATCATATTTGTTATAAATACATGTTCCAGTTAGTTATTTCTATAGTGTTAAATGTCCAGAAGGTATTTTTTAATGTGTAGTGATACTATCAAACATTTTCTTTGAATTCTGTATACATTGGTTTTATATTCACAGCACACTTCCACATTCATGTGCTAATAATTATATATATTCATTTTTCCTTTTTTTTTAAAGATTCATTCATCTATGCATACAAGAGCTGGGGTACAGGCCAGAGATGCAGGGGGTGAGAGGATCCACCAGAGACAGAGTGGGGAACAGAACAGGCAGACTGACTGAAATACACTGATGAGGGGAGTAGTGGGCGAGACAGGAGAGGTCCACTGTGCCATGTGGGTAGCTCCCTGGCCGTCCGGGGATCGAACTCGTCCTGCAGAGGCTGTGGATTTCTTCGTAGTGTGGTGCTTAACCCCTTGCGCCACCGGGGAGGCCCAGCATTTCTTAATTTAACTCTTAATTCAGTTCAAGTACCTGCAGATTTTAATTGTCAATAGCAATTAAAATAAGAATTTCAGTTGATAGTTTTCCTGTCTGTCTTCCTTATTATTCAGTCAAGAAGCATTTTTGTTCAGTTTTATAGTTCAAATCTCTGCCATGTGGTCTAGCATATCACTGTCACTATATAAATACTTGAACAATGTCTGTGTCAAAGTAGTGTACCCTTACCTTTTAAAGTTCTTTGAGTCTAAGACTTGATTTTGTGAATTCTTTTTTGATTTTGCCTGCTTTAGTCCAAAGTCATCACTATTTACTGTGAATCTATTCACAAAACCACCATCATCCCCCAAAAGGATGTCATCTCTGCAGAGCTGATCAGGCAGAGATGCAACACACACACAGAGAAGGCAGTGATCCATAGGCTTTATTACAAAATAGTTTTCCTAGAAACAGAAAAAGGCTTTAATAAGCTATTACTTTGTTATAACTATCAAAATATTAAATACAAATATTGCCCATATAATTTGATTAAATTTTTACTTTCAGATGTTTCCCATTTCAGACACTCTTACAGATAATTCAATCAAGTAAAAGTTAATGAACACTCACTGTGAGATTAGCATTATATTTTGGGGTCTTTTCTGGGTAAAATATTAAGCTATCAGGCTCTGGCTCAACAAGAAATGAGACATTTGTGTTACTGTAAATGCCAATATCAATAGCAATACTAATATTGAGAAATATTAATAAATAACAAATTAAAAAGTTCAGGTGTAACCAGACTTTTGACATAAAACAGGATGGTAAATAGCAAAATCAAGTATAAAAATTTCAATTATTTCAAAAGGAGTTATCAGTAGAAAAGCACTCTAACATTCAAGTTTTCCCATAAATATTAAGCACTTGTCAAGCTGACTCTGTACTGTCCAACTGGATTCACTTAAGTATATATTCATTGCTCTTCTGGAGCTTAGCCTGTACTTAAAATGAAAGGAAAATTATTTTTATAATAATTTTATTTTGCTTCCTTTTGAATGAGTTAGACTTAAATGTATTTAGAGGTTCAATCAATAAGTCAACAACTATTTATTGAACACCTATCAAATGCCAATAACTATTCTAAGCAGGGGCCAGTGATGAATATGAAAAATGTGTGACTTTGTGTATATCTACCATTCCAGTGGGGGAAAACAGATGAATAAGACAGTTAATGGGAATTTAACAGGAGTGCTGAAATTAAGAGTGATTGAAAGATAACTTTACAGCCAATGATCAGGGAATATGGGTCTTTGTTCTGGACTTGAATCGCTTGAGGGAAAGGAACCTAGAAGGAAAGATTAATGTCAAAAAAAAAGGTAAGGGGCTTTGGATCCTTGTAATTGACCAGGTAGGAGGGGTTGTGGGTGCAAAATGCAAGAATCTTTTGTCTTCAGAGTAATGAGGAAGTAAGGAACGGTGCATTCATAGTTCAGTTTTTGCAGGTATATAGGGGCAAAACTATAGGCTAAGAGGGAGAAGACCAGAAAAAAGAAAATGAAATTTCGAATACCTGCCAGGAATTGGCAAGTGAGTTGGCAAGGACAAGAAAGAGATTGTTGGGAAGCCACTGAGCACTGGGGTCAGCCTGCAGACCCTGAATTTTTGATAATGTCAAATTGCATAACTTTGTTCTTTCCTCCAACAGTGCTCAGTCACTCTGAAAGAACAGAGAAGAATGATAGCATCTATCCAAAACTAGAGTTTGGATTTCAGGAAAGGAGGGTGAGGATGATTCAGTCCATATGATTCACCCACAGGGGGCAGGTGGGAAGGGAAAAAGAGGACAGGGAGAGGAACTGAGAAGTAGAAGATGATTCAAGGAAATGGAGGCTTGTATGAAATGGAAAGCAAAAGTGAAAACAGGATAAGTGAAGGAGAAAAAGTTTGCAGTCATTATCACAGGATGGTAGACAGTAAGGTATCACATAACAATGAACGTGAAGCCTCCATCCGCCTTCTTTACGTCATGATAGCATCATTTGTTGGTTGCAACATTGGGACAAGCATGAAAAGTTTAGTTTTTCACCAAGGCTAGTGACAAATGCAGCACAGAGGAAGGTTAAATCATCTCTTTATTTAATTTAAATAAACTTTATTTAAAAATGTTCTATAAATAAAGATGCCATTCAACACCCTATAACAATATTATAACTGACAATTTCCAGGGCAACCATTTACATAGCTTTCATCACTCTGCATAAGAGAGTTTTATGAGATGAGTATATATGGGTTTCGAAGACCTAAAACCAAACGAAAACTTGTCTAGCATGGATGTTCTATTGACTGAAAGAATGAAGAATTAGGAATCACAGTCTCTAATGTACTACTCCAAGAAATGGAAATGTGATAATTTAGGGGAGAGGCAAATGCTTACAAGTTTTCTAAGGTAGTATAGTTTCATTGTGATTTTTAGGATTGCTCTTGCAGGATAATAGTTATAGTGGTTCTTAAAAGTAAGATGATTATCACTATGAAAAGGGAATAGTCTTATACTCAATTTTTTCAACCAATTTAAAAATATTGGTTGAAATTAACAAATAGAATTAAATTTATTGATTTATTTTAATAAATTAACAAAATAGAAAATGAATGAAAAGAACTTAAAAACACAATCATGATGTGACTTACAAAATTAGAATTTTCTCTGAAATCAAAGCATTGCTTCTTAATATTTACTATAAATTTGAATTTTTGATAGATAACACAATATTTAGACAAAATAGTCAAACAAGTAGTCCAAAACTTATCCAAATTACCTATTTATTACTGTATATAATTACTTTAATTTTTTAAATTTTATATAGGAGGGAAATCACTCTCACATGACAGCTAAACCACAAGGAACAAGTCAGAAAAAGAAAAGAATCTAAAAAGCCAAAATGGCCAATGTCTTTTTATTTTATTTTTTAAATCTTTTTAAAAAAGATTTATTTATTTATACAAGCACTGGGGTACAATCCAGAGGCATGGGAGGCTGATAGAATTCACCAGAGACAGAGCAGGGAGAAGAACTGGCAGAAGGACTGAAATACACTGCTGAGGGAAGCAGCGGGCGAGACAGGAGAGGTCTGCCTCGCCATGTGGGAATCTCCCTGGCTGGCCGGGAATTGAACAGCACTACAGAGGCTAAGGACAGATTCACAGTGCTGCACCACCGGGGAGGCCCCCTATGTCCTTTTAATAAATTTTACCATAGCATAACGTTTCCTGGATAGCTACTGCCGCTGATAATCCAACCTTTTTGTAATGAAACTGTTAAATGTAACATTTTTAAAAATCAGATAAATAGGGACTCTGGTTTTATTGTCAGCTTTATAGTTTTATCAAGTAAAAGGATGGCCATCTCAGGTACATATACTCCAATAACAACCAAAGTAATAAATGCTTTTAGCATCTCTTCCTCTGTCTCCATTTCTACCATTGATTAAATAATAAATGTTACACAATTGAGATTGAGTTCACATAATCAACGGTAAGCTCATCTCGTTTTTTACAGACTGAATAAGTTTCATTAGCTGAAATTAATTCCTGTCTCCTCTCTAAATCTGCCCATTTCCTGTTCTTTACTAACCCATCAGAAGACAAGAGGGTTATTCAACAAAGACAGAATTAGGAGGCTTTGCAGTGCTCTTGAGGAAGCACCCCTCACTTGGCATAGCAACGGCGCTGGCTCACAAGGGCTGCCTGTAGCAGCAAGTACTGACAGAGTAAAGGCCATCCAGAGTTTTCTGGATATGTATTTTTTTCTGGAGATATATATATATATTGTTTATATATATATATTAAATCCTCCATGGCCTTCAATGTCAACCCGCTTGCTGAGGTTATTTTTAATAACCCCAGTGCCAAGAAATCTCCCTTCTTATGTCCCTGTTGGACTTGTTCTTTTATACTGTATAATTTGCCATGTCATTATGTTATATTTTATGTCTATTCATGAGAGCCTTCCTTCAAGATTGTTGAGATTAGTATGAGTGCAGGGAGCATGCCCACGACTTCTATGTGTCTATAAATGTTCAATAAATGCTACATCTTTGTGAAGTGTTAACATCTCATCCACTGAAGGAATGAACATTAAAATCTTCCCCATTAGATTTTTTGCCAAAATTAGACATTAGTTTCTTCTAATTTTCTTAGCGAATGAAGATGGATTAGAGAGAAAGGCTTTGAACTTGATAATGTGAGCATAATCAAAAAGCCTCAAAAAGATAACACTTGGACTCAGAGAAGAGTATGAAAGAGGGAAAATAGGCTCGCTCTCAAAACAAAACCCTGAAAATTAAACAAAAAATATGTTGCGTGTTCATCTGAATCCTTTTAATGAGACTCATGGAATATCAATATTGAATTTGATTACTTAGTTATATCCCATAATTCTATATATGAGCAAACTGATACTCGACAGAGAAAGTTGATTGCTCATATCCTATCAGTATGGGAAAGAGCATCTTATTTCTTTGATTAGTTCTCTTGGCAAAGTACCTGGCAGCTCCCTTGCGATTTATAATCCCAAACAATAATGGTCCGTTCTGTAGTGGCAACAATTCGTTTCAGCTGAGAGAGGTAATCACATCCTGTAATCCAAGAGGTATCCTGATAGAAAATCATAGAGTTGGGGAAAGGGTTATAATGTGTTTTGTTCCATCACATGGAGAAGACTACTAAAGAGTAGGTTATTTACATTAAAAGCACCATGTGCTCCTTTATGAACAGAGAAGACTCACATTGCCTTCCTTTTGATGTCTTGAGGAAAGGCTCTGATCTTTTTCCTTTTCACCCTCAACATGAGTTTCTCCACACAGTCAACTGCAGGATGAGGCAGCCAGTACCTGGCAAATGAGTCAGTTTTTGTCTTGCCTAAAGGTACCAATCTAGCTCTAGATGCTGAGCAGGACCAGCATCTCCACTTGTGAGTGCTTGCTTTTCCACAAACTGCTGCCTGTTTTTCAGGTACACCTTGGATCCTTCCTTAAAACCCCTTAGGAATTCTAGCAGGTTGTTTCAGTTTCAGAAGCAGGCTCAAAGGTTTAGACAGGAACTGGAGTTCTGGGCCAACTGGCTGGGTGCCCTCCTCTGAAATTCAGTGCACTCAGCACAGGCAAGTAGGGAAGAAAATACAGACATGTCCCCATGAAGTCAGGGAAAAATTCTGAAAGCAATTCGTTGCTGTTCATCATCTGCCTCAGGAATACTTTCCAAGTGTAATATGATTAGAGAAATTATAAAGTCACACTTGAATTTTTATGCTATCCTGAAGTTTAAAATAAAATGTTATCAAATTATTTTCACTGGCTCTTTCCTTATTTTCACATCTTGGGTTGTGTCCATTTTTTATATTCTTCAATAGTGCATACCCATAAAAACTTAGATGTTTTTAAATAGAAGATTCCAAGGGGTACTCAGTTTCTAAGCAATTCTCTGCAGTTTAACTCCAGAAAGCAAGGTCTTCTATGCTGCTATTCAAGGTTTAGTTTTTGGGGTTTTTTTTTTTTAAGACTTATTTATTTATTTATACACCAGGTACAGTCAAAAGTGCGGGAGGGTGAGAGAATTCACCAGAGCAGGGAAAAGAACAGGCAGGCCGACGAAATACACTGCTGAGGGGAGCAGCGGGCGCAGCAGGAGAGGTCTGTGCGCCCCATGTGGGACCCTTGCCCTGGCGGCCAGGGATGGAACCGGCGCTGCAGACGCTGTGGACAGCTTCGCAGCCCATTGCTCAAACACTGTGCCACCAGGGGAGACTCAAGGTTTAGTTTTATCCTAGTCTATAAACCTTAGCATATAGTCCATAAAAACACCTTATTCTGAGTCTTTGAGCATTTCACTGAGATTTTGACTAATTATAGAGGAACCGCCATCAGAGTCCTAAATTTGACATAATTAGGAATTTTTAAATGTACTTACTGTAATATTGGTGCTGGTCTGAACTTTCATCTATAAACAGAGAATAATGAAGTCAAATCAGCACTAAGATTAAAAATGTGTGTTGACTCTAAAACATACAACATTTCCTGTATTTAAACATGCTTGTTATTTCTACTCTCCAAAAATCCCCTCTTGCTCTGTAGAATATGTATTGTTTAATTGGGAAAGTTTTAACTTTTATGACTTGTCTGTCAGGCTGATAACCATGCCCTTACAGTCTTATACATTACTAATCATGTTTTCCCTTCGATTTTCAAATTGCCTCATATTATTTAGCTATTTTAAGCAACAATTGTTCCCCAAAATTAGGAATACAAAATAACACTAACATCAATGGCAAGGGTGGTTAAAAGCATGTTCAATAGATCAATATGGATATAGATTCATGTTGAAGGGGGAAAGGCATTGTTTCTTTTGAAAGTAATCTCTCAAATTAGAAAGATTTAAGTAGTGAGCTTCCTCTAAAAGTAACTGAATTCCATGCCCTGACTACTATGCTAGCTAAGAATCAATTTATCCCATGCACAGTTATGTCCTTGAGCAGCCTCTATAACCAGTAGACATGTTGTTGTTTTTTTTTTTTAAATTTATTTATTTATTTATACAAGCACTGGATACAGTCAGAAGCGCGGGAGGGTGAGAGAATTCACCAGAGCCAGAGCGGGGAGCAGAGCAGGCAGAAGGACCGAAGTACACTGCTGAGGGGAGCAGCGGGCGGCAGGAGAGGTCTGCGCCCCATGTGGGACCCTCCTCCGGTGGAAGCAGCCGGGGATCAAACCGGCGCCGCAGAGGCCGCGGGCAGCTTTGCAACCCAGCGCTCAACCGCTGCGCCACCGGGGAGACCCCAGTAAACATGTTCATTAATACCAAGCTGAGTAGTTGAAGTATATTGACATGGATTTTTTTTTTTACATGCTCAAATGATCTTGGGAAGAGTCTGTCCAAAGGAATTGATGATATGACAAAGAGAAAAAGAAAATCAGAAGGAGCACTAAAATTATAAATAGTGTTCATTGCAGACTGTGTTTCATCTAAGTAATTCAAGACATCTTTTTCCAATTTGGAAAATGTTCTAGAAGGGAACAATAAAGTGCTCTAAGCTATCTGCCGAGCAGAGAATATAACACCAGTGGCTTCCTCTTCTACTTTTCTTCCTCAATATTTAGTGGAAGTCACATATTTAATGTTCTCTTGTTTTCTTTGACTATTATGGAATCCTCTAGTTTGTTTTGAATTTTGTAAATCTATTTTTTCAGGATTTTTTTTTTAACATTTAGTCTATTTTGCCATGGTCTCCAGAGGGCAGCATGAAATCTGGTAACAGTATTCTGCTTCAAAGAGAACTTAAATTATGAATTAACCTATTAAAAGATATTTTGAGTTATTAACAGTTACCTTGTAATAAATTATTCCTGTCACCTACCCTGCAAATTACTTTCACAGAGAACATGTTATTTGTAAGGCAAGCAACATTCAAAATACTACTTATTTCTGGTGTTACAAGTCTTCAAATAGTTAATTTTTAGCAATCTTTCTTCTCCCATTGCATTAATAAAAACAGATGTGATTGTGAATATACATGTGTGACCTATGGACATGTGTGACACCATGTGTGTGTGTGTGTGAGAGAGAGAGAAAGAGAGAGAGAGAGAGAGAGACATCTCTGGTAATATAATGCTATTTTATTTATTTCACATAACCTGGAGCTATTTCATTATGCAGATAACTATTTTCCTTCTCACGTTTTCCCCGAGATACAACCTTTGTTCTGTTTTTCAGGAAATAAAGGTAGTAAATAAGAAAAATAATGCAAAGAAAGAAAAAGAGATGGAAGAAGCTTTTCCTATTTAAATGAGGCACATCCATTTTTGTTTTCATCTCATTTTTCTTCATCACTACTGCCAATATTTTTTGTGTTTACAATGATGATAAACACTTTGTGAGTAGTAACTCATCTAAGCACATAACTACCTTGGGAGGTTTTCATGAATAGAAACAAGGGAATGGAAGTGAAGCAGGAGCACACACAGGTGCATGTGCTGATGCTGGGCAGGAAGGCCAGGCTCCACACCTGCATAGGAGCCTCCCCCATCTCCTCAGGACCCAGCAGTCCTGCTCCTCAGGCACAGCCTTCTGCCTGTAACAGGATCATTGGAAGGCTAAAATTAATGTTAACACTTAATAATATGATGACTACTTAAAATAAATTTTACTTGTATAAAGCTTGTTTCTAGTTGGAATTGAACTAATATTCAGTTTATTTTTGATATTTAACACCAGCCACCCTTTATTTTCGTAGTGTAATGCTATTTCAAGTATGTCATTATAGTTTCCATTTAAATCTCTCGTATTGTACAGGTGTGTAGGGTCAGGAAAAATGTAGGCTTTTCTGCCCTCTTGCCATCAGGATAGATGTTGGATTCTTTCAGTCCTGAATGGATGCCTGATAGCTGGCACCTGGAGTAGGGTGTGGGCATAGGTAGATGGGATTCACCTGGGCTAAGACTGGGCTTTTAAAGGCAGCGTCACGGGGATGCCAGCAGAAGCAGAGAGAAGCAAGAGAAGCAGAAGCAGAAGCAGAGAGAAGCAAGAGAAGCAGAAGCAGAGAGAAGCAAGAGAAGCAAGAGAAGCAGAAGCCGAGAGGAAGAGAACGTCAGAGAGCCCAGATAGAGTTAAGATTTGCTGGGGGCTGGGAGGACTGCCAGCCTCCCGGCCCCCCAGCACTCCTGCCTGCCATGTACCCGCTAAATCCCAATAAAAAACCTGCAAAAAACCACTGAGGACTCTGACTCCTCCTTTACCCGGTCTGCTGGATCCTAGAAAACCTGCTCAGTGGTCCTTCCTGCCCTCTACAATTGGTGTAAGTCGGCAAGATGATCCATGCAGACGGGTATGGAGCCCTCCAAAGACCTGGAGGGACTAAGGAGTAGCAGACTGTTTGCCTGTGACAATGCTGGAGGCGTCATGGAGGCACAGGAGATGGACGAGGCCCAGGAGCTACAGAACGAGACCTTATGTGAAGGAGATGCCCAAGAGGACCAGCCAATGACCCCTGAGGCAACAGAATCGTCGGGGAAGAGAGGACCATGATTCAGAGCTCGCCGGTGCTGATGGCAGGGAGAGGCCTAATGGACTTGAACTAATGAACTTGGACTGACAATCCCAACAGAATGTGGAGGACCTTGGCAGGTTATGTTTTTTTTTTGAGAATCTGGGGGTGGCCAGTGGGCCTTGATGGCCAAAAGCAGCCTGTGTATGCCCACCAGCCAGGTGGAGGAAAAAAGCCAACCAAGAAGGCAAAAGCTGGTGCTGATGCTAAGTTTGAGAAGCCTTGAGTGGCTGCTAAGCACTAAGTAAGCTGAGGAAGGCCAGTGAGTCTCGTAAAATCACTTGTGGGTGATGACCTGCTTGTTGTCAAGTGAGGGTGAGGAGCTGAGGAACCCGTCCTTGGGGGATGGGTGGGGAACGTGGCTTGGATTGGAGCCCAAGCTGAATGTAGAGTTTGTATCCAAGGATCTCCGACCCATGTGCTTGTGCATTGGGTTGGCCTGAGTGCAGGGGTCTGCGAGTCGCATTGGTGGCTACGAAAGCCAAGTGTTGGAGCTACAGCAGACAGAAACCCTGAGGGTTGGGCGATTACCCCCAAAGAGTGGAGAATCGCCAATCCAGGAGTGAGTGCATCCTGGGGGTGGATGTGGTGTGTGGCTTGTAGCCGAGACTACAGCCAGAGAAGGCCAGGAAGCCTGACGGCTCCTGGTGTGTTACAGTAGATGCCGTGAGTGATTCCCCTCCCTCGTATGAGCAGTGCCTTCGGCAGCAGATTTGGTGACTCATCTGCTGGTCTTTTGCACTAGGTTGGGGTCCTGCCTGGACTTGTGTTCTGTTGTATTTTGTTATATTGTGATGTATTTACTTTTGTGGGCCATGGCTGCATTGTTTATGTTTGCTAAGAAAATTGTATATATGTAGATTGTATGGCAGAAAACTGAGGGGGTGGTCTGTAGGGTAAGGAAAAATGTCAGGCTTTTCTGCCCTCCTGCCATCAGGATAGATGATGGATCCTTGCGGTCCTGAATGCATGCCTGATGGCGGGCACCTGGAGTCAGGTGTGGGCATAGGTAGATGGGATTCACCTGGGCTAAGACTGGGCTTTTAAGGGCGGCATCACGGGGACGCCAGCAGAAGCAGAGAGAAGCAAGAGAAGCAGAAGCCAAGAGAGAGGAAGAAAACGTCATAGAGTCCAGATAGAGTTAAGAATTTTGCTGGGGGCTGGGAGAACTGCCAGCCTCCCGCACCCCCAGCACTCCTGCCTGCCATGTACCCGCTAAATCCCAATAAAAGACCTGCAAAAAACCACTGAGGACTCTGACTCCTCCTTTACCTGGACTGCTGGATCAGAAAACCTGCACTGTGGCCAGTCCTGCCCTTACAAGGTGGAAGACAAAAAGTTGGATCTCTGGAAAGAGATGATATTAATAACAGAAATGCCTTGCAATTATATGGGGATTTACTACTCAAAAAGTGGTTCATTACCTTCTGTAGTGGCAGGATGGGACAGAGCAGGATCTTTATGATCCTACGCAGACAGGTAAAGGAGGAGTCCTGGAGCCCTCGGTGGCTTTTCCAGGCTTTTATTGGGATTTTACCAGGTACATGGCAGGCAGGGGTACCAGGGGGCCGGCAGGCCTGCCAGTCCCCAGAGAATCTTCACTCTTGCCCCTACTTCTCTGCTGGTTCTCTTCCTATGGTTCCGTTCTGCTCTCTGGCTTGTTCTGTTCTTGTCTCTGTGACACAGCCCTTATAAGGCCCGTCTCAGCCCAGGTATACCCACCTACGTATGCCTACACCCTACTCCAGGTGCCCACCAACAGGCATGCATTCAGGACTGCAGGGATCCATCATCAACGCTAATGGCGGGAGGGCAGAAAAGCCTGACAATCCCAATGCCTTCATTTAACTTTCACTACAAATCCTCTGAAGGAGAAATGATTGGTCCTACTGTCCTCATTATACAAATGTTAAAAAGAGATATGAAAATATAAGAACTTTAAGTTGCCATTTAAAATTATAGTTAATGAAATAAAAGGGATAGAATTTAAGCAATTCTTTTACTCCAAGTCCAAGGTTCTTGTTGGGACATTTTATTACTTGGTAAGATTGTGGCAAAATCATTTCACATGTGAGATTTTCTGATTTTATCTGAGAAATGATCTAGGATTGTTCATTAATTGTGCTGATGCCACATGGTTTAACATGACATTCTGAGGCACAACCAAGTATATTACTAAAATCTCAGATTGTTCTGGGGCTCAATAATTTCCTTATTTTATAAGGAAATTAATGTGATGTTATGTAATTAAAGTAATGTCAGGCTTTATTTTTTGGAATAACTTAGAAATATGGTCTATACATGCTGTATCTGGTAAATATGCATGATGAACAGACAAAACAAAATTGAGGATGGGAGGGAGGGAAGGAGAGAGGAAGGGGAGAGAAAATTGGAGGTGGGGGAGCAAAGGAGGAATGCAAGTTTTCAAATTACCTGGTTATTAAAGACTGTTATTAATCCTTTCTGAGAAGCTGTTATTAGTAAATCCAACTGAGGAATCTTGACAATGCACTTAATCACATCCCGTCTTCTACTACCTGGTATGGCATAAAGTCATGTCAATTTCCAACAACAAAGATCTTAAAACTCATTTGTTAAGCTTGTTTTTAAAAATAGAAAACAAAAAGAAAGCAAACCCCTATATCTAGAAAGCTCCAAGTTATATAAAAATCAAAGTAGAATAAAAACCATTAGTCATTCATTTTTAATTATTCCCAGACATAGTAATCTGTGTTGATAGCACAGTCTAAGAAAATGTGGTATATGATTTCCGAGGAAAAAAAAAATAAACCTGCCCCCACATACACAAATTTACACATTTGTGTGCACATTCACAGAGAATGAGTTTTCCACAGATGTTTTACAATCATTTCTATTTTGAGATTTTCATATCTCAAGAAAATCTACTTAAACTGTCACTATCATGGTTTATACAAAATAAAAACCTAAGCTTATCTCAGGCTTTCCAGTGTGAAAAATAAAGCTATCTCACTACTGTTATTAATGTTTTCTTTTTACTTTGTGCACTTTGAAAAAGTGCTAAGTTACTTTTCTGCTTCATTAATTCTGTACTGAATGATGAAGTCACATATATTGGTCCTTTCCCAGGGTGGTTTAGTTTCTATTAAAGTCTGAGGAATAACAAATGAGCTGATCTTATACTCTAGTATTATCCCCCTAATCCATACATTCTCAATAGGAAAATATTGCCATAGGTGTGGTGTAGGGTAAGGTAAAAAGTATCAGGCTTTTCTGCCCTCCCACCATTAGGATAGATGATAGAACTCTGTGGTCCTGAATGCATGCGTGATGGCGGGCACCTGGAGTAGGGTGTGGGCATAGGTAGATGGGATTCACCTGGGCTAAGATTGGGCTTTTAAGGGCAGCATCGCAGGGATGCCAGCAGAAGCCGAGAGAAGAGAAGCAGTAGAAGCTGAGAAGCGGAAAAGCAGAAGCAGAACTATGAGAAAGCAGAGCAGCAGAGATCACCAGAGAGCCCAAACAGAGGGAAGACTTGCTGGGGGCTGGGAGGCCTGCCAGCCTCCTGGCCCCCCAGCGGCCCTGCCTGCCGTGTACCTGATAATCCCAATAAAAGCCTGCAAAAGCCAGTGAGGGCTCCATGACTCTGTCCTCCTTTACCCAGTCTTCAGGATCAGAAAACCTGCACTGTGTCCCTGCCTGTCCATACAATCGGCGTAGTCAGCAGGATGATCCATGCAGATGGGTATGGAGCCCTCTGAAGACCTGGAGGGACTAAGGAGTAACAGACTGTGTTTGCCTGTGACAACGCTAGAGGCGTCATGGTGGCACAGGAGATAGACAAGATCCAGGAGTTACAGAACGAGACCTCGCATAAAGGAGACAGCCTGAGAGGACCAGCCAAGACCCCTGAGGCAGCAGAATCATCGGTGAAAGAAAGGACCGCAATTCAGAGCTCGCCAGTGCTGATGCAGGGAGAGGCCTGATGAACTTGGACTAATGGAGCTGGACTGACAATCCTGCCAGAAGGCGGAGGACCTTGCAGGTTGATATGTTTTGGGACCCTGGGGTTGGAACAGTTTTGTTTGTAAACCCCAGGACACAGGAATCTGGGGGTGATCAGTAGGCCTTGATAGCCAAAAGCAGCCTATATATGTCCAGCAGCTAGGCAGAGGAGAAAAAGCCAACTGAGAAGGCAAAAGCTGGTACTGATGCTAAGTTTGGGAAGTGCTGAGTGGCTGTTAAGCACTAAGTAAGCTGAGGAAGGCCAGTGAGTCTCATAAAATCACCTGTGGGTGATGCCTTGCTTGTTGTTGAGTGAAGATGAACTGAGGAACCTGTCATTGGGGGACGGGTGGAGAACATGGCTTGGGGTGGAGCCCAAGCCAAAGAGGGGACCCAAGAGAGGCCGCATGTGGAGTTTGAATCACCAACCCATATGCTTGTGCAATGGGTTGGCCTGGGTGCAGGGGTCTGCATGTTGCATTGGTGGCTATGAAAGCCAAGTGTTGGAGTGACTGCAGACAGAAACCCCGAGGGTTGGCGATTACCCTCAACAGTATAGAATCGCCAATCCAGGAGTGAGTGCTTCCTGGGGGTGGATGTGGTGTGTGGCTTGTAGCCTAGACTACAGCCAGAGGCCAGGAAGCACGATGGCTCCTTGTGTGTGACAGTAAGATGCTGTGAGTGGTTCCCCTCCCTTGTATGAGCAGTGCCTTTGGCAGCAGATTTGGTGGCTCATCTGCTGGTGCCAATAATTGTCTTTTGCCACTAGGTTGTTGTCCTCCCTGGAATTATTTGTGGTCTGTTGTACTTTATGTATTTTGTTGTTATATTGTGATGTATTTGTTTTTGTGGGCCATGGCTGCATTGTTTATGTTTGCCAAGAAACAAAATTGTATATATGTAGATTGTATGGCAGAAAATCCTGAGGGGGTGGATTGTAGGGTAAGGTAAAAAGTATCAGGCTTTTCTGCCCTCCTGCCATTAAGATAGATGACGGAACCCTGAGGTCCTGAATGCATGCTTGATGGCGGGCACCTGGAGTAGGGTGTGGGCATAGGTAGATGGGATTCACCTAGGCTAAGACTGGGCTCTTAAGGGTGGCGTCATGGGGACGCCAGCAGAAGCCAAGAGAAGCAAAGCAGTAGAAGCTGAGAAGCAGAAAAGCAGAAGGAGAGCAGAGCAGCAGAGATCACCAGAGAGCCCAGACAGAGTGAAGACTTGCTGGGGCCTGGGAGGCTGCCAGCAGCACTGCCTGCCATGTACCTGGTAATCCAAATAAAAGCCTGCAATAGCCAGTGAGGGTTCCATGACTCTTTTCTCCTTTACCCTGTCTGCATGGGATCATAGAAAACCTGCACTGTGTCCCTTCCTGCCTATACATGTGGGCAGATTGGGTTTTGAGGGAATGTGGATGAGCCTTACCCATTTTGCAGAAAAATTAGATATACAGACAGTCCATAAACAGATACACAAAATGTCTGCGGTATTATGATGTCATGGGGAGGGGCAGTTAGGAAAAGCAATGCCTAAGAGGATCCTTGGAGGTCAACAATGAAAAAAAGAATAAAAGGTTGAGAACACCATCCTAACTAAGCTATCACCATCATCTCTGCTTTCTCCCCTTCCTGCTATAGACTCTTTGCAACACAGAAGCCAGGCTAAACCTTTACAGTATAACTCAGATAAGGTTTCCCCTAGCTCCTTAACCCTCTCATAGTTTTCTGTCTTAGATGACTTTAGTTAGAAGGCCCTAGACACCTGTCCAAAGTCCACTTCTACCGCACTCCCCCCTCAAACCTCCTGGTCTTTTACCACCTCCTCAGTGCAGTCTTCCCTTACCAACCTTATAAATTACAGCATCATGCTCCTGTCACTGAATGGTTGTTTTTCAGGCACTCCTGCTTTGTTGTACGCTGCAACCTGCTTATGTAAATTTTTTCTGATAGCACTTACTGCCTAATATATGTGTTTGTGTGTGCGTGTATATATATATATATATATATATATATATATATATATCTCCATATTTTTGTCTCTCCTTAGTGTAAAATTACTCATTAGTGTAAAATTCCATAACGTCACAGATTTTTCATTGGTCACTGCTATGTCCTCAACACTTAGAAGAGCACCTGGCCCCACATAATAGACCTTAATAATGTTTGTTTATTAAATAAATAAACTACAGAAACTAAATGCCTCCTAGAAAGATGCTTTCCATGTTTTAACTTAGCATGCTTGCAACTTGCCTCCCAGCTCACTGGCCCTCCTCAGCTAAATGGTGGTGGAAGCAGGGACAACACCTGCTTATGTATTTATGATAATCGTTTCCATGGCCAAAGTTGAGTTCTATTGAGGCCCATGGTTGGGCTAAGGAAGGGTGAGTTGAGCTCACAAAGGACTGATGAAAGTTCAGGTAACTTTTAAAGGATCAACAGATTCGAGCTAGATGACATACTTCATCTCAACTTATGAAGTGAACTCTGGAGAATCTGGGAAGATTCCAGGAATTTTCCTTTCCCTTTCTTGTACTTCATCCTCCCCAGAGAGAAGGAAGGAAAGGAAAATCAAAGTGTCAACATTTGTGAGGGATGTGTTGGGTCCCCAATTCAAATTTTAAAATAAATATCATACATAAACTGGGGAGTTCCCTCTATAGCACACTTTGTGATTGGCCTACTTTGTGATTGGCCCAGAGTTAAATTTGAGAGATTTAGGGTTTAATTCCAGAAGTCAATCAAGGGTGATAATGTGGGGCAGTATTCTACTTAGTGAAAATGTAAAAATTCAATTTTAGAATATTTTTAAATGAAATGTGATTTAATTTACTACCAGAGCATGAATTATTAAGATGCCACCATAGAAAGATTTAAAATGAGATATGAGCCTCTTCAGCAAAAAGTGAATTTTTCCCCATCACATACCTTACTTAGTGTCTTTCTAACTGATAAGAGCATTTCACTCTCAATTGCAAGTATATTATCTTCTGATATTGCATAACAAAGTGTCACTTTCCACCCCCAACCAGTTACAAAGTATTGAGCTACTAAATAAAATGAAAAAAAATGATTATATTGAAATGTTGTTGTTCAATATTTATTTTTGAGAAAGTATTAAAATTCACATTAATTTTTATGGCAAATTAAAATTTCACCTGAGATTACAATTCGCTGTTTTCTAGAAACAAAGAAAACCAAATTTTCTTCATCCATCTGGGAAGAAAGAGACTCTTCTTCAGAGAAGTATCCAAAGATCTAAAATTAAAAGAAAAACAGCACACACACATATAAATATGCACAATATCTCAGAAAATGGCTGAGATATTGTTATGATTTAATCTGGTTAAGTTTAAAGTCTAATTTTAGCTTTGTAAATACCAGGGGTTTCCCATATCAAGAGAAGGCAGTTTAATATATTCAACAAGTTGTGTGCCAAAGGCACGTGATTGTTGTGCAGTCATGTTTTTTTTTTTTTTCCTATGCGTGAACTGAGGCTGGCGTTCTTAATCAGACTGATAGTCCAGTTAGGAACTAGCAGTTATTATGAAGTCACATATATTTCATCAGGCAGGATTCCAGATAAGAACATGGACGCTGAATTTGGCACACCCACCTGACTATTCCTATCCATTTTGCATAAGTCTTCCTGGGTAAGATTTTTTTCATCCCTCCTAAGGAGGAGTTACGGCATTTTTCAGAGACTGCAGTTTCTCTAACCGTTCCAAAGCCTACTCTCTAGATGGTATATTTCTATGAAAGAGCCTGAAGGAGAAGTCTATTTGTGAATAAGTTGTCAAGTTATATATTTCCAAGAAATTAAAAAATAATACTGCTGTTCAGTTGCAGTTCTCATGAATTTGAGACTAGTTGATGCTGGTGAAGGATAAGCAGAATAAACTGGGGAAATCTTCTGAGACATTTGTGAGTGTACATATGAACCACAGGGAATCTTGTCAATTTGCAGTTTCTGACTCAGCTGGGGTGGGATCTTGAGAATGTGCCTTTCTAACAAGATCCCCATGAAGGGCCACACTTTAAGTATAAAAAACTAAAAGATTCAGTTAAAAAGAAATCAATCCAGCTATATATCAGATTGTTTTAATGACATTCCTTTATTTGATCCTAATGAGGCTCAGTGTTATATGTTAATGTGCGCATTCATTGGGTGCTTCACAAATGTTACTACCTCTTCTTTTATATCCAGACCTTATACATGCAAAGACTAGCAAAATAATTTCATCATATTTAGACATTCTTATTTTTTCTACGAAATCAGCATTCAAAATAAACTTGAATAAGGATGGTTTTTCATACGTCTCAACTTTAGGATAAATACTTTCTTTTCAGAAATCACAGTTCATTTTCAATGAGTACAGAACCTCTGGATTTAGCATCAAATTACCTCTGAAGGATTAAGAAAAGAGGAAGAAGAGAGCTTCCAATAGATCTAAGATGGAATGGATAGGAAACTTCTGTCACTGGAATATCCTAACCATCACTCATTGATGAGTTAACTGTCAAATATTGATCTACACCTTAGCCTTGTATCATTTGAATCACAGCTTGGCCTTATGGCAAGGAGCATACACTGTGGAGCAAGACAATCCTGTGTCTGAGTCCAGGTGTTATAGTTAATTTGTATTCAGAATTTGGACAAACCTTCATCTCCTTAGGTCTAAATTTCCTTATAAGTAGAATAAAAGAACAAACTTCTGAGGTTTTTAAACAATCTTTAGGGTCTCCCTGGTGGCCCAAGAGTTAAGCAAAGCAAGGTGAAGCTATATGCAGCCATTGCAGCATGAGATTGATCCCTGGCCAGGGAGCTACCCACATGGTGCAGCAGACCTCTCCTGACTCCCCCACTGTTCCCCTCAGCAGTGTGTTTCAGTCAATCTGCCTGTTCTGTTCCCCACTCTGTCTCTGGTGAGTCCTCTCAGCCCCCGCACCTCTGGCCTGTATCCCAGGTCTTGTATGCATAAATAAGTAAATCTTTAAAAAAAAAAAATCTTTAAGTGACTTGAGTCACATGATGCATTTGTACTGTGTAACACAGAGTAATTGTTTAACAACTACATTGTGTATGGCAGTATACCCACAACTATATATATCTACATAAATATAATTAGAAAGCTTGCATTAAGAAGGCTTAATGGGGCCTCCTCTGGTGGTGCAGCATTTGAGTGATGGGCTGCGAAGCTGCCCGCAGCCTCTGCAGTGCCGGTTCGATCCCTGGCCGCCTGCAAGGGTCCCACATGGCGAGCAGACCTTTCCTGCCTCGCCCACTGCTCCCCTCAGCAGTGTACTTCATCAGTCTACCTGTTCTGCTCTCCACTCTGGCTCTGGTGAATTCTCTCACCCTCCTGTGCTTCTGACTGTACCCAGTGCTTGTATAAATAAATATTTTTTTTTAAAAGAAGTCGTAATGGAAGACAGAAGAAAATATGAATAATAAATTATGTGAAGACCATAGCCACTAATAGAGAAAATTAGGCTCTCTTTGGTGATGATATTTTAAATCAGCAGTCCACTGAGGGATGGAACTAGTTCTTACATAAAAAAGGCTAGTCAGATCGGCACTGTAATAAGCTGATGTGTGTGTAACCTTACTGGGAAAGATGTACATGATTTCAGCAGCTAATCAGAAATGAGAAGGAAATTCATCCCCTTGTTCCTCTAGTCCATCAGGCCCCTGCTTTTGTTTTTTTCTTACTCAACTTAGAATTGGTGGTCTGCCAGCTCCATCACACATCTCCACAGTCCTCCATCCATGCACTGACATGTCAAAAAAACCCACTGCTGGTAAATACACTGCCTGCTCTTGTGCTACAGTGGCTGATTAGCTACACAGAAAATTTCCCTGCTCTATGGATGGGCCACCAATCCATGAGCTCCTGGGTCTTCAGGGCCAACCAGCCATCATCCCATGTGTCCCATAGTGATTTTGTTCATAGTCCACAGAAATTATGTACTCTTATAAAATGTGATTCCACCTCCTGTCACTCTCAACAGGTGCTCACAGCTCCTTCTTCAGATGATTATAGAAATCACTAGACAAGTGTTTCCTCAGCAACATGCCACCTTACTTACAAACCAACCTGGTTTTGCATTCATCCATTCTTCCTTCCTTCCCTGTTTTTGAAGATTTATTTATGCATACAAGAACGGTGTGTAATCAGAGGTGGGGGGTGGGTGAGAGGATTCACCAGAGAGAGTGGGGAGCAGAACAGGTGGACTGAAATACAATGCTGAGAGAAGCAGCAGGCGAGACAGGAGAGGTCTGCTGGGCCATGTGGGTTGCTCTCTGGCTGACCAGGTGCTGCAGTGGCTGGTTATAGCTTGATAGAGCTTTCTTTAACCCCTGTGCCACCAGGAAGGCTCTCTTCTTCCCTTTTAGAGGAAACCTTTATGAAGCAAATCCCTTCACTAATTCTCTACATACCAGTCCTTTTCATCTCTTTAGAGCTTGTCTACTTTGTTTCCCATAGTACCTTCTATTTGCCCCATTTACTAAATTTATCTTTCAGTATGTTCAAATCTCTCCCATCTTAAAAACAAAAATGTAACAATTATTTCAAAGGCAAGGACAAATAATAATTTATCCTTTTCTTACTTTTCTCCAAAGTCTTTCCCCAAGCATTGTAACTTATTCTACTGCGTCAGATTTGATTCCTTTAACCACCACTACATTTTATTTTTCATTGCCTGTAATGTCAGACATACTCTTCATTTTATTTTTGTTGTTGCTGAGATAAATTGGTTTACAATACTACATGATTTGAGGAATAGGTTCATATGTCCTCAGATAAATATCACTGCACTCACCCATCACAAAAGCACCCATAGTCCTTTACTCTAGACATGGGGCTCACTGCCACCTTTGTTCCCATCTCTAACCTCCCTCTTCCTCGAGTAACCTCAGTTTTGCTGTCTTATTTCTGATTTTTCCGGCTTTGTTTTGTTAGTTCCTGTATTTTGTTTCTCTATATTCTAAACATGAATGTAATCATCTAGTATTTGTCTTTCTCCTTCTGACTTATTACACTTAGCATAATCTCCTCAAGTTCCATTCATGTTGTTGTCAATGGCATGAGTTTATCTTTTTTTTTTTTTCAATAGCTGAGTAGTATTCTATTGTGTATAAATACACGACATCTTCTTAATATTCTTTTCTGTCTGGGCAGAGACACGCTCTTTTTGAACTTGAACGCTTCTCTTTATAGTATTCTATTGCAACTGGCACAAATGCCATGACCTTAAAAACATCTATTTGTTAACTCACAGTTCTTTAGGTTAGATGCCCAACATGGGTCTCAATGAGAAAACTGTCTTTTACTGAAGACTTGGGGGAAAGTCTGCTTTCAAACTCATTCAGGCTGTTGGCCGATGTTCCCTTTTCTCTGTCGTCAGCTTGGGGTCCCTTACATTCTAGAGGCCTTTCCTCAGTTCTATAATACAGTCCCTTACACTTCAGCACCAATAACAATGCTTCAATTTCACCTCAAGCTTGGAAATTTACTTCTGCTTTCTTTTCAGGGATTCATGTGATATCCATTGTGCCAACCCAGATAACTTAGGAAAATCTTCCCATATTAAGGTCAGCTAATTAGTAAACTTAATTACATCTGTGAATTCCCTTCACAGCAGTACCTAAATTGGTGTTTGATTAAATAAGTAGGGAAAAGGAAACTTTTCTCTATAGTAGAATTCTGCCTCTTGTATCCTCATTTTACAAATGCTTTTTGGTACAATTTAAATTATTTGTGCAGGGTCTCCCTGGTGGTACAGCAGTTGAGAGCTGGGTTGTGAAGATGCCTGAAGCTTCTGCAGCGCCAGTTCAATCCCTAGCCACCGGCTAGGGTCCCACATGGCATGCAGACCTCTCCTGCCGCCCACTGCTCCCCTCAGCAGTATATTTCATCAGTCTGCCTGTTCTGCTCCCCACTCTGGCTCTCGTGAATTCTCTCACCCTCCTGCGCTTCTGACTGTACCCAGTGCGTGTATAGATAAATAAATAAATCTTTAAAATAAATAAATAAATAATTTGTGCAAAATACAATAAGAAAATGACAAATGTTAGCAGTCAATTTCACCTTGGAAACAGATTAGGCAATAATTTTCAGAAAATAATGTGAAATGATGATGATGATTTTTCTTCTAATAAATTTCAGTGTTTCTCAGGAGTGGAGGAATTCCTAACCATATGTGTTGCACTTAATTGGAAATGGGACGTGATCACATAGCAGTTAGTACTCTGCATTAGGAAACGATATCTTATGTATTTATGAAGCCTATATTTAAAGAGCAATTTATGGTAATTTAAGCTGATTGATAATTTTGGTGTAACTTTTATGGACATAGTGACAGTATATTTGTTAAGTGTCTAAGAAGAGACATGGGAAGAAGTCAAGTAGTGTCTTATAAGAGACAATATTTAGTGCTTTAGTGCTTTAGATTAGGCATGGGTCCACATCCTGATTCTACTGCCTGCCAGTCACAGAATCTCAGGCAATTTTCTTAATTTCTCTAAACCTGAGTTTCCCCAGGTAAAATAAGGATAATCAATAATATCCTCATCCTAATGCCTTTGTGTGGTCACTAAATGAGGAAGTACATGATGGAAATAATTAGTAAATAGGAAGATTAGACAGTACTTGGATTTCACCATCTGCCAGGTAGGCACCTTTGATGTTTGAATTAATATATAATACCCAATTTTGTAAGAGACAGTTTAGGAAACAGCTGGTCAGCTTTGCCATCTTACAGCACATCAGCCACACACATTGCTGTACATGTATTTATAGTCACATCTATATATAGGTAGGTGCCATCATGTGAAACAACTGCTCTCATAAAAATGACAAATACTTTTCACCACTGAGTTTGATGTTTGCTAAGGGTTTGTGATGCAATATCTTTATTAAGTTGAGATATGTATTTTCCCATTTTATTAAAAGATTTACCATAAGTGGGTATAGATTATGTTGAAAGATTTGCCAGCATCTATTGAAATGATGGTGAAATGTTTAGCTTTCTATTGTTGATCTGGTAATTGATTGATTTGCTCATGTAGAACCAACCATGTATCCTGGGTATGAATCCTTACTATTCAAATGGATAACTCTCTTAATGTATTGTTGAATTTGAGTTAAGAATTTGTTGATAATTTTTGCATCTTCATTCATAATATGTGATATTCTTATCAAAATGGAGTAAAAACTTGGATATCAGACCCAAAACCACAAAAACATAGGGGATACACTGCTGGACAACAACTACAGAGATGTATTGGGGGATATAATTCCAAGGGCCTGAGAACCAAAAGCAAAAACAAGCAATAATAAATAATGTAAGTAATAAACAAAAATAAACATGTAACTACATGAAACCAAATCCCTTTTTAACATGAAAGAAATCACCACCACCACACACACACACACAAACACACACACACACACATTATGATATGGACTGGGAGAAGATATTTGCACATCATACATCTGACAAGGCATTAATTTCCAAAATATGTAAAAAACTCACAACTCAACAACAAAGAAGCAAACAACCTAATCAAAAAAATAGACAAAAAGATTGCATCAAGATGGTAGCAGAGTGAAGCTTCCTCCAGACAGAAGCAATAAAACCAATGCAAAACAAAGGTAAAAACCCCTGATCATCAACACATGCAATAGGAGCATTAGCACTAGTGGAAGTGGTAGGAAAACTCTAAGTGACCTTTGTTTAAGTAACAACAAGGCAGTACATCACACAGTAGGAGAAGTGGCTATGATCCTCAGCCCCCTAGATAATGACTTATGCATATGCCAAGATAGGGTCTCCAACAACCCAGTACTACACAGGATAACAATGTGAAAAGGAGGTACCCAGGATAGAGGGTATAATGCAGAAGAACTACAGAGGTGAGGGGTTATAGAGCTCAGATTATTGGCTTGAGTCTGAGGCTCATAACACAAAACAGTTATAGGCTGATTCAGATCAAAGCACCTGGATGAAAATGATAATATGAGTTACCAGAATCTATGCTATACAGCAACATCAGTCTTAAGGGAGAAGATAATTACAATATACATCCACATTAAAAAGCAAGAAAAACTCCAAACAAGATTACCTTGATAACAAAAAATACAAAGGCAAAAATATTATACTCCAATATCCTTGAAGGTTGACGCAAAATATTTTCAAGATACAACAATCAAGAATTACACACCATGATCAAGTAGGATTTATCCCAGGAATGCAAGGATAGTTTGCTATATGTGAATCAATTAATGGAATATATCATAACAACCAGAGTAAAGATAAAAACCACATGGTATTATGAATTAAGGCAGAAAAATCATTTGACAAGATTTAACACCCATTATGATAAAAATTATAAACAAAATGAGAAAAGAAGGAACCTACCTCAACTAATAAAGGCCATATGTCACTAGCCAGCAGTCATTATAATGCTCAATGGACGAATACTGAAAGCTTTAGTATCTGGTACAAAACAAAGATGCCCACTGTCAGCACCTCTCTTTAATTTAGGATTAGAGGTCTTGACCAGAGATATCAGACAAGGACAGGAAATAAAAAAATCCAAATATGAGATAAAGAAGTGAAACAATCTTATTTGCAGGCAATAAGATATATACAGAAGATCCTAAAGACCAAAAAGTTATTAGAAACAATAAATGAAGTGGCTATTGGCAGACTACAAAATCAATATACAAAATCCATTTCTTTACATACATACGTATATAAGCAATGAACAATCCAAAAGAAATTAAGAAAGTAACTGCATTTACAATTGCTTAAAACGAATTAAGTACCTTGGAATAAACTCAACAATGGAGGTAAAAGACCTATACACTGAGAACAAGATGTTATTAAAGGGCTTAGCGATGTAAGGAAAGGAAGAGAATCAATGTAATCAAATGAGGTTTTTTGCCTAAATGTAATGACATCCACATCAAATTCCCAGTGATATTTTTCAAAGATACTGAACAAAAACATATTGAAATTCATATGGACTCACAAAAGGCCTTAAACTGCAAAAGCAACCTTAAGAGAAAAGGAGAGAAAGAGATATTGCATTAACTGATTTCAAATTTTACTATAAAGCAAACAACAGTATGAAAAATAGTTTGGTGCTGGCACAAAAAACAGGTACATGGATCAATGGAACAGAATTGAAAGCCTGGAATTATATTCACCAATATACAAGCACCTAATCTATAATAAAACACCATGACCATAAAATGAGGAAAAGACAGTCTCTTTAATAACTGGTAGAGGGAAAAATGGAAAGTCACACAAAGAAAGAATAAAGGTCGATTACTTGCCAATACCATACACAAAAAATAAACTCTAAATGGATTAAAGATTATAAATTACATAAGAAGAAAACATTGGCATACATACATTCTGTGTTATAAATAATAAAGATTATTTGGTGACTCAACCCCTATACTAAGGTATTAAAACAAAATATATAATTTGACTAGCTGAAGTAAAAAAGCTCCTATAAGCAAAAGAAATTTTAAGATTATTAAATAGTCTCATGGATAAGAAAAATATGTACACAATATGTATGATAAGGGATTAATTTCCAAGATATATAGAAAAAACTCATATAATTCAACAATAACAACAACAACAAAATAACCCAAATGATTCAATTAACAAATGAGCAGCAGACATGAACAGACAATTCACTAAAGAGGACACCCAGAAGGGCAAAAGACGAAAAAATGTTCATCATCTTTCCTAAGACAATTGCAAATTAAAACTAAAATCTCAGGCCTCCCCGGTGGCACAGCAGGTTGAGCGTAGTGCTGTGAAGCTGTCTGCAGCCTCGGCAACATGGGTTCGAATCCCGGCCGGCCAGGCAGATACCCACATGGCAGGGCAGACCTTTTCCTGTCTTGCCTGCTGCTCCCCTCAGCAGTGTTTTTGGTCATCTGCCTGTTCTGCTCCCTTTTGTGTCTCTGGTGAATTCTGTCATCCTCCCACACTTCTGGCCTGTACCCCAGTTCTTGTATAAATAAATAAATTTTAAAAATAAATAAATAAAACTAAAATCTCACACCTGTGAGAATGGCACTTAAAAAGCTTTCAACAACACATGCTGGCGATGATGCTGAGAAAAAGGAATCCTGTTACACTGTTGGTGGGATGTGAACTGATGAGACTATTATGGAAAAGAATCTAGACTTACCTTTAAAAATAAAAAAGGAAATCCTGTATGATCTGGCAACCATTTATTGGGCAGATATCCAAATGTTCTACAAGACTTGCAGCAGCATTATTTACAATAGCTAGGCCACTGAAGTCTAAATCTCTTTCAGTGGAAAATGGGTCAAAAAGATGTAGTCTATACATACACGAAATATTGCAAAATCACAAGAAAGGATGAAATACAGCTATTGTCAACAAAGTGGAGTGGTTTTGAAAAAAATCACTCTTGTATGTTTTCCTGTATGCAAGAACACATATCAGAATGATAAAAACAAATATTGGACATTCATAAAACAATTTAATAATTGGGCCTCCCCTGGTGGTGCACGGGATTGAGTGTTGCGCTCTGAAGCTGTCCGCAGCCTCTGCAGCACTGGTTGGATCCCGGGCCGCCGGCGAAGGTCCCACATGGCGCAGCAGACCTCTCCTGTCTTGCACACTGCTCCCCTCAGCAGTGTATTTCGTCAGTCTGCCTGTTCTGTTCCCCATTCTGTCTCTGGTGAATCCTCTCACCCTCCCACTCATCTGGCCTGTACCCCGGTTCTTGTATAAAATAAATAAATCTTTTTAAAAAACCCAACAATTTTATAATGTAAAATACTTTCAGAAACTACTGCACATCTACAAACATCCTCACTGCTTTGAGGTTAAAGGGAGGTAATGGACAGGAGACACAGGGATGTTGGTGTAGGCCAGGAGCTAGAAAAATCATAAGAAATATAAACTGTGGTATATGGAGTGGTTAGATGAGTATATCAAGGACTGATTATATTTAAAACCTGACAAAACCAGAACCCTACTATGAACCACAATTTCCCAGTCTTTAAGCTAAGAATAAAATGCACCATACCTAATTGTGGGGAAAGTTAAGTAAATAAATGCATACATGGGTACTGGAATATTACCTAGCACAGAACAAGTGATGTAACAAGAGATGTTTCTATATTCTCTGATATATGTGTATTTATGTAATGTATATATCACATAAACATATATGTATGCTTACATGTGTGTATATATCTACATTATGAAATTATGCAATTTGGAAAGATAGATTAGGAAATTTTTATAACTCTTATAACTATTCTAGAAGAAGCAGAACTCAGTAACAGACACAAACCTGACGGAAGGGACAGGCAAGTCTTAATTATTCATATTTCTTCATTATTCGAGCCTCCCTAGAATACTGGAAATACATGAATACTTTAACTTTCCTATGGTCCTATTTGAAAGGAATGAAAATCACAGATTGATTTTTGAATGATGAATCTCAGAAACAAATGTCTGGGCCCATCCTCTATTCCACAACTTTCTGAATATATAACCTTGAATAAGTAATTTACCTGCCTAAAAACAAATGTGCAAAGGACCTAAATAGACAATTCTTCAGAGAAGACACATGAAAAAATATTCAACATCACTTATAAGGGAAATGAAAGTCAAAACCAGAGAAAGATAACACTTTATCCCTGTGAGAGTGCCCTGTATGAAAAGACTGGAAACAACAAATGTTGGTGAAGGTGTGGAGAAAAAGGAACCCTCATCCACTGTTGGTGGGAAAGTAATTTGGTGCAGGTTTTATGGAAATTTCATGTGATCCAGCAATACTTCTGCTAGGTATTTACCCAAAGAATCTGAAAACTCTAATATGAAAATCATATGCACTCCTATATTCATAGTAGCAAGATTCACTATAGCTAAGTCATGATACCAATCTAAGTGCCCAATTATAGACAACTGAATAAAGAAATACAGAATATATATGCAATGGAATACTGCCCAGCTTCCAAAAAGATGATACAAAGATGGTACAATATGGATAGAGAATTAAGTCAGAAAGTAAGACACCAACTATATAATTTTATTTCTGGAACATAAATATAAATAACCAAAGAAAACAAACTGGCAAAGCACAGCAAAATGGTGCTTAGACTTGAAAAATTTACAGTTAACCAAAGGTAGTGGGGGTAAGGTAAAGAATGGGAGTCCTGGTAGCAGGTGATGAAAGTGTGATGCTGGATCCCAAAATTTTGTGGTTACGTAAATGACTAACAAAAAAAATGTTTAGTAAAAATAAATCATAAATGTTGCCACTTATACTTGTAATAGCACAATGTTACAATGCTTATTATAAATAACTTCCAAAGGGATACTAAAAACATCAAATGACTAGAATTTCTTGAGGAAAATTAATAGAGATGTTATACCAGATAAATTTGTTCAGAAGAGACAAAGTTTTATATTGTGAAAGGAAAGACTTTATAGGTGTAGGCATTTAAACCTGTCACATACACTTTGTGGATTTAACCCCTTTGGGAGGAATTTCATTTAATTATTTATTCTAGACTAAGAAAGGATAATGCCTGGATTGTATACTATAAACATGAAAGGCGACTACCTCACACCAGTCGATAGATGCATCAGGGTTGTTGCAGAGTTTTCTGTAAAAACATTTTACATCTTGATTCTTCACTTCTGGACCAAAGAATTCCTTTACCATTCCATAAAACTTTTCATAATCAATTGCATCTGTATAATCAATTGCACAAGAGTATTATTATAAAATTGCAAATTCCAAACTGCATTTTCAGCTGCTTTTCCTATTTGTTAATTTATTTCATTATTTTTGTATCTCTCATCCCCAATCTGGTAGCCTCAGTTTTGCAGTGATATTTCTAGGGTTTGTTTTTCATTAGATTTTAATAGACCCTTTTTTAGGGAACTCATGTTCTAGTGGGAGAAACAGAAAATTAACAAGTGAGCAAAAAGTGTTTACAGACAATGTCAGGCAAAGTTAGAATTAGACATTAGATTAGTGGTTCTGGATGGATGCAGTGAGAAGGGCATGAAGGAATATTCCAGAATACCAGAAATGCTCTCTATCTTGATCTGGTTGGTAATGCAGGCATGTTGACTGATGTCCAAATTTATTAAGCTAAATATTTTTGATTAATGTGTTCCATGGACTTTATTGTATGAATACCATACCTTAGCAACAAAATAAAAATCATTAATCACAGATTAAGTACTAGAAGGGAAACCAACGGGGTAGTATTGAACATCAGGAAAGCCCTCTTGAAAGAGATGGGTAAATAAATAAGCTGAAGCCTGATAAACAGAAAGAGTCAGCAATGCACAAAGCTGGGCAAGAGTGTTTTAGGCAGAGAGAGACCAGCAAACAAAAAAATACACTGAGAATGTTCTGGGAAGGTCAGTAAGTATGGAGTACAGTGAAGACTGGTTAAAAAGTGATGTGAGATAAAATCAGAGGAATGCTAAGCTAGAGTCAGAAGTTTATATTTTATTTGAAACATGGGAAATGATGACTTGACTTTAAATTTTTTGAAAGCACTCTGGCTTTCTCATCTGGTAAGATGAGTGAAAGCTATAAAACAAGGGAGAGGTTAGTACATTAGTCCACATTTCAGATAATGGGCCAAGGAGGTACAGAGATCATCTATAACTCAGCTGTTATAAAAAAAAATGCCCCATTTATCCCAATTTTCTCAATTATTAAATAACACCCCCTTTCATTCTTGAGAATGTCATTAATCATGTGATAAGTGATATAGACACTCAAGAGATACCATTGAAGATGATAAGATGTTGTGGGAAGTAGATTTGCAAAGACTTGCAAGTCATTAGAAGATTGGAAGTTGTTGGGAGCAGAAATGAGTAAAGGAAAGACAGGAACATAGATTTAATGATCCTCATTCAGGGGTAATGTTGCCCTTTCTCTCCAATAGCGACATTAGGAAATGTCTGCAAGCATTTTTAATTATTACAACTAGGGATGGAGGTGCAACTAATGTGAAATGGGTAGATACCAGAGATGCTGCTAAATACCATACGGTGTACAGGACAGCCCCCTCCCATACACACATTACTCAGCCCCAAATGGTACTAGTGCCAAGGTTGAGAAACTGTACTGAATGACACTCAGGTTTCTGGTTTCAAACTCAACAGATGTTGGCACTACTTACCAAAACATGGGGAACTAAAGAAAGAATAGGTTTCCTAGGGAAAACTAAGCATTCCATCTTGGTCATATTAAGTTTGAAATTTCTATGAGATATCCAAATAGTTTGTCTGTTTATTTTTTTTTATTTTTTTTTTTTAGTTTGGCTGTTTAAATTCACTTCAACTAGTATGAGATATGCATCTCATTATAAATGCCACTTGATGAAGATAATGAGACTTTCTTTCCTAAGATGGTTTCACTTCTATCAAGCACACTGATGAGATTTAGGAGCAATATTACATGGAAAAAAATCCTTCATGGAAAAATAGTATTTGATGCTGTCGCTGTATTTGACACTATAAATAATAAAAATAATAAAAAATAAATAGTATTTGATACTGTTTTTTAGGTAACACTATTCATTAAAAACATTATACTTATTTTTTTAGTTTATAGTGAGAGGAAAACCTAATTTTCTAGTATTTATTAATGAATATGAATCTACGCTAGTATTAGCAATAGGATAAAAGTTAAGATTATATATCTCCCTTCTCAATCTTTCAGGACTATCCATCCCTCTGTCATGGAAGATAATTTATCTAATAGCATTTCAATTTATCAAATATATTAAAATCCATATTCCATATACAATTATATATGTTAATTATAAATATATTTAATATATATACAAATACACACATTTATATTAAAGAGGAAGGCATTTCCAGTGTGGCTTTGTGATTTCAAGCTCTAATTGAAAACAAAGTTGATATTTTCATTTAGCACACATGTAAGGAGCATTTCCTGGACACTGGACTGCCCTAGGGTTACAAAATCCTCCAAGCACTCCCAGTGCAGTAATGGGGGAGGGGCAACAACAGATACACACACAGCATCTTCAGCAGACTAAGTGCAGCTTGTAAAGTCCTCCAATCGCAATTAAGCGTATTAACAATGCTAAGGATGGTTTTTCCTGGGGAAAGTTTGGAAGTCTTTACAGAGGTGACATTTGGTGTGGGTTTTAAAAATGAGCACGAGTTTACAGGCACAAAAAGAAAAGGGGAGGAAAGACAGTACAAGTTGGGGGAACCACATAAGCAAAATTAGAGTAGTAATAGTATGACACATTTGAAAATGCTTTTTTAAAAAAGCTCATTTTAGGGTAGACATGCGTGAAGTAAAGTTCCTGGAGCCAAGGTTGGAAAGGTAGTTTGAGGCAAGAGCTCGAATAGCCCTGGATGCCAAGTAAATGTATATGAATTTTAGAAGTGGGATAATGAGTTAGAAGTGGGCAGATTAAAATAAAATTTAAAAGGAAAAAAATTTGGCAGAAGTATAGGAAGACTATTATGTTAATAAACTTGTAATAACCCTCAAGTGGTATGTCATCAAATAGTCAAGATTATACCAAGATATTTGGACTAAGATACTATAGGAATGTGATGTCTATGCTATAAGTCTGAGAAGGAACATGGGCAAATATCAAGAAAAAAGGGAGCCAGAGATTGTATAAAGACAGGCAGAAAATTTTTCTGGAAGCAGAGTCAGTTGTTAATGCAATGAAATGACCTAGTAGGCTAGAAAATGCAAACAATTTATAAAATTTGCAGCCATTATTAGGTTATCAAATATCTTGGTAAGAGTTTTTTCACTAAAGTGATGAGGGAAGCAGAACTTGAGTAGAATGAAAACTCAGTGACACTGTGGGGAAATTTATAATAGAGGAAAAGACATACAGTGGTAACCTGAAGGGATGGGAAAGTCACGATCTTAGGGTATATTTTTAGTTTGAGATAAACTCAGTGAAATGGAAATTTTGAAGTTGCTGCAGCAAAGTGATAAGCCTTGGAGAGGAAGAAGGATGGAAAGAAGGTGAAGCATTATGTTAGTAAATTAGAAGTGGAGGAAAGGGAGTTGTAAAGAATTTGTGTCTTTTGGTCTTGCTTTCTCTTATAATGCTGGAAGTTTGGCTGAGAAGAGTCATAGAGAGTTCAGAAAAAGTGGTAAGGGTTTAGAAAATCAATTGCACAGAGACAAAATAAACTGACTAGATAAAAATGAAAGGTTTGTCAAGTAGTGTAGAAAATCTAGCCAAGGACATAATCAACTGAAAGACTTATCTATTCTGAAGCTTAGCTCTAACATGTAAAATTGAGTGACTTGGGCAGATGATTTATTTGTACCTTTCCTTTTTCACAAGTAAAGCCAGGACAACAGCAAAATAACAATACCCGTCTGTTATTGATAGTACTGTCACAAGAATCATTTAAATTATATTTATTATAATGACTTACAAATTATTAAATAGTGTTCTAATATTAGCAATTTGGGTTTGAACACCTAAATCAAAATTTTGGATTATAACTATACAGATTAGCATGTTAAATAGATATAAATACATATTAAATAATATATAAATACATATTAAAAGACCAGTCATGCTGAAATTTTAGCAGCTATTTGAGACCTGTTCTTCTCATTACAACATCAGAAGTTGTTCTGTTAGTCTTTTACCCTGTTAAGATTTACTCTTCACTGCTGTCTTTCAACCCTGAAAATTCACACTATACTGCTCCCCTTGAGCCCTGACCATGGTGGAGTCTTTCAGTTTTGCTTAGAGCAGAGGGGGGAGTGGGGAGGAGACTCTGCTAAGATTCCTGCCAGACTGCTGTCCACTACATTCTCTTTAACTGTGCATGGCTGCAATCATTCCAATCTAGAGACATGGGGAGAGGCACAGATAATGAAATATGGTAAAGTAGGAAACTCTGTCCTGCTATGAAAGTCTTTGTGGTCTCATGACACCCTCAGGTAGAGAGATGTTAGGGTGAAAGTGCCAAGTTAACCAGTGAACCAACAAATGGTAGATCTGACAGGAACCCTTAAAAATATCCTTCAATCCAATCCCCTAATTTTACATGTGATACAGCTAAGCTTCAGAAAAGTGAATAAAGCTCCCCCAAGTCCATTTGGCTATTTTGGGACAAAGTCAGAATAAGAACGCAGCCCCCCGTTCACTTCCCATTCATTTTTTTAAGCTAGATTGCTTCTCTCTGATGGTTGAAGACATTTCCCAGTTCCAATCAATGGAACCAACTGGACTACCCTGTTATTACTGATCTTACCTTCTCTTTGAGTAAATAAGCCTGCTCTTTCATCTTTTTTCTGGGCTGCTGTACGTTCAATTAATTTTTCAAACTTCTTCAAGGATGATTTGAAATTGTCAACCTGAAGTGAAACACTCAGACGCTTTCCTTTTCCAATATCCATGAAGATATTTATTTATGTACAGAAATTATAGTGCAAATTTGTCAACTTGGAAAACCTTCCAGTTGTTGCAATGCCTCCCTTCTGTTTCAATTTTTGCTCTAGGTCTCATTCCTTTGATCTCAAAATCCCATATTTTGGGTAGGAATAAGAGTTGCCACTAGAATGCTAGCAGGGGGAGGAATAATGACTTAGATGTAATGCATTACTTTTAGGCAAACATTTCAGGAAAATCCCTGACCTCATAATGTTACCAGTGTCCACCATAGGGTCCTTATCGCATCATAATATCTCTTTAACATCGTACATTCTACATAAGGAGGAAGTTGAAATCTCTTTCCCCATAAATTTTGTGCACATGAGTACTATCTGAGAAGGGGAGAGAGGGATAAAGACCAAGTAAGAAATCTGGCTGTTATTTTATCCCCCCCGTATCCTTATCAAGTCAAACCTCTTGCCTACCTCAAGATACTATAGAAAGTAAGGTTCACCTTTATTCTTGCAATTGTGCTGGATATGGAAACATGAAATTATAAAGATAAAATTGTACTTCAGCATGTGTCATTTCTATCACAGATGAAGATATTTTTATAGGTCATTGAGAAGAAAATGGCTCTTCTCCCACTATTCATTATTCCTCAGTTAAATATAACAACTAAACCAGAGGGATGGGGAAAGGGTAATTCCTGATTAAGAAAAAGTTTTTACAGTGTTGTCAGTTGAGTAACATGAGGACTTTTTGCATATCTTGTTTACTGTAATTGCTATGTCCAATAACTGATTACAACTTAATCTAATTTCAATTCAATTAAGTTTTCTGATCTTCAACTCTTCTTAGGAAGAAGACATTGTACCATCTTTTACCAACAATTAACTTCCTGTCATACAATACTGTAATAGTGTGTGTGGTGCCCAAAGGAAACCACAATTATTTAGACGTGGAATAAAAAGCCTCATATAGTTTAACTTTTAAAAAAATACTATAAAAATTGGCAGCTTAAATAACAAAACAATTACTTAATTTCCTATTATTTAGGTGAATTAAAAGAAGACTATCTTTAAAAACCTGTGAAAGAACTTGCCTTCAGAGGTGAAGCAGAGAGCACTGCTGGTCTCCTGTAGTTCTATTATTATCTCCTTGGTTTCTATCTCTGTTTATTACCAGGAGAACAACATAAAACTTTTCTGTAGGAAAAAAAAAACAAAAAAACTAACTCATTTTGTCCTCTCTCTTTTCCCTTTAGAGTTTTCAAAGCAGTGAATAGTGACATCTTAAAGCAACCTTTAAGATGCATCTGTACATGGATTCTTATATTTGTTCACCATCTGTTATCTCATTATCTTCCTTTACCATTGTTTTGGAAGTTCCCTTATCTTCTCTCCTATATTCTATGATTTTTTTTTCATGATTTAATTCCTTATGTTGGTTACAATTATCCAGAAATAGGTGCCTCCCTGGTAGCACAGGCGGTTGAGTGCCGTGCTGTGAAGTGTCTGCAGCCTCTGCAGCATGGATTCAATTCCCAGCCAACCAGGGAGAAACCCACATGGTGCGGCAGACCTCTCCTATCTCACCCACTGCTCCCTTCAGCAGTGCATTTCAGTCAGTCTGCCTGTTCTGTTCTCTGCTCTGTCTCTCACCCTCCTGCACATCTGGCGAATACCCCAGTTCTTATATAAATAAATCTTAAAAAAGAAATCCAGAAATAGTACCTGAAAGATAAAATTTTGATACTTTGTATGTCTGAAAATGTATTTATTCTTCTCTTATATTTGACTGATATTTGATTGGGTATGGAATTTTAGGTTGGAAATTGTTTTCTTTCAATATTTCGAAGGTGTTGTTCCATTGTCTTTTTGTTTCTAAGTGTTGTTAAAAGAAGTCTA
This sequence comes from Talpa europaea, assembly GCF_964194135.1. NCBI lineage: Eukaryota > Metazoa > Chordata > Mammalia > Eulipotyphla > Talpidae > Talpa > Talpa europaea. The sequence continues at coordinate 67,580,970 of NC_140082.1, read as the reverse complement.
TTCTGATCATCTTCTATTGCAAATGACATTTTATTCTGATCTGTGATTCTTTATACATACTTCCAGGAAACTTACAAATGTATTGGTTGGCCTGAGTTTGCCAAAATTTCACTGAAATAGGTATTGGAGTGGAGATTATATTATTATATTAATATGTTATTATATATTATACATTATATAAAATATATAATAATATATATTAACATTATATAAATATATAATAATATATATTAACATTATATTATATTAATATGTATTATATGTGTGTGTAAATGCATAGGCTGTAATTTTTAAACAAAGATACTATTGGGAAGGAAAATATGGACAGATATCCACTTTACACTTTAAGCTGAGTCCTACATATCTGAGGAGCTATATGCACAAGAATAATTGACATTCAGAACCGCAGGTTATACCAGATTCTCCTTTTTAATAAAGTTTTATTACATCCCTAAAATTACATTACAAAAGGCAGAAGAAAATGCAAATATATTTTATCAGATTTTCTGTGTGGGCTATTCTGCTTCTCACTGGGGAAGAATGGATTTCAGCTCTTGGAAGATTACTTGATTAAGATTGAAGTTTTTTCTCAGCTCTCATATGGTTGATGCAGTTATCAGTGATTCTTAGTGGGAATGGCAGATAAAACGTGTCTCCTTTTGCCTTTCTCCCATACATTTCAAAGGACTTTTTAGGAATAAAGGGATTATGATGACCTAATGCTTCAGTGTAAAAGGATATTAGGGTGGACCTTTTTCTGGCTTGGGAGAGATCCCTCAATACACTAGGCTTGAAGAAATCCCCTCTCCTATGTATACATATTCTAAAGGACAATGCTAAAACACTGCAAAATTTACTCTTGACTCTGATAAATATGGCAGTTACTAGAAGAAAGGAGGGGTGGAGGAGAGGTTAGTGTCACTGGAGGTTTTTTTTTTAAGATTTATTTATTTATTTGTTTGTTTATTGTTTATTTATTTATTTATTTATACATACAATCACTGGGTACAGTCAGAAGCACACAGGAGGGTGAGAGAATTCACCAGAGCCAAAGCGGGGAGCAGAACAGGCAGAAGGACCCAAGTACACTGCTGAGGGGAAGCAGTGGGCGCGGCAGGAGAGGTCTACGCAACATGTGGGATCCTTGCCCGTGGCCAGGGATCGAACCAGCGCTGCAGAGGCTGCAGGCAGCTTCGCAGCCCAGGGCTCAACCGCTGCGCCACCAGGGCCCAGTGTCACTGGAGCTTTGATCATGAGTGAGTGAAGCATGAGCACATAGGCTGTGTGGAGATAGGAAGTTGCAATTCCAAAACTGAAACAGGACAAACTCTGGAGGAACAGTTTATACAGTTTGTGTTCCCTCAACCACATCCTTAAGAATGCAAGATACTACCCAAAGGTGGGCACATGAGGAGAAAAAAACAGTACAGGGAGTAGAGGAGAGAGAGAGAGAGAGAAAGAAAGAGAAAGACAGAGAGAGAGAGAGAGAGAGAGAGAGAGAAGCAGATACAAAGAGGAGGAGAAGAGGGAAGAGAAGGAGAAAGGATATTATAGCCTGGTACATGGGCAAATCCCATCTGTCCTACCTCAGGTAGTATCTGCTGGACAGAAACTAAGGTCCAAGTCAAAGCCACACAAGTGTGTGGTAAATTTTCAGCTTCTCTGTGAATATCCCTCCTTCCAATGATTTCAACTGCCAAAAGGTTAGCTCTCATCCATTTTTCCCTGATCCTTTAGACCCTGCTCAGCATCTGGAGTCTGGAAAGCTCATCTTCTGCCATTGAGTTGGTGGCTATGTGTGTCCCTCACTGTCTCAGAGGTTACCCTCACTGTTCCTCTTACAAAATTATATAGTTTTGTAAGCAAGTGGCAAATAAATTTAAAAATGATTAAAATTACAAATAAATAAAGGACAGTCCATTCAGAAGGATACAGTGAGTCCAAAGTCATTTTATTAAAATGACTGAGGTCCTGCAAAATTTGGCAAGTCACTGACCCATCTCTCTGCCCTTTTTTTCTTAATTCTCATTTTGCTTCAGCCACATTGATATCGGTTTTCCTCCAACATGTCAAGAAGTCAGAATGCAGTCACCAGTACATATACATATGCAGGATTCAGTGAGGGTAACCCTAATTATCCCATGCAAAACAAGTACCACTTCCATCCCTCTCCTTTACCCTTTCTCTATCTTACTTTTCTTTATGACACATACTACCACTTGCTACACTATAAATTTATTGTTTTGATTGTCCCCTGCTCTCCCAACTCCACCAGAAAGTAAGCTTTATGAGAACAGAACCAAAGAATGAATGAGTGAGTAAGTGAAATTAATACTTTAGAAAAAATACACAGTAAGTCCATCATTCTACTAATGTTTATTGAGAGCTTACTGTAAACTAAACACCATATTGAAAACACTGCACATTATACATACATATTTTGTTAAATCCTTGCATAAATATGAAACATAAATTAATTTTTAAAGAAGAGGGTGGGTGGGTGGGTTGGATAGTCTCATAAAGACACATTTCTGGGGCCTCCCCTGGTGGCACAGTGCTTGAGCGCTGGGCTATGAAGCTGCCTGCAGCTTCTGCAGTGCCGGTTTGATCCCTGGCCACCGGCGAGGGTCCCACATAGCGCTACAGACCTCTCCTGACGTGCCCGCTGCTCCCCTCAGCAGTGTATTTCGTCAGTCTGCCTGTTCTGTTCCCCGCTCTGGCTCTGGTGAATTCGCTCCAGCTCCTGCGCTTCTGACTGTACCCAGTGCTTGTATAAATAAATAAATAAATCTTAAAAAAAAAAAGATACATTTCTGAAGGCAGAGCACACTGCCCCTCCATTTACAGCTCCATGCAGCCTTGCAGAGACAGACACCCACACCGCTCCATGATTATTTTTTTTCCTCTAAGGAATTTGGACTGGGGGCTCAATGAAACTAGTCATTCTTTATTGCTCTTCTGAACAGGTGAGGGAAGCATAAACATCTTCAGGGAGGGCAATTCCTTTATTCTTCTGTTACAAACTGCAGGGTTCTCCTTTGTAGGTTCTGGCTCCATGTAAAAGAATTTAACAAGAAGGCAAGACAGACAGCATCCAGACAAGATTTATTAGACTCATGCATAAGGGAAGAAGCCTGGAAAGGAAAGTTTTGGGGCTGTCTGCCTGAGGGGAGCTGTAAAAGAGATACGAGGGAGGATGTGGCCATAATGTATTTGGGCAGGGCTACTCTGGGTATCCTGTCTCTTCATACATTGTTATGTTTTACTAACATCTTAGCTTTTCATCCAGGAGTGTGTAATGAGATCCTGATTGTTGTCTGGGCCTCTGTTAACTTTGCACACAGGTCCAGGGCCTCCACTACTTTCAAGGATATTTGGCTTCAATCAAGACTTTTGCCAAGATATATGGTCAAGATTTGGCAAGAGATTGGTGTTGAAATATACCCATTTGTTAATCTGATGGGGCATATCTGGGTTGCTGAAACAAAATGTGAGGGATTCCTGCCAACTAGGATACAACCCATCTGTTTGAAGCTGGGTACAAAGTAACTTCCCCTTCTGTCAGGTGAAACTTCAAAGCAAAAGGCCAGGAAATACATCAGTTGTTAAAGCAAATATAGCTTCTTCCCACCAACTCACAGTTTAATTAAACTAGACTATTTTACTTCCATAAACACCAAGTTGGTCATCAGGACCCAGGACAGCCTGCAGGTTCTAGCTCAGGACTTCTGACCTCCTGTGGGGCTGTTACAGACCATGACCCAAAAGAGTGGGTCCTTTGCCCTCTCCAGACAGAATTAACCAGAGTTCTAGTGCAGTTGTAATAGGCAAGGCTTTATTAGAGGTTCATGCACCAGGGAACCACTGCTGGAAATGAAAATTAGCCTGCCTCCACAAAAGAAGTTAGGAGGAGCTATTTAAAGGCAGGCAGGGCAGAGGAGAGCAGACTCATAGTTTTGTTCTGAGTTGGGCTATGCCTGAGTGTTGGAGACCCCTAAGGCATAAAGAGCTGAGACAAGGAAAACATCAGGGTGGTGGCTGGAAGACTGGGCATGGCTAAAAGACTGATCAGCTTGGGTCGGAAGACTGCCCTGTGTACAGATTGGGGTGTTCTTTCTTGTGTCTGCGAAACTATGTCTGGGGGACAAACTAGATTAGAAAAGAAACAGAATATGATCCAGCAATTCCACTTCTAGGTATTTACCCAAAGGACACAGAATCATTAATTCAAAAGGACACCTGCAACCCTATGTTTATAGCAGCACTATTTACAATCGCTAAGCTATGGAAACAACCCAAATGCCCTAAAATAGATGACTAGATCAAGAAGATGTGGTACATATACACCATGGAATATTACTCAGCAATCAAAAAAGATAAACACATGCAATTTGCAGCAACATGGATGGAGCTGAAAGGGATCATGTTCAGCAAAATAAGCCAGAAAGAAAAAGAAAAATACTGGATGGTCTCATTCATAACAGGAATGTAGAAAACCTAAATAAGGGACCAGGAAAAAGACTAATTATAATAAAGTAAAAATCAAAATCAACAAGCAACTATAAACCAAAGACTCGCTGAAGGATTAGCGTGGGGGAGGAGGGATTAGAGTCAAAATAAGGGGGGGGGGTGGGAATTGTATGGGGAATATAACCAAGATGAAAATGCATACATTGTGCAAAAATGAAAAATGATTTAAATATATATATAAAATAAAATAATAAAAAAGAAATTTTAAATATATATATATATATATATATATAATATGTATAAAAGAAAAGAAACAGAATAACCTGATTGTACAGAACCTTGGCGGTGAATGTGTGCCCGGACAAGGCCAAATGCTAAGATAATGCTTTATTGTCTAGTAACTAACCAGGAGGGAGGGGAGCAGTTTTTATCAATAAAAACGAGTTACACTGGGCACTCAGGACGCTTGAGCACGAATGAGAAGCCTTGAGCCCCTGAGTCCTGCTTCTCTTAAACTCTATTTTGTGTCTGTCATTTCTATTTCCTCGGTTCAGTCGGATTCCTCCTCAACCCTGTTCACCTGAGCTGGGATCCAGCACCTGGGCACATGCACACACAGATTACATTCCACAAGGGTTACTCTTCAACTCAGCACCGGTTTTTGGCCTTCTCCCTCCAGGAAATTTTGAAGTAATCATTTGTTAGGATCTAACACTCTTTGTTTAGCAAGGCGCCTTATGGTCCCTGTGGTGGGTTAAATTGTTTGGACAGGATGTTGGGACAGGTCTCTTCAGTCCCTGACTTAGTCCACCTACTCAAACAGGACTTGGGGCTGCAAGCTCTACGGCAATTTCTTTTACCTAGGGCTGTACTGGGGCCTTGTTAGGGACTGCACAGGAATAGCAGTGCAGCACTTGCCGAGTGTGGTCACATTCACAACCTATATTTGACTTGTACTATATTTTTCATTCTATTAGAGAAAAGGCCAAGTGCAAAATATATTCTGTTCTAAATCAAGTACCTACCTCTGTACCTGCTAGATGTAGGTTGAGATTTTAGAGGCAATCACTGCCAGTGAAAGACTTTGACAGGCCCCTAACAGGCCCTATCTATCATTACTTTACATCAGACCAGGAAGGACAATTGGCAGGGCTATGGGTCCAGTCTGGGACTTTCACTGTCCTTGTGAGATGGGAGTGGCATTTAGGCTACAGGCGAGTCATTACAGCTTCCTGGGAAGGGGAAATGTTTTAGTGGGAGGTCCTCATCCAACCCTATGGATAGCACATGGTAAGAACAGAAGGTCATAAATTATATGAATGAGTGGAAGCGTAAATTAGTGAGTGACAGAGTGAAAGGACATGTTGGTTTCCACTTGGGAGAGAGGAGGTGGGGTGTGAGCAGCCACTGCAGTAGATTTGACTGCCCACAGCTTTATCTCAGCGGGAACTGGGCGGGAGGGCGTGGCTCGCAAGGAGGTGGGGCTATGGGGCGTGGGCCACGTGGAGAGCCCAGCCAGGCAAGGTGGTCGCCTACGTAGGGAAGAGGCGGGGCTCTGAGGGCTCGCGAGGGGCGGAGGGAGCGGCGAGGGCACGCCCGTTAAGGGGCGGGGGCAGGGGCGGGCCAGGGGCAGGGGCGGGCCAGGGGCGGGGCGAGGCCAGGAGGCACAGCGGACGGAAGGGCCGGTGGGGCGGGCGGCGGGAGTGACGCGGGCGGCGGGAGTGACGCGGGCGGCGGGAGTGACGCGGGCGGCGGGAGTGACGCGGGCGGACCCGCGCCCTGGGTGGCTGCGCCGTAGGCTGAGCACCTCCGCCGGCTGAGAGCGCCAGCGCCGGGCCCGGCACTCTGGGAACCGCGGCGGCGGCCGGCGCTGCTGGGAGCGGGGTGGGGCCGGGGGCGCCGAGGCCCGGGCTGCTGGGAGGGAGGAGGGGACGCTCAGCCCCCGCCACCTCTCCGCCCGGCGCCCGCCGGCGAGCCCCGCCTCTGCTGCTCGGCTGTGGGGCGCGGGCACCAACCTGCCGGGCTCGTCTCCTACACGTTCCCGCGTCCCCCTCACACCCACCCACTGCTTCCCGGTAAACATCCAGCTCCCGACTGCCTGCTGTCCGTCTTCGGGGTCACCTTTACGTTCGCGTTCTGCCTGAGCTGGCCCGGACAGCGCGGGCCACGGGTTACGCAGCAACCTCTTGGGTGAGTGGGACTGGGAAGAGAAAGCGTCTTTCTCCCCCGCACTCCCCCCACCTCCCGCAAAATCCTATTTCCTGGTTTGCCACCCTCTGCGTCCTCTTGCCACTCAGTACCCCCCCCCCAATCGTTCCCAATGGGCCTCATCTGGCCAACTCGCTGTGCACTAGTCACGCCTCCCCTCGCGACCTCTCCCCAAGCTGCTGGTCCTGCTTTCTTCCTTACTTTACCTCTATCCTGCTCCATGCGGACCTGGCCTCTCTACCTCTTTACCCCAGCCCAACCTAACCCCAGCTTACCTTGAGCCCCTGCACCACTTTTGGCTCCAACTCCTGTCTCTAGCGGTCCAGCTCATCTCATTTCTCTGTTTTCATCTCCTAATGCCACCGGATGAGAGAATGGGGCCGAGGCCCCTCAGCCTAATCCGATCCTTCCATCAAAACAGGCAGATAAACTAGCAGCCTGCCTGCTGGCCGCTGCACCACCCGCAAGAATCAGAGCAATGGGCCAATGGGCCATTAGGCCTCGGGCCAGGCTGGCAAACAGGCTCTTGAGACTCTCTGGTCAAAATTGAAAAGAGGAATCCATGGATACCAGTGAGGGCAGGCAAGGTCATTGGTTAGAGAATGCATGAAATAGTGCTTTCTTTCTGGGACGTGCCTGGGATGGGGTCAATACATAGGTTTTAGCACTGGAGTTTGAGAACACAGGACTTAAACTTTATTGGCTGAGAAAGCAAGGAGGGTGGACTGGCTAAAGTTCATTACTGTTGTTGATGCGGGCACGAGTCAGCTACAGCTGGGTTGGAGGGCTCCTGACCATCTCCACCTGCACATCTCCTGGCTACTGTCCTGTGTGCAGTGCTCTAGGTTGAACGTCTCTGGTCTGTGACCTCTAGGTTGAACGTCTCTGGTCTGTGACTCTTTCTTCTGGGTCTTTTAACTCCTCTTTCCCTCATAGTAACCACCAGGATAAGCTGTGGAAAGATAACTCAGGAAATATATGGCAGCAAGTGTCCAGGCCTAAAGCTATCACATTTTTAAAAATTATTTTTATATAATTTTTATGTCTTTCTTTCTTGCTTGCTTGCTTGCTTTCTTGCTTTTCTTTGCTTTTCTTTTCTTTTCCTTTTCTTTCTTTCTTTCTTTCTTTCTTTCTTTCTTTCTTTTCTTTTCTTTAGCTTTATCATCTCAGGTATAGCCCCCATGGAATTCCCACCACCAATTCACACGTGCACCATCACCATTGTCCCTTATGCTCTTCCCACCCGTTTTGATGCTACTACCTTCTCCCCGCTCTGCAGAATGTTTCTGGTTTATAGTTGCCTGTTGATTTTGATTTTCACTTTATTATTACTTCCCCCCCACCAACCCTTATTTGGCTGTCACTTTTTTTTTTTAAGATTTATTTATTTATTTATACAAGCACTGGGTACAGTCAGAGGCGCTGGAGGGTGAGAGAATTCACCAGGGCCAGAGCAGAGAGTAGAACAGGCAGAGTGATGAATTACACTGCTAAGGGAACAGTGGGCGCCAGGAGAGGTCTGCATGGCAAGTGGGACCTTCGCCTGCCGGGCGGATGGTGATAGAACCAAGAGGTAGAAGCTGTGGACAGCTTCCAGGGAGGCCCCTAGCTGTCACATTTTTTAACTACTTGTTTGCCAGCCAGTGAGAACAATAAATTTGAATGGCAAATTATTGCAAAGTTTTTCCTTGAGTCCTGTCTGGTCCCCAGGCCCTCTCTAGATTACTAATAGAATTCTACAGGGCATGAAACAAGGACTTTTACATGAGGAAAGAAAGGACTGATCATAGAGTCAAGAGATTAAAAAAAGTAACATAAAAGTTGAAGAGGGTGATGAGAAGAGATTTAATTCCTATGCTATTTGTTTCCTAAAATAAGTAGGAACCTGAAAAAGAAGCAATGTATAATTTTTTTTTAAAGGTGTAAACCTTTGAATGCTTCCTAGAAAGTGAACATTTATTTTTATTGAGGTCTTTAGAATGCAAATATGCATGTACTCCGTAAACTAATTTTACTACATTGTATTGTCGTTTTTGGAGTCTGTGGGTTTGGAGTGCGGGGTCCTTGGCTTCACTCTGGAAAAGGTTTCACCAGAGCTCCCATTTCAGCGACACGCAGCGAGTTTCCCAGGCAAGTTTCTCCATGAGACAGAAACATTAGTTATATTTAAAGGGCAGGTTTATTAGGGAAGGGATAAAACAGTGAAAGACACTTGCATAGACACAAGCAGGTTGGAAGAGCTGTCCCAGAAGGGACAGGTTTGCTAAGAGAGGCCTACATGGTTGCAGGCGGGTGGCCTTGACAGGTCGCCAGCAGTCAGGAAGGCTGCTGCCCTGCAGAGAGAGAGAGAGTAGGTGAAAAGAGGCACCTGCATAGTGGGCAGTGAGATTGCTGCCCCAGCCAGTGCAGAGACGGCACTGATAGTCTTCTTCTTTTTGGGAGGGGCCACTCCTTGGGAGCTATCATCAGTTGGTTGCTAATTTTGGATAACTATGCAGAATTTGAGAGGGACCTGGAGATTCTGCAATGGGCTCAATCTCCAAATCTTTACCTTTGGGGGTCTGTTGGACTCAATCTCCATATCTTTAGACTGCTCCTCGGGATACTAGTGTGGTCCCTCAGGGTACTAGTTTCTGCAACTGGTTATGCTAATCTCTTCTGCCCCCACCTCCTTGTGTGAGCCAGGTTTCTGGTCTTGCGGTACCTCCTTTTTTAGTTTTTTCTTTCTATTCTTGTCCTTCATCATATTCTTCTTATAAATCTAAGATGCAATTACAAATGGCTTAGATTTAGAACCCCAACTCTCCTGAACAACTAGCTGTGCAGCCAGTAGATATCATTAAAATAAACTTGATTTTTTAAAAGATTTATTTATTTATGCATACAAGAACTGGGGTGTAGGCCAGAGGTGCAGGTGGGATGGGTGAGAGGATTCACCAGAGACAGAGTGGGGAGCAGAACAGGCTGATTGATCCAAATACGCTGCTGAGGGGAGCAAGGGGCAGGAGAGGAGAGGTCTGCTGCACCATGTGGGTTGGGCTCCTGCCTCAGTAGAAGCTTCAGCTTTGCAATGCTGATGCTTAACCCATTGGGCCACCAAGGAGGGAGGCCCCTACAATTGATAATTGAAGATTTGTTTCAACAATATTCCTAATCCTCTGGAACATATAATTATGTCTCACTGAGACTTTAAATTGTGAAAGATGATCAGATTATTACAAAATCATGATTTAAGGGTGGGAAAGAAACGACCTTTTTTATATGTGTTTCCGAAATTTCATTTGTACAGATTTCAAATAGAAATGTATATTTCTGATTCTTAAATTTCTTCTCTAAAAAAATTCTGAAATTCACTGATAATTTAATTATGGCTTTTATCTTGGCAGGTTTTTAAGAACAAAATCTTTGTATCATCAATACTATTTGCTTATTTACCAACCTCCTATATTGTAATGAACCTAAATATTATTATATGTTAGGCTTCATTTTTTGATATTTTGAAGGAAACAAAAGTCATAGATTTCATCTGTTTGATTACCTCAATGATTCTATTATTATACTACCTCTCTCCTCCCCAAAAAGCATTAATATGAACATTTCATTTGTACAAGTATTTGAAACTTGGAAGGGGGCTATAAATATAAGTAGGTGTTGAGATATATATATATATATATATATATATATATATATATATTTACCTGTGTGGTGACCATCTTTATAATTACTGAAAATACCAATCAGGCAATTTTTTAGTGCTAAGTTCTAAAGAGGGTGAGTCCATTTCAGGTCTAAAGTGTTGTCACTAATGGCCCCTAGGGTGGGCAACAGGTGTTAGAAGTCACAGACATGAAAGTTTATTTTCCAGAATCTCTTTTTCTGTGCTAGAATATTCTATTTCTATCCCAACTCTGTGTCTGCGAGTTTGAAAACCAGGGTATATTGAGTTCTTGGTTAGCATCAGCAGTCACCTTCTTTCTCATCTTCTGTGACCCTGCAGGGCAGGCTGTATTGTCTTTTCCATCCTTTTCCCTCCACCTTCTTCATTCTTGATCAGACCTATCCTAATCAGAAGGAATTTTATAAGATTGCTAGAAATGTTTGTGCTACGTTGCCTGACAGCTGTTCTTACTTCTCTGGTCATTTAGTTGGTGCTTTCAACCATGACATTATCTTGTTTTTTAATTACAGGTAGAAATTCAGGAGGCATGAGGTTCAGAGACCTGTTTTAAGTTCTGGGAGCAAGTCAATTATGGGGTTGTGATGGAGCTTTAAAAATTCTTAGCAGGGCCTCTCTGGTGGCACAGGGGGTTGAGCACAGCACTGTGATGCTGTCCACAGCCTCTGCAGCACGAGTTTGATCCCCCGTCAGGGAGCTACCCACATGGCGCAGCAGACCTCTCCTGTCTGGCCCATTGCTCCCCTCAGTTAGTCTGCCTATTCTGTTCCCCACTCTGTGTCTGGTAAATCCTCTCACACACACACCCCCCACACCTCTGGCTTGAACCCCAGTTCTTCTATGCATAAATAAATAAATCTTAAAAAAATAAATCCTTAGCAAAGACTAAGAATTTCTTTGAAATAAATTCCAAAAATTTTCTTCTAGGTGAGGGTTAAAGATGAAGAAAGGGAAGGTGCTTCTCCCACTATTATTACTAGGAAAAACTGATTATGGAGTATTGATGAGGGAAGAAATTTTAAAATGTTGAAAGTAGATGTTTGTTCGAGAGGCTTCTGAAGAAGCTGCTGTATCAAGTGGAAAGACCACTGACTTGATGACAAGATAGTGTATCCTATTCTTGATCTGCGGCTAACCCACGGTGTGAATGAATGTTCCTGGAATCCACTCCTAACAGTTTCTCTTCAGCCGTCCATTTTTCTGTCTCTGTTACAGCTTAGTTGAGCTAATAATTTTTAAAAAGTTGTCCTGTCCTTCTATTTTGAAGCTGCCTTTAATATCTTTGTAGGTTAGGAGGTGCCTGGTTGAAGCATTTAAACATATATCTGCTTCTCTTACTCTCACCCACAACTCTATCCACTTCTTAGCCAAAAATAAGCATGTGATGTGGTTACACTTCCTCATATACCTGTGTGGGTTCTGTTTTCCTCTGCATACCCTGTGGGGAGAAGGCAAAATAAGTAATTCAGACATCCATACATATCTGAGCAGGCCAGACAACACTTAGTTCTGTGCTCAATTCCTTGTTTCTCAGGGAATGCTGAAAACAAGTAGATACTTCATAATCTTTGAGAGAGGTTTTTACTAGACAGGGCTATTGAGATTGCCTTTGTTCACTTAAACTATTAGTTCAGTGAATTAATCAATTTAATAAATTTCCTTTGAATTTTACAGCTACCCAAAATAGTCATGTTAGTCTAGGTGTGCCCAGTTTTCACTGATCTAAGTTTCGGTTAAGTTTAGTGGTAGGCAAAATCAGAGCACAGATAACTCACACTGTGTAATGGTGAGTGATAGAAAGGCCCCCTCACATGTGGTGTGTATCATGCTTTAGTCTAAAGTGTCTGAGAAAATGTGCCTCTTAGCCACTTTGACTGTCCTACCTTTGGCACTAGTACCTCTAGTGCCACACAGATTTTCTGCATGTGGACTGTAACAGGTTATGTTCAAAGTTAACGGCAGTGCCTTCCCTACCATTTTCTATCCCTTTAAAACAAGAAGAGTGTATATTCATCTTGGTAGAGGATGTTTAGATAGAACTTTAATCTTGAGATACAGTGATTTAGGGTTTGGCAAAATGCAAATCACTCTGTTCATATTTTAGAAGTATTTATGTTGAAATCGTATAAACCCAGGAATTTTCCTTTTTAACTTAGACCCAAAAACACACATGTGCCTATGTACATTCACAAAAAGATTTGTTATCAGTACATGTTCCTTTCAGTAGACCATATATGCACCTAAGTATTTTAAAATGGTAGTCATTTCACTAAATTAATACTTTTTATAATAACCTAACTGGTTTATTCAGTTGAAATAGCCTCATGTTATTACTATGAGATCCTGAGGGTGGTTGGAATGTAGAAAAGTCTTCTATTCAGCTATTCTAGACTCACCCACAGACTTTACTCCTAATTATGACAGTGTCTATATAGTACATAATCTGTGTCTATCAAAACAGTGGAGCCACACAATTCTTGTAGTCCAGCCCACAGTTGATACAGTTCTGTCAAATACTGGTTTTCTTAAAAGCAAATGTGATAGAATTGCATTATGTAATTTTGTGTGTGTGTGTTATGGGGGTAGGTGGATGTTATGTCCCTTCATTACTGATCTCCTGATTTGGGGGAGGTATTTCTCTGTCAGTCACTAAAAAAAAAAATTGAAAAAGTATTTAATAACTTTTATAGATTTGTAGCCTAATGACAAATCAGGCTCCAGTGGATTATAATTGATGTTATATAAAATTACTTTTGTACTATTTACAGTTGCATTCTTTCTTAAATTTTCTTTCAGAGTTTCAGTCACAAATGCATATGTGATACATTTTGACTTTTGCCAATAAGATGAAATGCAGAAATGAAAATACACAACCATTGGACATGATTCAATATGCTTTATCTTCTACTTTATGATACTAATTAATAAGGAAAAAAAAGTATCAACAGAAGGTCCTTCTGTTTAACTTCTTGGATGAGCTGGAACATCAAAGGAAAGATTTCTTATAGCCCATTCACACCTCAGTTGAACCTTCAACCCTGGTTCATGAGCACTTCCTCACCAGCCACATTGTCACCAGATGCTTCATCTTCCAGGATGGCTGACTGTCTCCCCACAGAGTTTGATGTGGTTGTAATAGGGACGGGTTTGCCTGAATCCATCCTTGCAGCCGCCTGTTCAAGAAATGGCCACAGGGTTCTGCATATTGATTCAAAAAGTTACTATGGAGGAAACTGGGCGAGTTTCAGCTTTTCAGGATTGCTTTCCTGGTTGGATGAGTATCAGCAAAACAGTGACTTTGGGGGAGAAAGTACTGCTGCATGGCAAGATCTGATCCATGAAACAGAAGCAGCCATTGCTCTTTGCAGGAAGGATGAAACCATTCAACACAGAGAAGTTTTTTGTTATGTCAGTCAGGATACAGATGATAATATTGAAGAGGTTGATGTGCTCCAGAAAAACCCTTTCCCGGTGGCATCTAGCACCCTCTCTAAACCTCTGGGTTTTGCAAACTTATCTAAAGAAACACACTCATCATACATCTCAAGCTACAAAATGCCTGCCAAAGACTCTCAAAAAAGTGATGGAGAGATTTCACCAGAAATAACAGATGTAGAGGAAACCCTGGCAGAAGAGTATTGTGGAGATAAAACATGTATACATACAGCTTTAGATGGGGCTATAGATGAAAACAAACCTATAATGGAAGACAATACTGATCAATCAAAGAAAAATAGGATTACATACTCTCAAATAGTTAAAGAAAGCAGGAAGTTTAATATTGATTTGGTATCAAAGTTGCTATATTCTCAAGGATTGCTAATTGATCTTTTAATCAAGTCAAATGTTAGTCATTATGCAGAGTTTAAAAATGTCACTAGGATTCTTGCATTTCGAAATGGAAAAGTAGAGAAGGTGCCTTGTTCCAGAGCAGATGTCTTTAACAGCAAAGAACTCACTATGGTTGAAAAGAGGATGCTAATGAAATTCCTCGCTTTTTGTTTAGACTATGAACAACATCCTGATGAATATCAAGCTTTCATGCAATGCTCATTTTCAGAGTACTTAAAAACTAAAAACTTGACCCCTAACCTCCAACATTTTGTACTACACTCAATTGCAATGACATCAGATTCATCTTGCACTACAATAGATGGCCTCAAAGCAACAAAAAACTTCCTTCAGTGTCTTGGACGATTTGGCAACACTCCCTTTTTATTTCCTTTGTATGGCCAAGGAGAAATTCCCCAGTGTTTCTGCAGGATGTGTGCAGTTTTTGGTGGCATCTATTGTCTTCGCCGAAAAGTACAATGCCTTGTGGTCGACAAAGAATCTGGAAGATGTATAGCAATTATAGATTGCTTTGGTCAAAGGATAAATGCTAAATATTTCATTGTGGAGGATAGTTATCTTTCTGAGGAAACGTGCTTGAATGTGCAGTATAAGCAGATATCCAGGGCAGTGCTCATTACAGATCAATCTTTACTAAAGACAGATTCAGATCAGCAGGTTTCCATTTTGATAGTGCCACCACTGGAACCAGCAACTTGTGCTGTTCGGGTCACTGAATTATGTTCTTCAACCATGACATGCATGAAAAATACCTACCTGGTGCACCTGACCTGTTCATCTTCCAAAACAGCAAAAGAAGACCTAGAGTCAGTGGTAAAGAAATTGTTCACCCCATATGCTGAAACAAGGGAAGACAAGGAAGAACTTACAAAGCCAAGAGTCTTGTGGGCTCTTTATTTTAATATGAGAGATTCCTCAGAAATCAGCAGAAGTTCATATACTGGCTTACCTTCCAATGTTTATGTCTGCTCTGGACCTGACTGTGGGCTGGGAAATGAGCATGCAGTCAAGCAAGCTGAAACACTTTTTCAGGAGATCTTTCCAGGTGAGGAATTCTGCCCCCCACCTCCAAATCCAGAAGACATAACTTTTGATGGTGATGGTAAGCAACCAGAGACTCCTGGCACCAGTAACATCATAATGGTCGAACTAGAATCCAATGAGGGAAGCAAAGACCTTGAAAGCTCAGAGAAGCACTTTCAAAATTAGAAAAAGCCTTCATCTTGGCATCAGAATATTCTCATTTAGAGGATAGTTTCCTGAGTAATTAGATGTGGTTATTACAATGACTTCAATGTAGGTACCATCTTTAAGTTCTCTTGGAGACATTTAGTCATTGGATGTCTCTATTAACCTATTAGTAACTGATTTATTGATAACTGGACTTTTTTTTTAAGCGGAATGAGCTCCATGATCCAGAATCTTAAAATAGATTCACTTTCTTTTAGTATATGTTAGCAGTTGTGCTAAAGAGAAGGTATTGTATCTGCTAACAATCTTCAGATTTTGTCACTGTCTACAGAAAAAATAATATCTAAGAATATTTTACTTTGGCAGCTATTATAGTTACCCCCTTTGAACAGTGAAACGCAAGAATAAAATATGTGGGTATTTTGTGCATAATATAGGTATGTAGATTGGTGGTGGCAATAACAACTTATGCAAGTGCCAATGATATAATACATTGTCTGTGATTATTAAAAGATTATCTTTGCATGATTCTTTATTTGTGAAATCTGTTGTTTAAAACAAATCTTACAGTTTAATTCTCCTAGCTGATCTTTGTAACTAATCACACCACAGTCTTCATTACAAAGAGAATTCAGCAAGCAATTGAAGAGCTTTACTACACAAACTTAAAAAAGAATAGAGTACAAATGAGAAGGTACAAATATCAGTTCTTAGAATGATATTACACTATCCTAATGTTAAAAATACAAATTGAAAGAAATTGGAGCTAGTTCTTGCTATTTTATTTGCAAAAGAATTTTAATTTGCATGTGTCCTCATACCAATAGCACTGTTATATTAATACTTTTTAAAATAATTATATAGATTATTCTATCAAGGGTTGTATAACCAATCTAATATTTCATACAATTAACTCCCTCTGAGCAGTATATGCTCAAGAATGTATTTAAAGAGAAATAATCTCCTTGTGCAGTGTTTTTTCTAGTAATTTCATTCATGCAGGGTTTTACGTACATGTATATATGTGCTGGTGTTACCAAAATTGCAGGTCTTCAGGCCTAGTCTCCCAGCCAGGAAAGGATCCCAGGCTGCAGTGGCAGCGCTGAGTCCCAGCCACTAGACCACCACGGGCTGGTGTCTCACAAAACCGCAGCAGGAATTTCGCAGACGCTCAGGCAAGCAAACAAGAAGAGGCAGGTTTGTTAGAAAGAAAAAGTTTATTGAGGAGAAAAGGAACAGAAATAAAGTGGGACTTCCAGGCTGGTAGAACCAGGCCAGAGAGGGGCAAGGAAGTCAAAGTGGAGTCGTGCTTCAGGGAATATATACTTCTTTCCCTATTTATTCTAAACCTCCACCAGTCTCTCTGTGATTGGTTAGTTCTCAGTGGTCTCACTCACTGCCTAAATGCCTCTGTGCCCAGAACTAAGTCTCCTTGTCCCAGTCCTTATTTTTTTTCATTATCACCCTTGTGGAGGAACGTCCTGTTATCCCCTAGTCCTGGGGTGTGTGATTAGTCCCCTTTGGAATTTGTTGCCCTTATCTCTGGAGACTTCCTTGACTCTCCTGAGGTTTTTCCTATTCTATTCTGACCATAAGGGCTCTCCACTTGCCCTGTGCCTCAGTGGAAGGTGTTATCAGAAAAAAATTACATAAGCAGGCTGGCAAGTAAAGCAGCGGAAGTACCTGAAAGGGAACATCTGGTGATGGGGGCACAATGCTGTGATTTTAAATAGGTCAGTAAAGACTGCACTGGGGAGATGATAAAAGACCAGGAGGTTTGAGGGAGAGTACAGTAGAAGTGGACTTTGGACAGGTTGTCTAGAGCCTTCTAACATTGTCTGGGACAGAGAGCTATGGGGGTTAAGGAGCGAGAAATCTTATCTGAGTTATACTGTAAATGTTTAGCCTGGCTTCTGTGTTGCAGAGCTATAGTGGGAAGGAGAGAAAGCTTGTTAGGATGGTATTCTCAACCTTTGTTTTTCTTTTTTGACCCCCCATGAGTCTTTTAGACATTGTTTTTCCTGATTGCCCTGCTCTGCATAACATTATTATACCCCAGACATATTGTGTACTTGATTTGAAGGTAGGAATCCTCCCTAGCACCCCCTCCCCGACCTCCATCTCTCAGTCTCTTTTGTCTGTGTATCATGCATGCATAGCAGTTACAGCATCGTGCATATGTATAAACCATTTTTCCAAGTTATTCCAAAAAATAAAACCCAACATTACAAAAATAAGGAAATTATTGAGCCCCAGAACAATTTTGAGATTTGGTAACTGCATTTGACATTGTTCCTCAGAGGGTCATATTAAACTATGTGACATCAGCACAATTAATGGACAATCTTAAATCATTTCTCAGATAAAATAAGAAAAATCTCACAAGTGATTTTGTCACAATCCTGTCAAGTAATAAAAGACTTTTTTCCCCTTATCACGTGATCCATTCCTTTTGAATAGTCATTTCCTGGACTTTTCCTAAAGTCATTTGAGCATAGAAATTAAACCATTTTATTAATATACTTCAACTACTTACCTTGGGGGTAATGAACATGCCTTCTGGATTTAAGAGGCTGCTCAGAGACATACTAGCTCTGCATGGAATAAATCTGTGATTCTTAATTAGTATAGTACTTAAGGCATGGGATTCATTCCACAGTTACTTATAGAGGAAGCTCTATACGTATAAAATCTTTCTAATTTGATAGATTACTCACAAATGAAGCAATGCCTTCTCCCCTCAATGTCAATCTATATCCATATTGATCTATTTAACATACTTTTAATCACCCTTGCTATTGATGCTAGTGTTGTTTTGCATCCCCAATTTTGGGAATCAGTTGTTGCTTCATAGCTAAAAAATGTGAGGCACTTTGCAAATCTAAGGGAAAACATGATTAGTAATGTGTAAAACTGTAAGGGCATGGTCATCAGGTTTAAAGACAAGTCACAGAAGTTAATACTTCTCCAACTAAACAACACATTATTCCACAGAGCAAGCTTTTTCAGGGGAAGAGGAAATATAGGGGGGATTATTGGATAGAAATGACAATGAAACCCAGGAGATGGATCTGTGTTTAAAGAGTCAACACAAATTTTTAACCATAGTGGCAACTTGGATTCATTATTCTTGCCCTTTGTATATAGATATAAGTTAATAATCACACCAGTGTTTAAATAAGAATGTTAAAAATCCTAATTAAGTCAAATTTCAGAATCTGATGATAGTAACTCTATAATCCAAATCTCAGTGTAGAGCTTGAATAGGCTCTGAGAATAAGGTGTTTTTACAGATTATGAGTTAATATTTAGTCATACTTTCCAGTATGGTACAAGAACCAAAACAGAAACTCGGACCAATGGAACAGAATTAAAAATCCAGAGAGAAATCCATTTAGATATGACAGCTAATTTTCAACAAAGGAATTATAGTCATACAGTGGAGAAAAGATAGCCTTTTTAATAAATGGTACTAGGAAACATGAATAGTTACATGCAAATAAATAAATAAAGCAAGACCCATATTTAACAGCATACACAAAAAGTCACTCAAAATTAATTAAAGACTTGGACATAAGAGGCGAAAACATAAAGTACTTAAAAATATATATGGGGGCATACTACATAATATCTATCAAAAAGATGTATTTGAGAGGATCTCCCCGGTGGCGCAGTGGGTTGAGCGCCGCACTATGAAGCTGTCCACAGCCTCTGCAGCATGGGTTCGATTCCTGGCGGGCAGGGGAGATACCCACATGGTGTAGCAGACCTCTCCTGCCTTGCCCTCTGCTCCCCTCAGCAGTGTCTTTGGTTCATCTGCCTGTTCTGCTCCTCGCTCTGTCTCTGGTGAATCCTCTCACCCTCCCATGCCTCTGACCCCAATTCTTGTATAAATAAATAAATCTTTTTTGAAAAAAAGATGTATTTGAGAATACAGTCACAGCAGCAAGGGAAACAACAGCAAAGATAAACAGGTGGAAGTATATCAAACTTAAAGCTTTTGTACCTCAAAAGAAAGCAAAAACAAAAAGGCAACCTACAAAATGGGAATATTTGCATACCAAATATCTGATAAGGCATTAATCTCCAATACACAATCTAACAACAGATCAAAGGAGGCAATTAAAAAACGGGCAAAAGATCTTAATAGATACTTTTCTAAAGAAGATATTCACATAACCTACAAACATATGAAAAAATGTTCAACACAATTTATTATTAAAGAAATTCAAATTAAAACCTCACTGAGATACCACCTCACCCCCATGAGAATGACCCATCTAAAATAGGATGGAATTAACAAATATTGGTGAGATTGCAGTGAAAAAGAATTCTTATTCACTATTAGTGGGAATGCAAGCTGTTAAAGCCCCTGTGAAAAATGTATGGATATTTCTCAAGAATAAAAATGGAAATTCCATTTGACCCAGCAATAAAGCTATTAGGTATTTATCCAAATAATATGAAAAATATAATAATACAAAATGATCAATCTACATCTATGTACACAGCAGCACTGCTTACAATTGCCAAATCATGGAACCAACCCAACTTCAACAGGTGAATTAACTCTGTAGCATATATTTCAATGGAATATTACAAGGAGAAACAGTGGCACTTGGGACAAAACAAACAGATCTTGAGGTTATTATGTTAAGTGAAATCATTCAAAAAGTGAAAGACAGATATAAATACCAAAAAAGAAATTACACCCAAACAATAGAAAAAATAAAAATTTGAACTTGGCAAAAAGACAATGGTTACCAGAGAGAATAGGGGAAAAGGTAGAGGAATTGGGAGAGGGATGCCAATGTGGTATGGACACTGATGGTTTGGCATAGGGAATTAAAAAAAAAAAAAGACAATTGTTTTGTGAGCCTGGGAAGTATAAGAAATTAAAAGCTTCAAGTACATCTGGATCTTTGAATTGGATCTCCCCACATGAAGTAATAGAAATATTTATTGACCACTGTTTTTGCACCAGGCACTGGTCTAAGCCAAAATAACAACAAAGAGAGAAAGAAAAAGAAGAAAGGAGGGAAAGAGGAGAGAGAAAGAAAGAAAGATCTACCATATGACACAAAGATACCACTCTTAGATATCTAGCCAAAGAATCAAAAAACCAAAAAACAAAAACATTGATTCAAATGTATACCTGCACTCATTTATTAATGCAGCACTATTTATAATAGTCATGCTCTAGAAACAACCTGAGTGCCAAAAAAGATGAGTCAATTAAGAAGATGTGGTATATATACACAATAGAATATTACTCAGCAATCAAAAAGATATTTTCTGCAACATGGAATGGAGCTGGAAGGGATTATGCTAAGAGAATTAGCCACAAGGAGAGAAATAAATAGTGGGTGGTATAACTTATATGTGGACTATAGCTAAACCAAACAAAGATTCAGACAAAGAGAAACTTTAAAACTACCCTTTGAAAGCTGACCATAGATCTGTGGCTTTCAGAGCAGAAGAGGGAGTGGGAGGCGTGAGAACAGGGATGCAGGGAGTGTACAATGGGAATGGTACAAGACTTTGTGTGCTTCAGTGGTGGGAGAGCTGTGGTCACTACACCTGAAGGGGGAAAATTGTACCATATGGTTGTAACATAATAGTACTTTAATTAAAAAAAAGTAAAATTTGCAATAAAACAACAACAACAAAAAGACCAGAAACAAGTGTTGGCAAGGGTATAGAGAAGAAAAATTCTCATATGCTGTTGGTAGGAATGTAAATCAATGCAGTACTATATTAAATAGTTGGAAATTTCCTTAAAAAATAAAAATAGAAATACCATATGATCCAGCAATTCCACTCCTAGGTGTTTATCCAAAGAATCTGAAAACACTAATTGGAAAAAGATGTATGCACCCCTATATTTATTGTAATACTCTTTACTATAGCCACAACATGGAAACAACTTAAATGCCCAAGGGTAGATGATAGGATAAAGATAAAGTGTGTATACTCAGTGGAATACTGCTCAGAAATTATAAATGATGGAATCTTGCTTTTCAAGGCAACATGGATGAAACTTGATGTAATTATGCTAATATGTTAAGTCAGAAAATGGAAAAACACCACCATATCTTTTTTACTTATTTATAGATTATCTCAAATAAATAACCTTACCTCTCACCTCAAGGAACCAGAAATAGAAGCAGAAGAAAACCCAAAAGCTAGTAGAAGAAAGGAAATGAAAAAAAAAAAAAGTAACAGAAATAAATGAAATAGAAGTAAAAAAGAAAATCCTAAAGATTAATGAAACCAAAAGCTGGATCTTTGATGAAATAAACAAAATAGACAAAACTTTAGCTCTGCTCACAAATAAGACAACTGACATATAGGATCAGAAACAAAAGGAAAGTTACAACATTCATGTTAGACTCAAGGGCTCATTCGAGATTACTGTGTATATTGATATGATAATAAGATCAATGACCTTGAAGAGATTGACAGGTCCTTATAATTATGCAACCATTCAAGACTGACTAGGGAAGAAATAGGAAACCTGAGTAGACCAATCAAAAGCAAAGAAGATGAAAGAGTCATCAAAACGTTCCCCAAAAACTAAAGTACAGGAACAGACAACTTCACAAGTGAGTACTACCAAACCTTCAAATATAAGCTAATACCTATCACTCAAACTATTTCAAAAAACTGAGAAAGATGCAATACTTCCACAATTTTTATACCACCTTGCTATGATCCCAAAACCAAAGGCAACACACACAAAAAGAAAATGACAGACTAATTTCCCAAATGAACACAGATGCAAAAATTCTCAACAAAAATTTAGACCATGACCAAATGGAATTTATACTAGGGTTACCTGAATGGTTCAACATTCAATATTCAATCAATATAATTCACCATGGCAACAAAAATAAAGATTCTATAATCATATCAGTAGATGCCTCCTGGCATCTTATCATTTGATAAGATTCAACCTCCATTGATGGTAACAACCCTTGAAAAAATTGGAGATAAATGGAATATATCTCAATCACAATAAAGACCATAGATGGCAAATCCACATCTAACATCATTCTTTTTTTTTAGAGAGGTTAATCACTTTATTTTATTTAATTTATTTTTTTTAAGATTTATTTATTTATTTATTTGTTTAGTTAGTTAGTTAGGTAGGTAGGTAGTTAGTTATACAGGCACTGGGTACAGTCAGAAGCATGGGAGGGTGAGAGAATTCACCAGAGCCAGAGGGGAAAGCAGAGCAGGCAGACTGATGAAGTACACTGCTGAGGGGAGCAGCGGGCGTGGCAGGAGAGGTCTGTGCACCATGTGGGACCCTTGCCGGTGGCTGGGGGTCGAACCGGCACTACAGAGGCTGTGGGCAGCTTCGCAGACGAGTGCTCAATCACTGCGCTACCAGGGGAGGCCCTAACATCATTCTTGAGTGAAAAACTGAAAGAATTTCCACCAGATCTGGTATACGAAAAGGATGCCCACTCTCATCACTAGTCTTCAGCATAGTGATGGAGGAAGGGAGATACAAGGTCAAGAACCTAACTCACACAAGGAGGTAGGGGTAGAAGGGATTTAGTGTAATCCATTAACCCAATCATAGAAACCAAGACCCTTAGGCATCAATGCAACCATAGTGGTGGTGGGGTGAGTGCACTATAGCAACAACACCTGAAGGAGGGTATCAAACACTTCTAAAATATAAACAATGATGTGAAACAGTGTGTACTCAATTAAAAATATTAATTAAAAAAACCTAGGCCAAAAACAAACTTTAAAATCTATTTGCAGAATCCAAGCTACCAGAAGGGGAGGGGAGGGTGTGAGAATCAAAGTAGGGAGGAAATTTCATGGAATAGAGGATTATTGGTACCTTCATGGTGGGCATGGTGTAGTAATATATCTGAAAGGTTATGAACCTAAACCCTTAAATTATATACAGTGTCGTAAACCAATGTTACTTCAATTTATTAAAAATTAAAAAAAATAAAATATTAAGATGTTGAATGGAGAAATGCAAATTATAGCCTCAAGATTATTGTGTCCACCCAAACAAATTGGAAAAGAACAATGAATTGATAGAAAGCAATGTGAAGGTGATGGAGGATAAGAATAGAAAAACTGGAAAGGAAATACAAGGTCAAGAACCTAACTCACACAAAGAGGTAGGGGAAGAGGGGAAAAGTGTAAGCCACTAACCCTGTTATAGAAAACAAGACCTTTAGGCACCAACACCCAGATCAGGAGGTGCAACACCCAGAAACTATCAGACTGCTACAGGGAGTGTCAGGAGCACAAACCATCCACCCACAAAGATGAGCCCTTCCCTGAAAAGGATAAAACCTGAAACTGCCCCCAGAACGGGGCAGCACTCTGTGACTATGCAGGTGCTTCTTTTCACCAACCCTCTCCCTCCACAGGGCAGCAGCCTTCCTGCCTATCCATGACCTGTCAAGGCCGCCCTCCTTCAACCATGCAGGCCTCTCTCAGCAAACCTGTACCTTTCAGGGCAGCTCTTCCTGCCTCCTTGTATCTATACAAGTGTATTTTACTTTTCTGTCCCTCTCCTAATAAGCCTGCTCTTTAAATATAACTAACGTCTCTGTCTCATGTAGAAACTCACCTGGGTAACTCTCTGCATGGCGCTGAAATGGCAGTTCTGGGGAAACCTTTCCCATAGTGAACCCAAGGACCCGCACTCCAAACCCACAGACTCAAAAAAAAAAACACATCAAAGACAATGTGGTGGGAAAGATAGTCTCTTAGAGGGAATATAAATTGTTACCATACCTCTGAAGGGTAATTTTGGCACATTATTATGTTCAGATCCTTGCTACATCAGTTGTGAAAAAAATCATATGACATACTACCATTTCTGCAAAAAAAAGTACATAAATTGATCTTGATATTTGTTCCAGTCTTGATATAAGCAGCTGTCTGTAAGTGAAGTGTTTCTAAACTGTCCTGCTATCTGATCCTTTTCCCCCTCTTTCTCCCCTTTCATTCATAACTCCCCCTTCTTCCCTCTTGGTCTCCTTCCTTTCTACACTTTCTGCCTTCCTATCTTCTTTCTTTCCTTCCCTTATAGATTTGTCAGTTTTTGTACACTAAACATGATTTTAAGAATGTTAACAGGGCCTCCCTGGTGGTGCAGGTGGTTGAGCACCGCTCTGAAGCTAAGGCTATCCACAGCCTCTGCAGCGTGGGTTCGATCCTGGCTGGCCAGCGAGAATCTCACATGGCGCAGCAGACCTCTCCGGTCGCGCCTACTGCCCCACTCAGCAGTGTATTTCAGTCAGTCTGCCTGTTCTGTACCCTGCTCTGTCTCTGGTGAATCCTCTCACCTTCCCGCGCATATGGCCTGTACCCCGGTTCTTGTATAAAAATAAATAAATCTTTTAAAAAAGGAATATTAACAGACCTCAGAGGGAATGTATCTGTCAACTATAACTTAGGGTCAGCACAGTCCCTTCATACCTCATTTGAATTAGAACTGATATTTGTAGTTTGAGACTGTCTTCCACTCAGTTATTTGGGTGTGGGGAGTCCAACTGTTACAGGGCAGGGAGAGGGGCACCCCTGAGCCCCCAAACCTGCCTGCTCTGAATAGGTTCCGCCATTCTGGAAAGAAACTTTAATACAATTAGTAAACAATACAGGAAAGACAAAGAATATGGTTTCTAAATCAAGCACCCAAAGTTACCCATGCCCTTGTGAGTAAAAGTCCACCCAAATGGGATTGGCCCAGAGCAAGGCCCGAATACCTGCCAAAAGTCTAAAGTACCTTTTGGCAGGGACCCACAGAAAAGGATTGGAAACAACCAGACAAGTCTGGAAGGAAAAGAGCAAAATCAAAGTCAAGATAAAAGCTGCCATTGTTAACCTCCCCATGAGTCTCTCACCCACATGTTTCACCTAGTACATGACCAAAAGGCAAGTGTAGTTTCTTCACGTGTCTCTCTGCTCCATGTAATTCCTCCAGGTCCCCCTCTGGCTCTCCATCTTTTTTCTTTCCTTCCCGGTCTCCTCTGCAGCTTCTTCTTTTCCCTGCTCAGCTCCACCCTCCCTTGGTTGGGGCAGGAAACTTGAAACTTCCCCTTTTCCTGGGGACTACCCAGTTATACTACCAAAGATTGGTCTTTCAGAGTAAAGAAGGGGGAAAGGCAGAAGCTGGTTTTATTTCCCCCTACTTCTCATTTACAAGTTTTCAAGATAGAATGTGAGTAGATTATGTACCATTTTTATTGTGAAATTTAAACGTTCTTCTAGGTTATTTTAAAATTTTGACTGCTTTGTATTTTGCTCTTTATTTCACTAAAATCAGTTAAAAACCTTTATATATATATATATATATATTTTAAAAAATAGTCTTCAATTATCCAGACTCTCCTGCTTTATCTAATTTCCAACCTTGTTATTTAAATGTTTTCTATAAAGCCTATTTCAGCTAAAGTCCTCCTGTTCAAAGAGTAAAGTGTATGTGTTTTTAGGAAGGTTTCTTTTGAGGAAGTGTTGACCCCTAGTGGATTAACAATTACAACACACAAGTTGAGCAGCTGGATGACATTCTGGGAAGAATGTGTTTTGGAAAAGCAACAGAAAGATTGCTAATGCAGAAGAAAATAAAAGAAAACACAAATCATTTTGGCAAATTTCGTAAATGCCATTGGATAAAATCACAATTAGTGGACTTAACTGTATAATAAATTTAAAACTTAGAAATGTACAAATGACCATAAGCAAAACTAATTTTTTTTTTAAATAGAGAAAACATTCCATTAACTTTACATACAAATGCAACAAAACATACAAGAGACTTGAAAATCTATAAGAAAAAAATCAGGAAACATAACTTTTTCATGAACATGGCATAGAAAGCAAAGAAGGCAGCCCCTAGCCCAGCAAAAGCCAAAGCAAAGGAAAAAGGTTTGAAGCCCAAGAAAGTAGCCACAGATAAAAAAACAAAAAGGAGATCCACACATTGTCACTCACCTTCCAGTCACCCAAGATACTGGTTCAAAGGGCAATCTTCTGGGCTATAGCCCTCAGGAGAAACAAGATTGAACCATGCATCCTCAAGTTCCCCTTGAAATCTGATTAGTCATGAAGAAAATAGAAGACACATACTGTGTTCAATGAGGATGCCAAGGAAGGTCCACAGGCACCAGATCAAACAGGCTGTGAATAAGCATTATGACATTGATATTGATTTGGTCAACTCCTTTATCACACCAGAAGGAGAGTAAAAGGCATGTGTTTCACAGGCTCCTGGCTGTGATGCATAGATGTTACTAACAAAATTAGGATCATCTAAACTACTCCAGTTATCTAATTCTAAATATAAAAATTTTCACCATAAAACAATAGGAAGCACACCATTAAATGAAAAGGAAACATAGAAAAATGTGTAAAGGCTATGATTAGACAGTAATTATCTCTGCATAGCAGTATTACTAGGGATTTTTGTTTTCTTCTCTCCACATTTATGCATTTTCTTAAAGTTGTTACAAAGATATTTCGATTGCAGCTGTAAAATACACATTGATTTAGGAGGCACAAGAAGACATCTTCACTTGTAAATGAATAGATAATCTGTGGAAGAAGGACATGATATTGATGAAAGCAGAAATATTACCTAAGCATGACAAAGTAATTGCCAAGAATGATTTCAGAATTGTTGTTCTTTAGGGGACAGAGCTTTACAAAACACACAGAGAAAAATTAAAAATGAAAAGATGAGTAAGGCTCATGCTCCATTAAGACTCACACTGGTATATCCAGATCATTTCTAGGAGCTGTGATTTGCAGAGCAATAGATGGTCTGCGTTCCACTCTTATTAAATATCAAAAAGTCAATCTGGGGATTTTTAATGAATAGAGCCAGTGCCCTTTTCAAACATGTTTCCACTCAAAAAGGCATTTCTAGGTAATTCTGATAATTTCTAGGAAACTGTATAGCAGCACTTCACCAGTACAATACATTACACTTAGACCTATAAATCCAGTTTCAGAAAAAGCAATTAATTACACCATGTGAAGAGCTATGAATATAGATTTGTAAAGATAAAATGGAATGTAGATTACCAATGACAGTTGATCACTCAGAAATCTTATATGTGAGTTATGCAAGCCCAGAAATTATTTTGACAAAAATATTTGCAGATTCTACATAGCCCTCAGGAATTTTGATGCAGAAAACATAAGTCCATGCCTAATAGAAACAAACTCACAGTGGAATGTGCTGAATTCAGTATGATGGAGACATTTCTTGGGCCAAGCCTGGCTAGCTGGTTATCTAGTCTCCAGTGAGTGAGCAGAAATACCTCAATTTAAGAAACCAGGTATAAGTGGTATGCATATAAAAGCAATAAAACTCTTAATTAACTCTGATTGTCAACAAACTCAAAATTTAATTCTGGAAAGGCAATTGAGATTGTCCAGCAGTGGTGGTAGCTGAGAGTTCTGCCAAGGACACCTAATTGGGCCATCATGAAGGCCCAATTAGGTGGTGAGCACCTCAGTGATGGAAAACACTGATTCCAGAATGTAGGGGAAGGGATGGTACTGATGTGGGAGCAAGTCAGCTACTGTTCTTTATCTGTGTTAAAACAGGATCATTAAATTCAGAATAGAAATGAATATAAACCTGTTACAGACTAAGACCCAAAAGTTTATGGAATCCTACCTGTTTTATAAAATCATTACCTCTTTTATTTTTGGAAATTATTCAAGCAGAGCAATAACATATCATATATATCTTAATCTTTATTTATGATATCATATATATCATAATCTTTTTTAAAGATCAATTAAGCAGGGCCTCCCTGGTGGCACAGGAGTTAAAGAGAGCACTATTAAACTTTTGGCAGCCACTGCAGCACCAGTTCGATCCCTGGCCGGCCAGGGAGCAACCCACAAGGTACAGCAGACGTCTTCTGTCTCGCCGGCTGCTCCCCTCAGCAGTGTATTTCAGTAGGATCTGCCTGTTCTGCTCCCCACTTTCTCTGGTGAATCCTCTCATTCCCCCACACCTCTAGCCTGTACCCCAGTTCTTGTATGCATAAATAAATAAGTCTTTAAAAGAAAGCTAAATTAAGCAAATGTTTGGAAAAGTTTCTATTATTATGGGGTAATGATTTATAATGGAAAAGCTAAAAATAACAGAATAAACTTGTCAAAATTCATAGGAAAATTCTGTACAAACTTCAGAGCTATGACTCCCCTGTTTGCAAATCATATGAAAATAAGCAAGTTGGAATATTTCAGGTGTAATGACTGACCCTGGCAATTCACTCAGAACCTGTAAAATAAACCTAAGTCCCAACAACATTTAGCGTCCTCAGATATGACCCACTTCACTCTTTCAATCACCCATCCTATAAATATGTAATAAATACATCCCACATATCAGGCTTTTTGCAGTGTTAAATGGTATCATTACTTCCAAGTGATCTGGTACTAAAATTTGCTACAAATATAAGAAGGATTTTTTAGAGTGCGAAATGAACTCAGCCCTCATTCCATAGTGGAGCTCCCTTCCTGCCAAGGTAGACGTAATTATTTCATAGTACTATGTTCCTATTTCTGTTGTAGTATCTTTTTATTGCATAATAAGCTATTTGTTGTTTTGGCCTATCTTCCCATTGATCTCTAAGCACCTTATGCACAAGGGATATATATCAAGGGATATATTTCTCATATATATATATACATATATATATATCCCTTGGGAGACTGGCTTACAATTGTAAGCACTCTAGTGTCCCAGCAACGCTGAAGCACCCCCAGCATTGTTACACCCAACACCATGGATGCAGGGTGCCTCTGACCCCACTGAGGTCATCTCAAGATGTGGCTCCCCAGAGGCTATAGGTCCCTAAGCCTGCCCTGACCTCACTGTAGGTCAGGTTTGGGCAGCCACTGGGGTTCTCCATTTTTAATCTGCCACCACAATGGCTAATGCACCACTCAAGTTTGAGCTCAATTAATCAATCAGATTTAAGCTCTCCAACTCTATTCAAGTTTTTTTTTTTAAAGATTTATTTATTAATTTATACATACAAGAACCGGGATACAGGCCAGATACGTGGGAGGGTGAGAGGATTCACCAGAGACAGTGAGGGGTACAGAACAGGCAGACTGCCGAAATACACTGCTGCGGGGAGCAGCGGGCGTGACATAAGAGGTCTGCTGCGCCATGTGGGACCCTCTCTGGCTGGCCAGGATTGAACTGGCACTGCAGAAGCTGTGGACAGCTTCAAAGAGTGGCGCTCAATTGCCTGTGCCACCAGGAGAGGGCCCCATTCATGGTTTTTAGTTCATCAGGTGAATTGAAAATGGAGCAAGCTTACTGGTGCTTAACCAGCACCAGTCAAATATTTAGGATTGAGAAGTGGCCCAGTCAGGTTATAGGGTGGTGTTTGTGAAAATGAGATAAGACTGAGAATGACCCAGCTAGAAGACAATCAGTATTTGGACTCTGAAGAGGATTCATCAGAAAAGTTTAGTATAAGATTCATTGGACCCTTCTTAGACCTTCACAGACTTCACAGACCTTCACAGACTCCAAGATCTTGTAAGACCTTCAGACTTGCATAGATCTTCCCAAAGACTGGGTCACTGCACCTGCCTCTAGCCCTGCCTCTTACATCACCTGCCAAGATCACTGTCAGCCTAGGCTCAATGTCTCACAGAACTGTTTGCTATTGGTTTATGCCAATAGCTCACAAAGAGCTGTAACACTGGTGTCTCTGACACTGACTCCTGGTGACTGGTGCTGACCAGCACTACTGACCAGTGCAGTCTAGCATTGCTGACCAGTGACCAGCACTCTGTTTGGCTACCTCTGAGAGCTATTCACCACTTCTGATCATCTGTAACCACCTCCTAGTGCTGTTTCCTTCATTTCTGGTCAGTTGGGTATCCAGTGCTATCCAGCTTGGCCTTCAAACTACTACTGTGGGCTGCTGCAGTGCCACCTGAGTGACCCCACTGGTAATTACGTCCAGCTGCCACTATCAATTGGATCCTGGCCCACACTGGCCACTGCAAACCTTAGAAACTCTTTCCTTTTCACCAGTCTCCCATTTGTTAAATAAATCCTATTATTGTTGCACTCTAAGCCTGAATGGTCTTGCAAGCAACTGTCAACACAAATAAATAATGACCTGTCCCCCTCCTTGTCACTTTTTTAATATGAAGTTCTAAGCTGCCAAGATCATTCACATGCACAGTCAGCCTGTGAATACTCTATTTCAAAAGTTTGCTACTTAGTAGTAAGACATACCATTATTTAAATACCATTAAGAAATGCAAGTACAAGTTATATATTGATTTCAAAAATGTGAAGATGAGAGGGAAAAAAGTGCATTTTAGAATTAACAAAGTATCACATAAAAGCATCACAGAGGGAAACATCACAGAAGGATAGCATCTTCATCAGTTTGAATGATATAATTTGATCCTTTACACCTGCCAATGCCAATATCCTTGTTATTACTGAACTTTTCAAGTATACGAAAAAGTACCACACACCAAGTGACTTAGATCTTATTTTGACTTAGCTAATTTGTTTTCTCATGGTTTTGGAGGATAGAAATTCAAAATCAGGCCATCAGTAGAGTGGTTCCTTAAGAGGACTATGGGGGAAGGATCTAGTCCAAGCCTTTCTTCTTCTTCTTTTTTTTAAAGGTTTATTTTATTTATTTATGCATACAAGAGGTGCAGGCCAGGTGTGTGAGGGGTGAGAGGATTTACCAGAGACAGAGTAGGAAGCAGAACAGGTGGATCTACTGAAATATGCTGCTGAGGAGAGCAGTTGGTGAGATAGGAGAGGTCTGCTGTGCCATGTGAGTCAGCTCCCTGAAACTGGTGCCACAGGGGCTGCAGATAGCTTCATAGTGCTGAGGCTTAACCCCTTGTGCCACTGGGGAGGCCCCAAGCCTTTCTTCTTGGCTTATAGATGGCTATATTCTTCTAGGGTCTCTTCACATCATCTTCTGTTGATCTATTTCTTTGTCTAAAGTCCCCTTTTATAGACAACAGCTGAATTGAATTAGGGTCCATTGTAATGATCTCAATTTAACTTAATTTTCTCTAAAAACCCGATGTCCAAATAAGAACTCTTTTTGAGGTATGAGGGATTAAGGTCTCAACATATATTTTTTGAGGGGGACATAATTCAGCTTGAAATACGTGTAATAGTTTTTTTTTTCTTTTTACAAGAGCTAACATCACTGGGTTTCTCTTATTTACAACCAAAAGATATTTTCTGGTCAGTAAATTCTAATTTCCATCCCAGAGGTCATTAAATATTCATCTAAGTGCCAGCAAATTTCCAGAAATGGGTGATAATATGCACAGGCACAATTTTCACTTAACCAGTTTGGTTCCGTCTGCACAGTTCTTGAGAGAAATAAGAAGTTCAGGATGACATATGGACAAGGAAATATGGACTCTAATTGTGATCATTCTGTTATAAATGAAGCTAGCCAATTCAACTACAAAAGGAATAGTGAGTTCATTTTAAAGGGAACTAGCATCAAGTTATAAAATAACATTATTTTTAAGGGTGAAAATATCTATTTAGATAAAAATATTTTGATTCTACCACTTGCTTTATAATACTGGGTGAACACATGAACAGAGCTAGAGATCTCGTCCCTCATTTATATAAAGGGAAAAGCTGGGTGATTGTAAAAACCTAATTAAAAGTATTTGTGAGGCCCTTGGCAAACTATAGGTCATTATACAGAAGTATTGTGGTTTTTCCCCCACTTAACTGATATTGAAATACTTTGAAGTAAAGTGTCTTTGACTTTGAAATAACTATTGATAAAACTGTGTATACTTTACCTGCATTATATCAATCTTCACAATCTCAGGAAGCAGTTTAATCTATTATTCATCTCAATTCTAAGATAATAAAATTAAAATAATGAGACTAAGAAATATTTCCAAAATCAGTCAATTAACAATGAATTGTGTAATTCAGATTGGAATACAAGTAATGCACATTCAGAGCTGAAGCTCTTCAGGGAGGTGATATATAAGGAGTCACAGAATACATTCACAGAGATACACATTAGCTATACAAAAGGACAATGTAAAAATACTGGTCACAGATGCTTCTTGACAATATTTATTACATTTTATTTATTTATTTATTTATTTATTTATTTATTTATTTATTTATTTTTAAGATTTATTCATTCAAGAACTCGGGTACAGGCCAGGGGTCTGGGGGGTGAGAGGATTCACCAGAGACAGAGTGGGGAATAGAACTTCAGACTGAAGTACACTGCTGAGGGGAGCAGTGGGCAAGACAGGAGAGGTCTGCTGTGCCATGTGGGTCACTCCCTGGCCAGCCAGGGATCGAACTTGTGCTACAGTGGCTGCTGATAGCTTCATAGGTTGTGTCTTAACCCTTTGCACCACCAAGGAAGTCCCTTTATTACATTTTAAATGAGACTAAAGCATGTGCTTATCCTCTGGTTCTGAAAACACAACAGATGACAGAGTAAGTCCTCTAGAGGCTGAAAGACCAATACATGGACAGGACTTCCATCTGAGTGCAACAGCTTCAAACAGCAACTGTCTCTCTATGCACAAGGACTACCTGCCTAATAATCAGTGTGACTACTTTCACAAGTTGAGTCTCTCCATCTTGTATTTCTGCTCACTAAGCAGTCTGTAATGGTTGTTTTTAGCATCTCTTTAGATATTGATGTTGTTTTGGTGTTTTTGCTTATACTTCACTGAGTTTTTCCATTGAAGTGTCTGTTCGATGAATGTCCTCTATCAGCTTGCCATCTTGGAACTATTGTTCTGATATACTCTTGCAAGTCTCACTTCCTACTGAAGTCAAAAGGGCACCCATATCTTGTGCCCATAGCATGACTGATGACAAGCTCACCAGGAGAGTGGAAAGCATTCTCTGAACTTTTGTATACTTAATTTTTCCCCAAAACTTAAAAAAAGGCACAACATTGAAAAAAGTCAATTCCCTTGGGCAATGAAAAAGTTGTAGTAACACTGAGAATCCTTAGAAATGTGATTGTTGCTTCAGCTGTAGGAAGTGGAGCTCCTCCGTCTGAGCCTCTGGGTTAAAGATATCACAAAAGAATGAAGAATGAGCTTGACTGTGACCATAGAGATTCTGTCCCACTTACTCACCCAGTACTCACCTGAGAAAGTAGCTTTGAGGTCCATGGTCAGAAAGAAGCATCTGTAGATCCAGAAATTCTTATTAGGCTTTATGTCTATGTCTTTCTCTTTCCACAGCCCAGTTACAGTCTGCCACCACGATTCTCTCCTCTTTTCCTAGATCTCCATTGTTTATGGGTAAGACCACTCTTGCACACTATGTGTGCAAGAATGTGAACTTGGAATGCGGAAGACAGAGACTTGAATCACATTTGATTCATATCATATAGTAGCTTTAGGACTGTGATAAGTTCATCTTGTTCTCAGCACTTCAGTTTTCTCTTTTGTACTTAGGGCAATGAGAGTTAACTTTCAGAAGTATTTTGAGGATTGCATGAGGTAACACCTACAAACACAAAGATTCTAAATAAAAGTTCTTACTTTTCCTTCTTCTTCCCAACTTAACTGCAAAAAGAAATGAAAATAATTCTGAAGGAGAACATTAAATTGATCATTTTGAAAAGATAACATACCTACCTATTTCTCTATAGACACGAACCTGCAGTATTCATCCATAATTAGTGGTTAAAAGTACAGACCCTGGAGCCAAACTATACTAGGCTCGAAGGATAAGTCTTTCAAAAATGTTTTGATAGACCTCATCAAAGGACCCAGCCTAGGCCTCCCAAGATGTGTCACCTTGGTATTTGGATTGTTTCAAGGTATGGATTTCATGAAAAACTGCAACCATTACCTTAACAGTCTAGAATAATCAATTTGGGGGTATGATCCAGATTTATTTCCAAAAATAATCTTTTCTCAGGGCAAACATCTAGTTACAAGGCATCTGATTTTTGTTACATGAATAATTCTGCTCTTTCCTTGAAATTCCAAGGCCCTCTTTCATTCTTTAACTCAGGATAAAAACCCTTTGTGCAATTTACTCTAGAATGTACAGTTGTGTAGGTTCTCCATACATATGTAATTAAATTTGCTAATTTTCTCCTACTAGTATGTCTGATGTTGATTTGATTATTCAATGAGGTAGAGAAAAAACTCAGGTGGTTTGGTGGAAATTTCCTCTCACATCTACAGGCTTATATATATCCTTTTATAGTTAAGTGCTTCCTTTGTAAAATGAGTATAATAAATTGAACAACTTTATTAGATTGTTAAGAGTTAAGCAGGTGAAACATACAACAAAACTGAAAGATACTAAGTGCTTCCTAAGTGGTAATTCCTGATTCTCATAGTAAAACCTTTTAGATGAATAGAGATATAGAAATAGATAGATAGATAGATAGATAGATAGATAGATAGATAGATATTTATCATAATATTTCAATCTCCTAAAACAGAGTTTTGCCAAATACCTGTGCCAGTTTCTCTAAGTTGTTTTAGGCTAGCTATATTATCTTTTAGAAGTATCATTTTGTGTTAATAGGTTACATAGTTTTTTGCAAAGGAAAAAAAGAGAGGCCATTTAAACTAATTTTTCCTCCATAGTAGAGAATGGGAACCAACATTTATTAATTCTGTATTCTTATGTTCTATTTGTTTAAATGATACACTTGGTAAGCCTCCCCGGTGGCGCAGCGATTGAGCGCTGGGTTGCCAAGCTGCCCGCAGCCTCTACAGCGCCAGTTCTATCCCTGGCCACCAGGTGAGGGTCCCACATGGCGCGCAGACCTCTCCTGCCACCCGCTGCTCCCCTCAGCAGTGTACTTTGGTCCTTCTGCCTGCTCTGCTCCCCGCTCTGGCTCTGGTGAATTTTCTCACCCTCCCACGCTTCTGACTGTACCCAGCGCTTGCATAAATAAATAAACAAACAAATAAATAAATAAATAAATAAAATGATGGTGATGTGTTTTTCATTATTTAATTTGACTGTAAAATAGCTTTGCAAATAGCTATATTACCCAGAGTCTAAAAATGTCAGTGACTATTTTGGATTTAGTCTAGTAGATTATCTCAATATTGATTCATTCAATCAATCAGTATTTACTGGAAATCTGCTATGTACCAGTTTTAGAAGACAAACAGAAAATCTTTGCTCTTCTAGAGCTTTCATTATATTGGGATAGAAGATGGCCAACAAATAAACAATTAAGATAGATAGTATGACAAATTACGTACCACAGAGAAAAATAAATCAGGGAAAGCAAAATCAGGTGTTGTAAAGTACAAATAAGAATTGCAATTTAATATAGCATGGTTAGAGAATGTCTCACTGAAAGTGCACCTATAAGCATTGGTATGAGAGATCAAGAGATGAGTGCATCGAGATCCTTGCCATAGTAGTGAGGGACGAGGATAGACTGGGGCCCTGGGATATATAACAAGAGAGAAAATTCAATAACAAGAAAAAAGTCCATGACACTATCACTGGTTAATCTATGTTAAGACATTGGCCAAGGTTGACCAATGAAGAAACTGCATGATCACCACAGCTTATCTCCCTGGATGGAAAACATGAGCATAAATACGAAAACCCCAAGGTTGTTTTCACTAGTGGCAACCCATTCAGCACCTTTCTCTTGTGACTGCCCAGAGCTGTTTTTGTTTTTTATCTGTCCTTGCTTCTCAGGTCTGCTCACTGCTGGCAGGAGTTAGTCTGTTTCTTCAACCCTTTTGGCTTTGCATTAGAGAGCTGGCCTGTGTCTTTGAATAAACTTCCTTTGGTTTTCTTACTGCTGTGTGCAGTGTTTCAATTCTTTGTTACACAGGCTGCGGTTCTGGTTAGTCATATCATGTCATGTCACATGTTTGGCGGCTCATCCACAACAACCTCCCAGGCAGTGCAACAGCAGGGGCCAGGAGGCTGCTGTACAAACCACAGCAGCAGCACCACAAAGGGGAGACCTAAAGGATGTGGGTTCACACATCCTCGACTCAGGGGAAATAAATGTGAAGGAGTTGAGTGTTCTCCACTGGCCATGTGCAGTGTGATAGGAGCGAGGACAGTATGTTGAGCTGCACTCCCCATCCTTTACAACTCACCACTGGTACTGACATTTTGATGTTCACTGAAAATGTCTAGGACAGCAGACTCACAGGTCTGGAATCCCGAGAAGAAGACGATCTAAAGTGAGTGACACAAACGCAAGCCTACCACCCACCCAGAGCATTCACACGGGTGTCTTGTCACCTCCAAGCCCCTGCCTCACCTCCTGACTCAGCAACTGAAAGATTAACTCTCTGATCTATGGAAGCCCAAAAGGCAAAAC
The DNA here is from genome assembly GCF_964194135.1 of Talpa europaea. Lineage (NCBI taxonomy): Eukaryota > Metazoa > Chordata > Mammalia > Eulipotyphla > Talpidae > Talpa > Talpa europaea. The sequence continues at coordinate 67,544,214 of NC_140082.1, read as the reverse complement.
ATCCAAAATCATAAGATGTAAGATCTTTGGATGTAAGATCTAAAATCATAAAATACATAAAATATAGGCAAAACATCAACATTGGCCACAGTTTTGTCTTTGTGTATTCGCCTCCAACTGCAAGGGAAACAACAGCACATAAACAATTGGGAGTACATCAAACAAAAAAAAAAATTCTACAACGGAAGAAACTATCATTAAAACAAAAAAGACCCTATGCAATGGGAGAATATATTTGCATAATGTACATCTGACGGATACCTATGATTCACAAAGAACTCCAATAACACAACCAAAACAAATAACCCAATCAAAAATTGGGCATTGGAGCTAAACAGACACTTCTCCAAAGAAGATATATGAATGTCCACTAGATACATGAAAAAATGTTCCTCATCACTTATCACCAGGGAAATGCAAATGAGGTACAACCTCTCACCTGTGAGTATGACCCATATCAAAAAGACAAGAAACCAAGTGTTGGTGATGGTGCAGACAGAGGGGAACTCTGGCACGATGTATTTGGGAAAGTACACTGATGTAGCCCCTACGGAAAACCGCGGGGCGCTGCTCCCAAGCTGGGGGGTCAGGGAATGGCTCTTGAAACCCTCTGGTCAATATTGAAAAGAGGCCTCTGCAGAACACTAGTGAGAGCAGGCAAGGAGTTAGCGTTTATTGGTTGGTGAAAGGGCAAAATAGAGAGCTTCCAGGAGCTCTCTCTGCGCATGACATAGACTCTCCGAGGTGAACTGGTGTCTATAGGACTGTGGTTTGAAGACAAAGGAATTAAATTTAATAAAGTTTACCGATAGGTTGAGAAAGCAAAGAGAATGCACTTGGCTAAAGTCCATTTATTGTTGCTAATTGTGGGCACTTATCAGCTACACCTTGGTGGTTGTGCAGACTCACGCCAACTCTCATAGAGGGTGGGTGCCCGCTGCTCCCGTTACCGGTTTGCTCCCAAAATGACTTTTCTTCTGGGTCTGCAACTCCTTTTTCTTCCCATAGCAGCCAAGTTTATACGCAACGAAAAAACAGCTTAAGGATGCTCAGACTCAGGAAAAGTCAGTAAAAAGACAGTGTGGGTGGGACAAGGAAATTTATGGCAGCAGGTGTCTGGGAATTTGTCAGACTTGTTTAACCTCTTGTTTACCAATCCGGGGGAACAGCAAAATTTTGTCTTTGCGTCCTGTCCCTGCCTGGGACCCTGCCAGCCTTAGGATTAACAGAAAAAACAAAGAGACAAAAACTAAAGGACTAATTCCAGCACAGCTCGTTTTCCAGGTTTTTAAAATCCTCAACACAAACCCTAGGCTGTCTGATTGCTTTGCTAATCGTCAGCAGTCAGAATCGACTGGGGGCGAGAACAGTCACGAGCGAACTACAATTCCCAGCAGTCCTAGCGAGAGCCCAAACTCTCAATTTCCTAGCGAGAGCTCCCGAAGTTGCCCACCTAAGCCAGTTCCGCCCGCACCTTCAGAGGGCGGCAGCGGGTTCCGGCCCACAGCAGGTGCCGCGCGGAGCCGCAGCCAAGCCCACCAGGCCGGAGCCGGACCCGGAAGCGGGGGCCGCGGGAGGCTGAACTGGCGTCAGGACGTGTGTTGTGATGTCACTTCCGCAGGGCGGGGCCTCCAGCTATCCCGCGTAAATTGAAATGTCCGGCCCAGCGCGCCCGGCTGCAGCCCGGCTGTGTTTTGCGTCGCTGGCCGCGGATGCTCTGAGTGGGGCGCGTTGGGCACGCGTTTCGGAGCACCCACCTGCTAGGTATGGGGCGGTGGGCACGGCCCTTTCCCAAGAGTGAGCGAGCGGGCTGCGGGGCTCCTGATGGCTCCCGCGGAGTCGGCTCTGCGCGTCCCGCGGCCTCTCCTCGTGGGATTCAGTCTTTCGGGAAGGGAAGGGGAAGGTCCCGCGCGGGCTTTCCGATCCTGAAGGCGCAGGGTGGGGGTCTGCCTGAGTCAGGCTTGTGGGGTGTGGGGGGATGTTGGCACCTGGGTAGGGATGCAGTGGGCGCACCTCACGAGAGCCCGCCCTCTGTGCAGACGGTTCCCCGCGGAGCAGGCACCCGTTTGTGGGACCCAGTTTTTCCAAAGTGAGCAGTGTCTACGTGAATACGCTCTCCGACCTTGCAAGTGTCGACACATAAAATCTCACCTTAATGTTGTGCAGGCACAGGGGAACGGGTCATCAGGAATGAGCTCGCGGGCCCCCCCTGCACCTGCCTGTGAAGCAGAGGCGTGAAGGGAAATTGCTGCGGTTTCCAGGAGCGCGGTAGGTGATTTCCTTAAGATGAGAGGTGCCGCATGGCCGGCAGTTATTCTTACTGTGCTGAAGAAGAAATACTTACCTAGACGATTTCCCTAGCTTCGAAGAAACTTCCATTAGTTTCACGATATGTTTTGTCAGTTTTCCTCGAAGTAAAAGAAAACGCTTTTTGGTGATATTATCTGAGACAGAGGAGACTAATTGTTTTTCTTAAACTATGACTTGAGGACCACCTGCATCCAAATTATCTGCTTGTTTAAAATTCTGAACTCCTCACTTCACTGCAGAACAAGTGGAACACAGTCACTGAATGTGTTGAGAATCTATGAATTTCTGAAAATTGCAAACTGCTGGAGTAAAGCAACAGAGCTTGGATACAGTAGTAACAGGGTAAGACTGACTTATGATCCTGTGCTTTCTTCTCACCTTTCTCCCAAGTTTTTTGTTTATGGGTGAGATTTATGTTGTGAAGTGCTAAACAATTGCTCAGTACCTATGGCTTTCTTTTACCTTTTGTCCTGTGGAGTTGGGGAAAGTAGTTGCTTGGAAAGGCCTGTGGCAGCTCCAGAATTTCTGTACAGAAACAGCATAGGTACCACAACCTGGATGGAAGGGGGTGGAAAGTTCAAGCAATTGTCTTTAAAATGTATTTGCACAACAAGCAATTTCACATTTGTTTAGGGTAACTTTTAGAGAGTGATAGAGTTGCTCCTATGCACCACCACTGCTAATGAACAGAATGTTCATTGCTTGGACTAATGCATTCTGATGACAGTTAATTTCACTGGCAAGTGCAGCTCTGGTTATATATTTCTGTTTGATTATTTAATTTATTTATTTCTCAATTGAAATACCTACATTTTCTAGAAATTGTTTTGAATTTGCAGTCCTATGCTATTTTGTATGTTGACCCTTAAATATACAAAAGCAATGTGGTGCTCTAGCATGTACAACTTTGTAGATGTTTACAATATTTTTTTGGAGAGAAGGCTCATACTTTGTTAGCACCTTCTCTGTACCTTGCACTGTGTTAAGGGCTTTGTGGCATATATTATGATTACAAGTGTGAAAGCACCTTGGAAAGAATAACATTAAGGAACTCTCAAGTGGCTTTAGAGTTAATATTAGTGATTATTGTGATATTCTAGACTGTAGAAATTGTTAGGGAGGAGTCCAGTTAAAATAGTAAAGAGCAATAACCTCAGTTCATGCTAGAGCACCACTATCTAAACGCTAGTGGTTACTATATCTGCTTACAAGCTCTTTTCCCTTAATTTTCTAAAACTTTTGGGCAAATATGTTTTGTTTTAAATATTACTGTTTATCCTTCTCCTTTCATGTCATGTAGTTAACTTGGCATAATGGGAATACAAGGATTGCTGCAATTTATCAAAGAAGCTTCTGAACCCATCCATGTGAGGAAGTATAAAGGACAAGTAGTAGCTGTAGATACATATTGCTGGCTTCACAAAGGAGCTATTGCTTGTGCTGAAAAACTAGCTAAAGGTGAACCTACCGATAGGTAAGTTTGAACCTTATGCTAATTCTTTGCCAATTAGGAGTGAAACAGTTCTTTTTCAGAAAGGGAGTGTTTTCATTCAGTGCCACATTTATCAAGTAGCAAGGGATTACTTCCTTCCAAGACAGAGGTGTAGTTTATATTCTTTGTGGTAAGCTAGAATATCAGAGCACTGATGGACAAAGACCAGTTTGTTTTTTTTTTTTAATATAAAATAACCTTTTAACAATATTCTGAAAATTCATGGTGATTTCAGACCTTTATTTTCTTAGGTATAGATAGCAGAATGGGGCAGTTGGTCTGAAGGAACAAGACCATCTGACTCCCTTTTACTTCACTTGGGCCCAAAAAAGTTAATAATAACTATGATTTCAGGCAGGATCAATGGATGAAAGTCCTCTGTGTTTTTGTTAGTAGAAACATTAGAAAAATAAGTGGTTTTGGACTGAGATTTTCTACAGATTTTCGCACTATTATGTATTTTCTGTATATGTATTAATAATTTGCCTTCTAGAGGAAAGGCTCATAGATCTTAATTATTAATTTTTTTTTAATTTTTTTTTTAAAGATTTTTTATTTTTATTTATTTATACAAGCACTGGGTACAGTCAGAAGCGAGGGAGGGTGAGAGCATTCACCAGAGCCAGAGCGGGGAGCAGAGCAGGCAGAAGGACCCAAGTACACTGCTGAGGGGAGCAGCGGGCGGCAGGAGAGGTCTGCGCGCCATGTGGGACCCTCCTCTGGTGGCTGGGGAGCAGCCGGGGATTGAACCGGCTCTGCGGAGGCTGCAGGCAGCTTTGCAACCCAGCGCTCAACCGCTGCGCCACCAGGGAGGCCCAATTATTAATTATTTAAGTGTAATTGGTAATAGGTAAAATGTGTTGAACTTGTTTGTTTCTTAGAAAGGGGAAAAGATATTTTTGAATGGTGAATGTATTAGGCTTTCAGGCTGATCAGGTTAGTTTCAACAAAAGTGACCTGCACCTTAGGTGTGGGATCTCAAGGTACCTGGTCACTTCTGCTACTTGAACAGCTGGTCATTTTTTGAAAGCAGTTTCTTTTTCATCACTAAATTTCAACAGTTAAAAGTGTAGCTGAAGACTACAAGATTTTCTTTTTTAAAGATTCATTCATTCATTTATTTATTTATTTATTTATTTATTTATTTATTTATACAAGCACAGGGTACAGTCAGAAGCGCGGGAGGGTGAGAGAATTCACCAGAGCCAGAGTGGGGAACAGAACAGGCAGACTGATGAAATACACTGCTGAGGGGAGCAGCGGGCACGGCAGGAGAGGTCTGTGTGCCATGTGGGACCCTTGCTGGCGGCCAGGGATCGAACTGGCGCTGCAGAGGCTGCGGGCAGCTTTGCAGCCCAGCGCTCAACTGCTGTGCTACTGGGGAGGCCCTGGTAGTTTTATTTTTAATTTTACCAGAAACTTTCATAGTATTAACAGATAAGGGGTGACATTTCATTGTGATTTTTATTTGCATTTTCCTGGTTAATTATGTTGAATATCTTTTCATTTACCTGTTGGCCATCTATATGTTGTTAGAAAAATTTTGTTTTATTGATGATTTCCTTTGCTGTTTAGAGCTTTTTGTTTTGTAGTTCTGCTTGTATTCTTTTATCATCTTGTTTTTAAAAGAGCAAAATTATTGCGATAATGCAAAGCACATAAATATGTTTTTATTTATTTTAAAAGGTATGTAGGATTTTGTATGAAATTTGTAAATATGTTACTATCTCATGGGATCAAGCCTATTCTCGTATTTGATGGATGTACTTTACCTTCTAAAAAGGAAGTGGAGAAGTCTAGAAGACAGTAAGTTCTTTCTCTATTTAATCTCTAAGTTAATTCCATTAAAGTCAGATGTATGATAACAATGTTTTAAATTCTAATTTGTTGAGACCTTTTTTATAATCTTTATAGCATGAACATTATTATTAGCATGTGTTATAATCTTTATGGCATGCCATTAAATGTTCTATGTGTACTGGAAAGGCTGTATAGTCTCCAATTATTGAGTGAAAGATTTTACTTCTTTTCGTAAATCATGCTACATATTGTGATATACAGCTTTTCCATATTGTTACTCTTTTTCTTTGTCTATTATATGTCTACTTGATCCATTAATTACTAAGAAAAGTATGATAGTGGAATTGTTGTTCTTTTTTTCTGACCCCTTTTTTGGTTTTCCTATATTTCTCATGAAACCATCATCCTTCTAACTTATTTCACTGAGCATAATCCCTTCCAGCTCCATCTATGTTGATGCAGATGGCATGAGTTTATCTTTTTGATTGCTGAATAGTATTCCATTATGTATATACATCTTCTTGATTCAGTCATCTGTTTTAGGGCATTTAGGTTGTTTCCATATCTTAGCTATTGTAAATAGTGCTGCAATAAACATAGTGCAGGTTTCCTTTCAAATTAATGTTTTTGTGTCCTTTGGGTAGATTTCTAGGAGTGGGATTGTTGGGTCATATGGTAGCTCCATTTTTAGTAGTCTGAGTGTCCTTCACACAGCTTTGCATAGTGATTGGACCAGTTTGCATTTCCGCCCAGCAGTATAAGAGAGTTCCTTTTTTCCCTACATCCTCACCAGCGTTTGTTGTTGCCAGTTTTTTTAATATGTACCATTTTCACTGGTGTGAGAGGGTATCTCATTGTTGTTTTGATGTGCATTTCCCTGATTATGTGGGATGTTGAACATTTTTTCATATGCCTGCTGGCCATTTGCATTTCCTCTTTGAAGAAGTGTCTTCTTAGCTTTTCCACCCATTATTTGACTGGATTGTTTGTTTTATTTTTGTTGAGTTGTGTGAGCTCTTTGGGGATCTTTGAAATCAGTCCCTATCAAATATTTTCTCCCAATCAGTAGAGTGGAGTGTCTCTTTATTTTGGTTATTGTCTCTTTTGCTGTACAGAAGCTTTTTAGTTTGATGTAGTCCCAGCTGTTTGTCTTTTCCTTCACTTTCTTTGCTTCTGGAGATGAGTCTCTCAAGGATGTTTCCGAAGTCTTTGTCATGGGGTGTTTTGCCTGTTTTCTTCATGTATTTTATTGCTTCAGGTCTTCAGTTCAATTCTTTTATACATTGGTTTTTGTGCATGGTTTTTGTGCATGGCATAAGATAGTAGTCTAGTTTTATTCTTTTGCATGTGGTGGTCTAGTTTTCCCAGCACTATTTATTGAATAGACTGTCCTTGTCCTATTGCATATTCTTTGCTCCTTTGCCATAGATTAGTTGTCTGTATATGTGTGAATTTATTTCTGGTGGTTAACTTTGATACCATTGGTCTGTGTGTCTGTTTTTGTTCCAATACCATAATATTTTAATTATTAATATGGCATTGTAGTATAGCTTTAAGTCTAGGAGTGTGATGCCTCCATTCTCCTTTTTTAGTCAGGAGAGCTTTGGCTATTTGAGTTTTTTTGTGATTCCATATGAATTTTAGCAATATTTGGTCTATTTCTTTGAAGAATGTCATTGAGATTTTTATGAGAATTGCACTGAATCTGTAAATTGCTTTTGCTAGGATGGCCATTTTGTTGTGAATTCTTCCAACCGGAGCAGGGGATGTCTTTTTATTAATTTCTGTCTTCTATTTCTCTGAAAATTAATTTTGATGGTGTAAAAAAAACCTTGGCTCACATTTTCTTAAGTTTGTTCCATCTTCTTTTGACATAGAGTATTGATGAAAATTCTGATGATCATTATGTATGTTTCTGTACCCACTATAAAACACTTGTTCTTTTTGTCTAGAAACTCAAAGGATCTTGGTTAATATTCTCAAGGACCTGGAGTGCACTTTCAAATGAGTCATCTTTTGTTATTCTAGAAAATTTCCTTAAATTGTAGTTTTATAGTAGTTTCTTGAGTTAGCCTCTGAAGTTTGGTGTGTTTTTTTTTTTTTTTTTTCCCCTTGCAGAAGGCGAGAAACCAATCTTCTTAAGGGAAAGCAGCTTCTTCGTGAGGGGAAAGTCTCAGAAGCCAGAGAATGTTTTACCCGTTCTGTCAATATCACACATGCGATGGCCCACAAAGTTATTAAAGTAAGCTGAATTAGAAATAAAATCAAAGTAGCAAATGGCTACGTTCATTTAAACCAGTTATAGATTGCTTATTAATGGGGGAGTTAGAAATTAAAGGGTGGAAACTACTCTAGGCCTAACTTTCATGATGGCATATATCAAGGAAGAGGAGAGCAGTATATTTAGATAGGGAAGTGGGATCCAACAGTTTCCAAGAAAGAAATTCTAAGAAATAAGTGGTACTGTCCTTTTTTAAATAAGTGGCTTATATAGGTGGACTCCATTGGCATGTTCCACAGAGATGGAAGGGATTGTTCCTGGAGGATTCATCTTATCCCACTCTGGTATAATCTCTGACACTTTCTATAATCCTCATTCTTGGGTTTTGTGAGGAATATTTCAAACTGGCCTTGCCATCTCAAGAGCTACAGATCCTAGTCTCCTTTATCTGCTTCTGCTTAGATGTTTCTTTGCTATCTCCATAAAACTTTTGTGCCCACAATCCCAGGCTTTACTTTCCCTTTTTGGAACCTAGTAAACGCATCATGATCGAGGTAGAATCAATTTTTTCTGGTTGCAGTTCCACCGTCCAGTTCCTGAGCTGCAATAAATATTAAAATTCTTTCTTTTTTTTTTTAAAAATCATATAAGAATATTTATTTCCCTTTCTGTTTGGGTCCAGATGGAAGGAAAAGATGAGGTGCATGGAAGGGTGGGAAGTATAAGAGAAAACATGTTTATAGCCATAAGAAGAGAGGCTGTGATTCTGCTCTTTGTACAAAATTAGGAGAAATCCAGACTGGACACAAATAGCGGTAAAATGAGAGAAGGATAGTTGCTGGGCAAGATGAAGAAATGAGAAAGACAGCAGATTACCAGCTGTCTCCAAGTTAATAGGAGCCAGATCTTGACAGTTCTGTTTTTTACTTCCCCACACTGCTCCTCACCCTTGGGAGCTGTGACCCATGGGTTGAAACAGGGAAGTTCCTATTCTAGCTGCCTGGATTTTGAGACAGGGCTATGATACGTACTCTTTCTTGGAATTGTTATTTTAAAAGCATTCTGCCTGTTCAGTAGGCTTAAATATTAATGACTACATTCTGTAGTTTTTAATCAATACAGTGTTAGGTAGACTTTGTACTCTAATAGGATAACCTGTTATTTTTATGGGGAAAATATATTCAAAGCTCAAACAGATGTCTTTTTTACTTTTTGGAATATAGCCATTCTTAATATGGAAGCTTAATATGGAAGCTTTGAAATAGTTAGGTTTTGTAGCTTGTAGACCTTTTCAGCCCCTGTGCTGAATGGACAATATTTCTTTTCTCTAAATTTATATATTGACTTTTTTTTAGTAAGATTTCTTAGTGCCTATTTGACTAGCTTAATATATGCTAGCACTAGAAGTAGAAAAACTTCAAAGGAAATTATCTCTGAAGATATTGTTAGCATGTGCATGTTGAGGATAGAACTAAAACAAGCTTGCTATGGGAAGTTGTTCAGTGCTTTCCAGATGCCATGATGGAGATTGACAGTGATTCTCTCTTGTAGGCTGCTCGGGCACAAGGAGTAGATTGTCTTGTGGCTCCATATGAAGCAGATGCGCAGTTGGCCTATCTTAACAAAGCTGGTATTGTACAAGCTATAATTACAGAAGATTCTGATCTCCTCGCTTTTGGCTGTAAAAGGGTATTTGACTGAAAACTACTACATGCTACTTTTCTATAATGATGAAAACAGTATAAAGGAGCTAAAATTTTTTCCCATTAGGGATAATTAATATCTATTTATAATGTTAATTTTTATTTTATTTAAAATGAAATGGTTTTACTACTTGACATTTGTATGACTATCTGCTTTTTTTAGAATAATCCCTTAAAGTTGGAGAGTTCTATTTTTGTTTTGTCCATATTCTTTATTATAGTGGTTTTAGTAATGATAGCTTATATGTTTTAAATTTTTCAAGTAAATAAGGTAAATAAATGAAGTTATTTATTAATGGGGTCGTCTACAGTTATTTAGAATTATGTACTGATCTATTTAATGGAAAGTTTTATGCTACATTATGGGGAGAAATCAGGATAAAGAAAGGATAATCTTATTTTTTATTAGTATCTTTTTAAACTTATATATATTTTTATAAGTGGCTAGAAGGATCTATATCAAAAGATTATTGTATATGAACAGTGATAGATGAGAGATTTCTAGCAACTTCTGTTTTTTCCTAAATTCCTATGGTTTCTAAATTTTCGGCAATGAACATGGATTATTTTAAGTAAAAGGTTTTTTTTTTTTTTTTTAAAGATTTATTTATTTATTTATACAAGCACTGGGTACAGTCAGAAGTGTGGGAGGGTGAGAGAATTCACCAGAGCCAGAGCAGGGAGCAGAGCAGGCAGAAGGACCGAAGTACACTGCTGAGGGGAGCAGTGGGCAGCAGGAGAGGTCTGCACGCCATGTGGTACCCTCCTCTGGTGGCCGGGGAGCAGCCGGGGATTGAACCAGCACTGCCGGCAGCTTCGCAACCCAGGGCTCAACCACTGCACCACCAGGGAGGCCCATTAAGTAAAAGTTTTAAGATGTGAAAGTGCAAAGTTAGGAAAAATGCTTATGTATGAATTGTTGTTTGATCACCATAACAATCCTGTATTGTAGGTAGGAAGTAGAGAGGTGCAGAAAGGGCATTCTTTTATACCAGAGAAATTACAACAGAGCCCTGGTATATGACCTTTTCTAGTCAGTGCTTAGACTTCAGTATGATTGTTTTGCAGATTTCACTATAATCAAATGACCTACCTTTTCTCTCACTGTGTGATGATGAACAAGAAAGATTTCTTAGAAATACTGTAGTGGTTTAGAAATAAAAAATAAAAATGGCCCTTAGAGATATTAACAGTTTCCTTCCATTTGAAGGTAATTTTAAAAATGGATCAGTTTGGAAATGGACTAGAAATTGATCAGGCTCGGCTTGGAATGTGCAGACAGCTTGGGGATGTGTTCACAGAAGAGAAGTTCCGTTATATGTGCATTCTCTCAGGCTGTGACTATCTCTCATCACTGCGTGGGATAGGATTAGCAAAGGCCTGCAAGGTTCTAAGACTAGCCAATAACCCAGATATTGTAAAGGTAAGTGATTTACTGAAGGCCACATTTAATTTCTGAAGCATTTCTTCAATAATAGAATAAATTATCTGGAATACGGATTGTAAGTATTTTATCAAAAGCCTATATTATGTCATTGAAAGGAGAAAATGATTAAAACTCTAAAGCTTTACTTTTGACTGCTGGAGGACCATGTTTCAGCAATTGTTAAAAAGTAGTAATGTTTTAAAGGAAGGCTAATACAGACTTAAGGGCAATATACTCTGGGGTGGAATTCATGTTGAAACATATGATCTTTTGGGGGTCCCTAGTGGCACAAGGGGTTAAGTCTCAGCACAGTGAAGCTATCAGCAGCTACTGCAGCACTAGTTTGATCCATTCCCAGCCAGGGAGCTTATCTACATGGCGCAGCAGACCTCTCCTGTCTCCCCTGCTGCTCGTTCTGCTCCCCACTCTGTGGTGAATCTTCTCACCGCCCACCCCCCCCCCCCCACCGGCCTATACTCCAGTTCTTGGATGCATAAATAAAATAAATCTTTGAAAAAAACTTAAAAGAACATGATCTTTTGATTTTGATCCTATTATTCTATAGTAGTGGTTCAGTCTTTTTGATCTAAGGATCCCTTTGTACTTTTAACTGCTTAGAGTAGGGAGCAGAACAGGCGGATTTAAAGAAATATACTGCTGAGGGGAGCAGTAAGTGAGACAGGAGAGTTCTGCTGCACCATGTGTGTTAGCTCCCTGGGCAGGAATTGAACTCTTGCCACAGTGGCTGGCGATAGCTTTATAGTGCTGAGACTTTAACCTCTGCACCACTAGGAAGGCCCTATCCAGATTGCTTTAATGAGACTTAATCAAAGACAGCTGGGTTCTCATTCTACTCCTTTGTTTAATCTGATAGAAAATCATGTGTCATGTATACACTGGAAAAACTGACACTACGTATTAGTGCTCTATAATTTATCTCATCTTTTTTTTTTTTTTAAAATCAGGACATGGCAAGTTTATTAAGGAAAGAAAAAAGAGAAGCCTACATAGACACAGGCGGGCAGTGAACTGCCATTTCTGTCATATTTTTACCTTAAAGAAATAACCATGCATTAAAGATTCTCATCTCCCCTACTTCCGTACCTGTTGCAAAGTTCCCTAACGCCTTTAGAATTTGCAGAGCATAATTCCAGTTTTCTATCTCCAGGCATACAAAGTGTGAGTCCTCGTGGCTAAGGGTGATACAGTATAATAGGATCTCAAGATTGGTGATAGTGACAGAGTCTATGACTCCAGGATAACTATAGTTCTCTGGAGCTTCCCTTCATCTATGAATTTGACCTAAAATACTTGAAATCCCTTCCAGCTATACACATCCATGACTCTAACAGAAGTTAGAATATCATCTTAGTCTTATAAATATAAGAATATTTGGGTTTTTTAATTCTTGGGTTTTGTATGTTGTTTGTTTTTTGCTTTCTGGATAAAAGGAACTCTGCACTTGATCTTAGCCAAAAGGCCGAGAAGCGATGGATAAAAGGAACTCTGAAAGTAAAGATTATATCTTAAAGTTACACCTAGTAATAGAAACTTGTATTTAACTGTATTTTTCATTCTTTGGATTCATATTGCAAAAACCAAAGAAAATACTGTTACAGAGATTTACAACTTTAAGTGATATGACATTTTAGTGTATGATTGTTTACCAGTAAAGTTTTTTTTTTCCAAGATTTATTTATTTATGCATACAAGAACTGGGGTACAAGCTAGAGGTATGGGGGAATGAGAGGATTCACCAGAGAGAGTGGGGAGCAGAATAGGTAGATACTACTGAAATACACTACTGAGGGGAGCAGCGGGCAAGGCAGGAGAGGTCTGCTGTGCCATGTGGATTGCTCCCTGGCAGTGGCTGACCAGGGATCAAACTCATGCTGCAGTTGCTGGCAATAGCTTGATAGCGCTGTGTTTAACCCCTGTGCCTCCAGGGAGGCCCCTTACCAGTAAAATTTTTTAATGTAGGCAAAAGCAATTGATTTTTCTGAACTTCCTTGTCCTCTTTTGATATAAACTGATTTATCTTGGGGGATATACATACTCCATTTGTTATTTGAAGATAACTCTTTTTTTTTTTTTTTTTACATTCATTATTAGGTTATCAAGAAAATTGGACATTATCTGAAAATGAATATAACAGTACCAGAAGATTACATCAAAGGGTTTATTCGGGCTAACAATACCTTCCTTTATCAGCTAGTTTTTGATCCCATCCAAAGAAAACTTATCCCTCTGAATGCCTATGAAGATGACATTGATCCAGAAACACTAAGCTATGCTGGGCAGTATCCTTTCTGAAACTGAATGTTAGAATTTTATATGACTTATGTGTTTTTATGGTACTATTTTTTTTGCAAAACATTTGGTAAAAAACTTGCAAATTATTTGTTTGCCTTTCTGTTTGTTTTTTTGGGGGAATGTGTGTGTATATATATTTATATATGTATATATATTAATTTCCACGAGGGGAAATTTGGAATAACTTTGTTTCAAGTTTCCAAATTTGAAACTCAATCACTATAATTTGCTAATTACTTAAATTGGCTTGACAGAAACATAGGTGGTCACTTAAGGTACATATTTCAAAGGTGGATTTAAAATGAAGCCCTTGTGGCAAGCAACTTAATTTATTAATAATAGTGTTTTTGGGTATGTAAAATCACCAGGAAAAGAAACCCTTCCCACAGTGGCCTTGTGCACTCTGGGTGATGACCAGATCTTTTCTCTCTATCTCCCTTGAGAGGGATTAAGTGATGATTTGGGCTTTGCCTCAGAAAACAGTCACCTCCTGTGGTGGCCAGTAGACTAATAAATAATGCCTGTTGTTTTAGTAATACTGAATTTAACAAGTAAATAAGATTAATTAAGTAATAAATCTGAAAGTTTTCAGTAACAATAGAAAGTATTTTTTTCTATTTTACTATGCTTATTAAGTTGTTAATAAAACTGTTTTCCTTAATGTTACCAACTTAGGTATGTTGATGATTCTATAGCTCTTCAGATAGCACTTGGAAATAAAGATATAAATACTTTTGAACAGATCGATGACTACAATCCAGACACTGTTATGGTAACATTTTAATAACTTCCTTGTAAAAGAGCACATTTTAGTTAGAGACTAAATCAGTAAGGAACAGTGATTAAACGCAAATTTTCATTTAGTAAACAGCTCTTTAGCATTTCTGTAGCCATGCCTTATGCAGAGTATAACTTGGAAACAACTTCTTGCTGAAGAAATTATCTCTTAAAATATAGGCATACTGGTTAATTTTCTTAAAAAGTAATCGTTTATATTAGCAAACCTTTAGGCTATATATATATATATATATATATATATATATATATACACCAATGCCTGTTTTCTCATCTCAGCGTATTCAGCCTCTGACATTTAGCATTGTCAGAGACTCAAACCTAGAAACATTGCTCTTTGGAATAAAAGCTGCTGTTTGACTCATTCGCAGTTTAGCAAATATTTCTTCTTGCTATGTGTCATGGAGCCCTATGTCATTTCTTCCACTTTTTCACTATTATATGTATTTCTTAAGGTATTCTCTTTCACCATTCTCTTTTCTGTTCATATTTATTACTTATGTAAGTTCTTTTGACTTCAGTTATACCATTTATGCAAAGAATTCGAACAGCTTTAACCCATTCTAGTCTCTGCAACAGCCCCCTTACTTCTCCCTCCCCCTGCCATAAATCTCTCTTGAAGCTCTACATAAGTGAAATGCCATCACACCTGTGAGATAGGCCCATATCAAAAAGAACAGAGGCTACAGAGAAGAAAAAGAAACCCTGGTGCAATGTCATGCCCGTAATGGAATATAGTATGGAGATTTCTCAAAATACTAAAAATAGATCTACCATATGATCCAGTATTTACATTCCTAGGCATCTACCTGAGAACAATACTAATTTGAAGGGACATACGCACTTCTATGTTCATTGCAGCTCTATTTACAATAACCAAGCTAAGGAAACAACTTAAGTTTCCAAAGACAGATGAGTAGATTAGGAAAATGTATATATGCACAATGGTTAGCTATAAAAAAAGATAGAACTGAGCTTTGCATCACATTGGCTGGATCCGAAGGGGGTTATGCTCAGAAAAATAAATCAGAAGGAAAAAGACAAATACTGCGTGGGTTTCCCCCATGTTGAATATAGAGAAACCAAACAAAGTGTCAGATCCATCCAAGCCAAGAACCTTGTGAAATTGAGGCTTCCAGAGGAGCAAGGGAAAGGCTTGTGCAGAGTAGGGAGGGGGCACTTTGTACTAGGTGGATGACTTTTTGTGCCTTGGTGGGTGAGATGTAACGTATGCCTGAGGACATGATCCTGTAACTCTAATAGAATGTTGTAAACCAATGTTAACTCAATTTTATAAAATAAAATAAAATGGAAAACAATGTGCTAATGAGCTTTCCACCTGCTTCAGTTTTTCTTTGAAGAGTTTGGGAGAGGTATTAAGTCTCCTCTTAAGGATTTGGGGTTTGGGTTTGGTAGAATTAACTAGAGAAGTTCTCTGGTCCTGGGCTTTTCTTCTTAGTGATTTTTTTGTTACTCTTTCATTTTCTACACTTGTGATTTACTATTTAAACTATTTCATTCTGGTTCACTCTTGAAAGGATGTGAATCTAACGATTTGTCCATTTGCTCTAGGTTGCCCAGTTTGTTTGCATAGAGATAGCCATAGTAGGTTCTTAGGATACTTGTTATTTCTTCAGCATCTGTTTTAATTTCACTTCTTTAATTTCTGATTCTATTTATTTGGGTTTTCACTTATTTTTAGTATGCCTAGTTAAAGGCTTATCAATTTTGTTTATTTTTTCAAAGAACAAGGTCTTGGATTCACTGATCTTTTGGGTTGTCTTTTTTATTTTCTATTTCATTTATTTTTGCTCTAATTTTTATTATTTCCTTCTGTTTATTTTTGGATTCATTTTTTCATCTTTTCCAAGTTTCTTCAGCTATAGTTCAGATTGTTTGAAATTTTTCTTGTTTTCATATGGGCCTATCTTTCAACAAGGTTCCCTGGTGCTGCTTTTACTGCATTCCATAACTCATTCCCTCAGTTATTTAAATTACATTCCTCATTAATTTTCTTTTTTTTTTTTTAAGATTTATTTATTTATACAAGCACTGGGTACAATCAGAAGTGCAGGAGGGTGAGAGAATTCACCAGAGCCAGAGCAGGGAACAGCACAGGCAGACCGATGAAATACATTGCTGAGGGGAACAGCGGGCACGGCAGGAGAGGTCTGTGCCATGTGGGACCCTCACTGGTGGCCGGGGATCAAACTGGCACTGCAGAGGCTGCGGGCAGCTTCGCAACCCAGCACTCAACTGTTGTGCCACCAGAAGAGGCCCCCTCATTAATTTTCAAAGCAGATACTGAATAATATCATCTTACTTTATTTACTTTTATCTTTAAGTGGAAGATTAGGTTCCAAATTCAGGTGGGATTTTTGTAAGGTGGAATTCATGCTGTAACATTTTTTATACCTTTGTTAATTTTTCCTTTTGACTACGCTGCTCTCTTGAAATATCATTGATATCTTCTTAACAGGTTGTTGTTATGCAAAACATGTCGTAATTGTGAATATATTAGTCTTAAAAATGATTGCTTATTAATACTGCCAATAGCCCTCTCTCAGAAAAAGTCTTATACAAAACTCAGTGTAGAGCAAGCAGTTTTCTGTCTCTGTGTGTTGCTTATTAGTGATGGTATGAATATAGAAATGAGCTAGCAAGTTTTCTTGACCCTTATTAGGAAAGGCACACCTAGAAATATAAAACATATAAATACTAAACTCATTTAATGGGAAAGTAGAACATATATTTAGGGGACAGATATTTCATCCAGAACTACTCTTTTTGAGGATAATTTATTTACTTATAATTTATGTTGACACAGAGGAAAATGAATTAACCTTTCTTCAAGTAACCTTTTTATTTTTACCATTTTAGCTTACCCAATCAAGGCATCATAGTTGGAATGACAAAACAGATCAAAAGTCATCTAATGTTAATAGCATTTGGCATAGGAATTATTGCCCTAGACATGAACTGGATATTATTTCAGATGCTACAAGGTCAAGAAAAAATCCAAGTACCCTGGGCATTGAACAAGTGATTAGTACTAAAGGGTTAAATCTTCCAAGGAAGTCATCAATTGTAAAAAGACCAAGAAATGGTATGTATTTCATGTTTTATAAAATACTAATCAGTATTTGTAACATTTAAACCCAAGGTCACTAATAGTTTCTCCTTTGACTTCTAAAAATTTTATTTTTGGTTTCTACGTATAGGCATATGATTCAGTTGAATTAATTTTTTTCAGTATAATGTAAGATAAGGATTAAGGGTCATTTGTGTTGTATATGATAATCCAGTTGTTAAAAAAGATCCATTACCCATTTATTACCTGGGCAATTTTTTACAATCAGTTGACCATATTATGTATCAGTCTGTTTATTCTATACCATGCATCTATTTTCCTGTCTTTATTCCTGATTAATGTAGATGTATACCATGTCTTTATATCAAGTACTATAAGTCCCTGATTCTTTTCCTTTTAAAATTTGTTTTGGCTATTTTGTATTCTTCACATTTCCACATGAATTTTAGAATCAACTTGCAAGTTTTCGAAAACAAAAACTATCTGCCAGGATTTTTCTTTTATTTCTTTTATTTTTTTTAATAATAAATTTTATTTTTATATTCCCCATACAGTTGCAACCCCCCCATTCTGACGCCAATCCCTCCCGTCCCGCCCCCCACCCACCAAAAAGTGTCTCTGGTTCATAGTTTTTTGTTGATTTTGATTTTCACTTTCTTATAGTTATTCATTTTCCTGGTCCCTTATTTAAGTTTTCTAGATTCCTGCTATGAGTGAGACCATCTGGTATTTTTCTTTTTCTTTTTGGCTTATTTTGCTGAGCATGATCCCTTCCAGCGCCATCCATGTTGCTGCAAATTGCATGTGTTTATCTTTTTTGAATGCTGAGTAAATTTCCATGGTATATATGTACCACATCTTCTTGATCCAGTCATCTGTTTTTGGGCATTTGGGCTGTTACAAGACCTTAGCTATTGTAAATAGTGCTGCTATAAACATAGGGGTGCAGGTGTTCTTTGGAATTGATGTTTCTGTGTCCTTTGGGTAAATACCTAGGAGTGGAATTGCTGGATCATATGGAAGCTCTATGTTTAGTAGGTCCAGAAATCTCCACACAGCTCTCCATAGTGGTTGGACCAGTTTGCACTCCCACCAACAGTGCAGAAGAGTTCCTTTTTCTCCACACCCTCGCCAACATTTGTTGTTGCTAGTTTTTTTAATATGTGCCATTCTCACTGGTGTAAGATGGTATCTCATGGTAGTTTTGATTTGCATTTCCCTGATGACAAGTGATGTTGAACATTTTTTCATATGCCTGTTGGCCATTTGCATTTCCTCTTCAGAGAAGTTTCTTTTTAGCTCTTCAGCCCATTTTTTGACTGGATTATTTTCTTTGTTGTTGAGACTCATCAGCTCTTTGCAGATTTTTGTGATCAGTCCTTTATCATTAGTGTTGTGTGCAAAAATGTTCTCCCAGTTGGTGGAGTTTCTCTTTGTTTTTGTTATTGTCTCTTTTGCTGTGCAGAAGCTCTTTAATTTGATGTAATCCCAGCTGTTTATCTTTGCCTTCACTATCACTGCTTAGGGTGATGTGTCTGTAAAGAATTCTTTGATGTGCAGATCACGTAGTGTTTCGCCTATATTTCCTTCTATGTATTTTATGGCTTCAGGTCTTATGTCTAGTTCTTTAATCCATTTTGAGTTGATTTTTGTGTATGGTGTGAGGTGTGGTCAAGCTTCATTCTTTTGCATGTAGTGACCCAGTTTTCCCAGCACCATTTATTGAACAAACTTTCTTTGCTCCAATGCATAGTCTTTGCTCCTTTGTCAAATATTAGTTGACCATAAATCTGTGGGTTTATTTCTGGATTTTCTATTTGATTCCATTGGTCTGTATGTCTGTTCTTGTTCCAATACCATGCAGTTTTGATGATTATGGCTTTGTAGTAGAGTTTGAAGTCTGGGAGTGTGATGCCTCCATTCCCTTCTTTTTTTTCAGGAGAGCTTTGGCTATTTGGGTTTTTTTGTGATTCCATATGAATTTCATCAATAATTGTTCTATTTCTTTGAAGAATGACATTGAAATTTTGATTGGAATAGCATTGAATCTGTATATTGCTTTTGGTAGGATGGCCATTTTAATAATGTTTATTCTTCCAATCCATGAGCAGGGGATGTCTTTCCATTTCTTTGTATCTTCATCTATTTCTTTTAACAGTGTTTTATAGTTTTCTTTGTAAAGGTCCTTTACCTCTTTTGTTAGATTTATTCCCAAGTATTTGATTTTTTTTTGTTTCGATAATAAAGGGGATGGTTTTTTTCATTTCTTCTTCTTCAGATTTATTGTTTGTGTATAGGAAGGCTACTGACTTTTGCGTGTTGATTTTGTATCCTGCCACTTTGCTGAACTGATTGATGAGTTGAATTAGTTTTTCTGTGGAGTTTTTGGGGTTCTCTATGTATATTATCATATCATCTGCAAATAGTGATAGTTTGACTTCTTCTATTCCTATTTGGATTCGTTGGATGTCTTTCTCTTGTCTTATTGCTCTGCCTAGGACATCCAGTATTATATTGAAAAGCAGTGGTGAAAGTGGACATCCTTGGCTTGTCATAGATGGCCTTTATGATGTTGAGGTATGTTCCTTGTGTCCCAATAATTTCAAGGGCTTTTATCATGAATGCGTGTTGCACTTTGTCAAAAGCTTTCTCAGCACCTATTGATATTATCATATGGTTTTTATATTTCTTTTTGTTGATGTGTTGGATAACGTTGATTGATTTTTGGATGTTAAACCATCCTTGTGTCCCTGGAATGAATCCTACTTGGTCGTGGTGAATTATCTTATGGATACATTGTTGGATTCTGATAGCTAAAATTTTATTGAGGATTTTTGCATCAGTGTTCATTAGGGAGATTGGCCTATAGTTTTCCTTTTTGTGTTGTCCTTGTTCGGTTTTGGTATTAGTGTAATGTTGGCTTCATAGAACATGTTTGGTATTGCCCCTTCCTTCTCAATTTTTTGGAAGAGTTTGTGAAGGATAGGCACTAATTCGTCTCTGAATGTTTGGTAGAATTCATTTGTAAATCCATCAGGTCCTGGGCTTTTGTATTTGGGGAGGTTTTTGATTACCATTTCAATTTCGCTGCTTGTAATTGGTCTGTTTAGGTGTTCTATTTCTTCTTTATCTAGCTTTGGGTGATTGTAGAGTTGTAGGAATTTGTCCATCTCCTCTAGATTGTTGAACTTGTTTCCATATAACTGTTCATAGTAGTTACTGATTATTCTTTTGATTTCTGCTGTGTCCGTTGTGATTTCTCCTCTTTCATTTATGATCCTGTTTATTTGTGCTTTCTCCCTTTTTTCCTTTGTGAGCCTGGCTAGGGGTTTGTCTATTTTATTGATTTTTTTCAAAGAACCAGCTCTTGATTTCATTGATCTTTTGGATTGTTTTTTTAGTTTCAATTTCATTTATTTCTGCTTTGGTTTTTATTATTTCTTTTCTTCTACTGGTTTTGGGGTTTTTTTGTGGTTCTTTTTCTAGATCTTTGAGCTTCGAGATTAGGTTGTTTCTTTGAGTTCTTTCTTGTTTCTTGATGTGAGCTTCTATTGCTATATATTTTCCTCTTATTACTGCTTTTGCTGCATCCCATACATTTAGGATATTGGTGTCCTCCTTGTCATTCAATTCAAAGAATTTTTTAATTTCTTCTTTTATCTCCTCATTAGTCCAGTGGTCTTCCAGTAGTGTGGTTTTTAATCTCCATGAGGTAGGAAGTTTCCTTGCCTTCTTTTTATGGTTTATTTCTAGCTTGATGCCTTCATGGTCAGAAAAGATGATTGGTATGATTTCCGTCTTGGTGTATCTGTTGATATTTGTCTTGTGCCCCAGTATGTGATCGATCCTGGAGAATGATCCGTGTGCACTTGAGAAAAATGTGTACTCCGTTTTTTGGGGGTTTAGTGTTCTATAGATGTCTGTTAAGCCCAAATGCTCTAGGTCCTTATTTAGAGCTTTAGTTTCTTTACTTATTTTTTGTCTTGTTGATCTATCCATGGTTGATAGTGGTGTGTTGAAGTCTCCCACTACGTATGGTGTTTTCTCTGATGTCTGTTTTCAGAGAGGACAACAGTTGTCTGATATATTTTGGTGCTCCTTCGTTTGGTGAGTATATGTTAATGAGTGTTATTTCTTCTTGAAGTATTGTCCCCTTGATCATAATGTAGTGACCTTTGGGGTCTCTTTTTATTTTTTTGTGTTTGAGGTCTGTTTTATCTGATATAAGTATAGCTGTTCCTGCTTTTCATTTTGGTCCATTTGCTTGTAGGATTGTTTTCCATCCTTTAACTTTGAGCCTATTTTTATCTTTTGTAGCTAAATGTGTTTCCTGGAGACAGCAAAAGGTTGGGTTTTGTTTCTTAATCCAGGCTGCAACTCTGTTCTTTTTATTGAAGAGTTTAGTCCATTTACATTTAGAGTTAATATTGCTATGTTAGCATCTGTATTTGCCATTGTGTTTGTCTTTCCTTTGATTTTATTTATTTATTCTTTTAATAACTTTTTTTTTTTTTTTTTTTTTTTTTGGCCTTCTTTCGTTGTTATTCATCCCTCTGAGGTTCTGGCTTTAGGATTCCTTGTAGTATTTTTTGGAGTGGGGGTTTAGTGGTAATAAAATTCCGGAGTTTCTGTTTGTCTGGGACGGTCCTTATTCTTTCTTCATAGAGGAAGGAGAGCTTTGCGGGATAGAGTATTCTTGGTTGGCATCTGTTTTCTTGGAGTCTGTTGACTATGTCCCTCCACTCTTTCCTTGCCCGTAGTGTTTCTTCAGAGAAGTCTGATGTCAGCCTGATTGGTTTTCCTTTGAATGTTATCTGTTTCTTCCCTCTTGTCAGCTTCATTATTTTTTCCTTGTCCTGGATTCTTGGGAGCTTTACTATTATGTGTCTTGCTGTATTTTTCCTTTCGTCATGGAAGTTTGATGTTCTTCTTGCTTCTTGTATATCAATTTTCAGCTCCTTCTTCACATTTGGGAAGTTCTCTTCAATTATCTCCTGGAATATTTTCTCTGTTCCTACATCTCTCTCCTCTCCTTCTGGAATTCCTATAACTGTTATATTTCCTCTCCTCATGGAGTCAGATAGTTCCCGGAGTCTTTCTTCATTCTTTTTCCTTCGTACTTCTCTTTCCTTTTCTGTTTTGGTTCTTTTTATTTCTGTGTCTTCAAGAGTACTTATTCGTTATTCCATTTCATCTATTCTGCTTTCATTGCTTTTCCCAGAGTTCTTTAGTTCCTCCATTAATTCTTTGATCTCCTGCGTTTCTTTTACTTCCCTCTTTAGGCACTCAATTTCATTCTTCTGACCATTGTTTTCCCTCTTTAGGGACTCAATTTCCTTCTTCTGATCATTGTTTTCCTTTTTGAGTTCTGTCATTTTTTTAATCATGGCAATTTTAAATTCCCTTTCTGGAAGGCTCAGAAGTTCTTCCAAGTTACTGTCGTTGCAATCTGGGTTGTGGTTTTCTTTTTGTGGTGTGCTTTTTTCCTGAGGAGTTGTTAGGTTGCATGTGGTTCTTCTACTCCCTACTGTCTGTTTTCTAATTTGTCGTATGCATTGGGACACTGTGTTGCTGGGACTGGCCGGCATCTTGGGTGAGCTTCTCTGCTCCCCTCTGGCTCCTCCAGGAACCATCTGTCAGTTTCAAGCAGTCTTTACTGAAGAAAGGTCCCTGTTCTAAAATGCCGATGTGGGGGGACACACCCCTGTGTGCTTGGTCTGCCCCGGCAGTGGGTTCCCGCTCCCCCTCTGGGTTTGGACTGCAGGCCAGAAGTGGCCTGGCGTGGGCGAGCTTCCCCGCTCACCTCTGGCTCCTGAGGGAGCCTTCTGCAGGCAGTCTTTCCTGAAGAAATATCCCTGTTCTAAAATGGCGATGTGGGACGCACTCCCTGTGTGTCCGGTCTCAGGCACACTCTTCTACGCGCCCCGTCTGCCCCGGCTGTGGGTGCCCGCTCCCCCTGTGGGCTCAGACTGCTGGTCTGAAAGGGCCTGGGGTAGGCTAACTTCCCAGCTGGCCACGGGTTCCTCCAGGAGCCTTCTGCAGGTTTCAAGAAAGGTCCCTGTTCTATGGGGTGTTAGTGACTTTTTTTCTGGTCGCTAGGTGGCGCCAGAGATCTCTCATAGTCCGTGGGGGGCTGTTTTTCTTCACCCCGTGGGACAGGGAACAGAATGGGAATGGTTGGGAAAACCTCAACGGCTTTGGGGTGCTGTGCCCTCCTTGTGCCCCACCGATGTGGAGGACCCACGCTCCGAAGCCTCAGGTCCAGGACGCGGGCTGTAGCCCAGTTCAGTGGCTGCAGCAATGGCGCCTTTTGTACCCCACTTCCGTGTCTGGGCGCCTGGTTTCTGATTACTCAGTGAGGGATTTTCACCTCAGTGAGGGCCCCCGCGCGTCTCCCCGCAAGCCTAGGTCCCAGGCGTGGGGACCTGGGCAGCCGCTATCCCAATCCGCGTTTGCTTTTCAAGTGCGCCACTTTTCAGCGCAAGCTTACGTGCCGACCCTGGGCTGTGTGCAGGTCTCCGCTATTCTCTAATGGCGCCCAGAGCCGTTTGCTCACTGCAGTGGCGAATCCTGCAGGGTTCTCCACAGCTCCAGTTCATGGGGTGTGGTGGCTGCAATAGTTCCTTTCCACTCACAGTCCCGCCTGATGCATAGTTCGTTCTTGTTGGTCATTTTAGTTTGTTGTTTTCCTCCTCTTTGTTGGTCGGAGAGTGCCGACTCTGTGGGTGGGGGAGGGGAGCAGGGTTCTGAGCTTTCCTCCATTCTGGTCCTCTTTTATGGCAACTTTCTTCATCGGGTGGTTTGCTGGAGTTGTCCATTTATCTTCCGTGTCCCCGTTGTCACTGGGACCTGCCGCTTTTCCTCCCTATTAACTTTTTTTAATGGGAGATCTTAACTCACAGCGTCTACTCGCCGCCATGTTGCTCCGCCCTCTGCTAGGATTTTTAATCAGTAGATCAGTTTGGGGAGAATTGACATCTTCACGATACTGAGTTTTCTGATTTTTTTTTTTAAGACTTCATCAACACTTTGAATTTTTCAATGTACCATCTATTGTCTTACACATCTGTTGTCGAATTTCTTTCTTTCAGGTTTTTGATGTTGAAAATATTTATTATTTTGATTCCTAGTTACTCACAGTCTATAGAAAAAAGCATGATATGATTTTTATATATTTAATTTCTGTATTCTGCAGCCTTGCCTAATTTACATATTAGTTTCAACCTTTTCATGGACTCTGCGGAAGCTTCTTTTTATGTCACCCTCAACTAAAAATTGTCTTGCTTCTCCTTTCCTAGTCTGGATGCCTTTTATTTCTTACTCTTGCCTGCTGGAACCTCCAGTACAATATTTAACAGAGGTGCAGAGAGTGGAATTCTAGGTATTGGAAAAAGGTTTTTCCCAAAGAACATGTTTAAAATCATAAAAAGTATTTGTAATCTATTCCTTCTCTCTTGATTCCTTCAGACATCTATGAAAGACTAGTAATAAAAACAAATCAAAACCTTTTCCAAATTTTAGTTGTTTTAATTTGCTGTAGATTATCCCTGAAATAAGTATCCATTATTGAGGTGATCTTTGATTTTAGTCTATTGTTCTATTAGTTTTTTCTTTCATTTTTGGAATCCTCATGTTCCAATATTTTGGTATTATCCATGTTACCTAGAAATTTGAGAAGTATGGCTTTGTGTATAAGTTTTGGTTAAAATGTATTTTCTTATGTAATATTAAGCTGAATCAGAGCAAGCATTATACTAGAGACAGAAAGGCCTTTCAACTTAACAATCATCAGTAGTTTTTTTAAGACTATTCAACTTGTTGCAAATCCACGTATAGATTTTGCTCCACATTGTCTCCTGGGCTAAAATGAGAAATGCAGAAGAGTCTTGCTTATTAAAGATAAGCTAAATTTATGGAATTTCCCCCAAATAACTATGCTAACAACCTTACAATGAAAAGAAAATGAGGTTTGTCTGGTGTTTCTTCTTGGTGAAGCCTTCCTGAATCCGATATTTACTTTTTTTCTTTGTCAGGATGCACAATTCCCTGTACAATAAACATGTTTAGGCTTTTGTCAGGATCAGAATCACTTTTGCTGTTCTTTTCTCTAATATTTGGTACCCGCCCCCACAACCATTTTATCAACCTCTTAGCATAGTGACTATTTAGTCCTGCTGGAGTAGAACCTACTCAGACCAGGGATTAGTTGAACCCTACTGCTATCTGTGTATTTTTGCCTGTGTCATGCTTTAGCCTTTCTGCTTAACCTTACGATTTATTCTAATACTATAAAGAATATTTGCTGCCCAACAATTTCTAGGGCTTTATAGATAGATAATGAGGATCAGAAGTAGAACACAGTGACGTGTGGCTACAGAGATCACATACTTCAAACAACATCACATAGATGTTCTCTATAAATAGCTGCTGGTTTTATTAGAACTTTCTAAAAACCGGTGAGTTAACCACTGTTTAAACACTGCCTTATATTTGTTTTTCACATTTAAAATTGGGTCCTTAGTATAATGAGTATAAAACCTTACAGAATTGTTTGTATCCTAGAATTTTGATGTTGGTAATTTTACATAAAATCATAAAAAATATTGGCATTATGCCTCAACTAATTTATGAAATTATAAATAGACTTAAGGGAATTTTTTTGTTTCCTTTTGTCATACACAGTTTAAAAAATTCATAAGACTTCATTCCTAGGACAATGGAACATGGGCTATGATGTTAAGCTAAACCTCTAATTGCACTTGAAACAATGATTTATAGAATTGATTTTGTTT
This sequence comes from Talpa europaea, assembly GCF_964194135.1. Taxonomy (NCBI): domain Eukaryota; kingdom Metazoa; phylum Chordata; class Mammalia; order Eulipotyphla; family Talpidae; genus Talpa; species Talpa europaea. Next base: position 67,518,271 of record NC_140082.1, on the reverse strand, counting down.
TTATTTAGAAGAACTTTCAGAAGATGATCTGCTGAGTCAATATTCTCCTTCATTTACTAAGAAGGCCAAAAAAAATAGTAGTGAAGGTAATAAATCATTGAACTCTTCTGAAGTGTTCATGCCTGACCTGATAAATGGAACTACTAATAAAAAAAACATAAGCACACCATCTACAACAAGAAATAAATTTGCAACATTTTTACAGAGAAAAAATGAAGCAAGTGGTACAGTTGTGGTTCCAGGGACCAGAAGCAGGTACAGTTTGCCTTTTGTACTCTGTTGATATTTATTTTAATTATCATGAATAAACATTGAATCTAATGGAGATACCATAATCTAGTTGCTGTTTTTATCATGTGTTGCCTTAGTTGTGACTTAATGCCCTGCAGTTTTCTTGAACTTACATTACTTTCATAATTTCCATACAGAGCCAAAATGCAAGAATTGTAGATACTATTACATTGACATTAGAAAAATTCTCTAATTTTGGGGAGCCTCCTCTTTTGTTTTTACTCGGTCTCTTTTAAGAGCTAAGTATAGTTTTCAAAGTATTTTTGGAAATAGATATATATATAGATTATTGTAGTGTTCTAATACCCTAGCAACATACTAGCTTTTTGGGATACAAAAATGTGAAAAACATCTGGTCTTAAGAAGATGGTAAAGAGAAAAGTAGGTTCCTAAGCAAATTTCCTTCATATACTGCGGTGAGTATAGTGATAAAAGCATCCATGAGGTGTTTTGAGGGCTCTAAAGGGGGATCTAATGCTGAATCAGTGGTTGGAAAGGTGAGAGGGAAGGAAGAAGTGTTAGGTGCCATTACTGGGTTTAAATAACCGGTGGGGTCCAACAGACCAAGCAGAGACATGGAGATGGTGGCATCATGAGACATGGGGGCAATTGTTTGCTGTTGATTGCTGCTGCTGTTATTACCACTCTCAGAATGTAGGTCAGGAAAAGAATGATAGCCTTCCTTGTAAGCTAAGGAACTGTTTGTCTTTAGAGATGAAGATTAGGGATGAAAATAGGATTTTTAATCACAGGGCATGATGTGTGTTTGTTTTTTATCCTGGTTTGTTTTTTATTCATTTCTTTTCCTATTTTAAAAATCCTAGGTCATGCCAGACACAGCTATTTTCAGATTGCATATGGAAGTCAAACAGTCTAGTATTTTCTAGTAAGGAGACACATTGGACATAATACTATTCTAACATTCAGTTAGATGTTAAATGAATGTGTTAAGTGAAGATGGTTTTCAGAAACCATCTTCATTCTCAAATGTTATAAATGTACATTTGTAGAATGTGCAGATTATTTTGCATATTATCATACATACTAGTTTTTTTTTTAAAAAGAAAGTAAATATAGAAAATGGAATTAAAATGGCTATAAAATATAGATGGGAGTTTTATTAGGAGTGTTTTAGTCTGAATTTATATGCTTTTACTGCACTTGATTAGGCTTATTCAATTGAATTCTTAATTGCTTTCCAGTATTATGGTATTAGGAGGAGACTCTTGTTTGTCTCACTACCATTTTGTTTGGTTTTATTTCTAAGAAATGAAAAAGTCTGTCATTCTTATTGCTTGTAAAAAGATCTAATTTTCACCCATCAGAGCCAAAAGATGTATTAATTGTCTTAATTACCTAGTTTAGATAGACCACTCTGAGTACACTGAGAAGTATGAATTGTAGACCACAAAAGAAGAATGGAAAGATGGGCCTTCCCTGATGGTGCAGCGGTTGAGCGCTGGGTTGCGAAGCTGCCCGCAGCCTCTGCAGTGCTGGTTCTATTCCCAGCCACCAGGCGAGGGTCCCACATGGCGCGCAGTCCTCTCCTGCTGCCTGGCTGCTCCCCTCAGCAGTATGCTTCGTCCATCTGCCTGCTCTGCTCCCTGCTCTGGCTCTGGTGAATTCTCTCACCCTCCTGCACTTCTGACTGTACCCAGTGCTTGTATAAATAAATAAATAAATCTCAAACAAACAAACAAACAAACAAATAAATAAATAAACGAAGATGGAAATATGGGTTTAGGCTGTTAGCATTATCCCTGTGAGCAGTGATGAGAATTTGAAGAGGCAGTATAACTGGTTAGGAATTTGGAGCCTGGGGTTGGTCAGACTACTTGGATTTGAATCTTATAGTCTTCATTAATGAGATGTTTGACCTGAGCAACCTCAAGATGTTGAGTAAATTAAATTGCTCTATAAGTGAAGTTCCTAAAACAACATCTGTTCGGTGGTAAACATACATGTAACTAATAGCTCTTATTTTAAGTGATAGAATTTATTTTGCCATAATATAGTAAATCTAAAGAAGAGAACCTTTATCAGCCCCTATATTTCTCTGGCAGATTTAACGATACATATTTTCTGTTTTTCAAGTTTTTTAAACCAGACTGCAACCAGTTTTGTCTACTCATGATGGTGGGAGATGGGCATGAAGGGATGAACAACATCAGTAATCCCAAAATCTCACATTAGGAGGTGTTTCAGACCCTGTTCCATCATTTTGATTCTTCCTCATTAATAGTGCTTGTTAACAGTGGAATGATAAAAAAAGTAGGTCACACAAAATGGAAAGCAACATCCTACATGATCTATGTGATTAATACATTTTTAGAAAATTGACTTCTCACATTTGGAGAAATATTTGGAACTGTGTTTCATTTTTTCCATTTGGGTGAAAGTAGAGTTTCCATTTTCTACTTCTTAATGTTTTATTCTTCTTTGGAGGACTTTAAATAAATAATATTTTTTGTCTTTATAGGACTTGCACAACCTTAATGATATCCTATGGAAGCTTAAATCTTCATTCACATATCTATAATGCTTTTTATAGTTAGATGTTTTAATAAGTTGTAGGATTGTCTTTTTCTTTTATTTATTTTTTAGATTTATTTATTTATTTATTTATACAAGCACTGTGTACAGTCAGAAGCACTGGAGGGTGAGAGAATTCACCAGAGCCAGAGCAGGGAGCAGAATAGGCAGACTGATGAAATACACTGCTGAGGGGAGCAGCGGGCATGGCAGGAGAGGTCTGCACGCCATGTGGGCCCCTCACTGGTGGCCGGGGATTGAACTGGCGTTGCAGAGGCAGTGGGCAGCTTCGCAGCCCAGTGCTCAACCACTGCGCCACCGGGGAGGTCCAGGATTTTCTTTTTAGACATAAAAACTATCCTTGAATAATTCCCTATAATGACACTGATCTTTCATTTGTATTGGAGTGTTCTTAAGTATTTTTTAAAAGGTGCTACACTAAATACCTCTTCAGTGAATCAGGATATAATAATTGCTTTGAAAATATTTACCTCAATTTTTTAAATAATGTAATGTTCATAGGGTACATAAAAAGCTAGTGGATTAGTATAATACTACAATATACCAGATGATTTGCTACTAGCATTTCTGCTAAAAATGAAAGGCAAATGGTTTATTTCTTTCATCTTGCTTTTACAAAATAAGAGGAAGTAGTTGTGCATTGTCCTTTCTTTTGCATATATCAACATCTGTTAAATATTTGACAATCAGCCATGTGTAAGCCACTGTTTCAGGTATTGTAGAGGTTACAAAGGAATGGATATTACCTGTCCTCAAGAATTATATTGTCTCTTTGGGGTCAGAAAGGTGGAGGTGGAAGGGATTTTGCTAGCCGAAATTAGTCAGAAGGAAATAAATAAATTCTGGATGGTCTCACTTATATGTGAAATACCGAGAAACCAAACAAACTCAAGAAAAAGTCAGAACTAACAAGCTGACCATAGATCTGAGGCATACAATAAAAGACGGGGCAGGAGGGGAGCAAAACAGGGAAGGGATAAACACAAGGGAATATGGTGATAGTTCATGGGTGATAAGGTGGTGGGAGAGCTATAGGGACTACAATGATGTAAGAAAAGAAAAAAAATTAATAAAAAATAAGATAATGATGACAAATACTCCAGCTCTACATACATTTATATATAGATGAGTGTGTTTAGAAAGTCTCATCTAAAAATTCACTGTATGAAATAAATTTTTAAATATCTGTATTTGGCACAATCAATATTTAAACTATTAGTAAAACTTAGATATATTTTGCCTTTATGAAATAATGAATTCACAAGACTTGAAGTTCCATTTGGAAATTTGTCACCTTTGTGAGAAAACACTTAAAAAAGCTTAGCATTCTTTCTAATGTTTTTTTTTTTCTGTTTTTTTTTAGGTTTTTTTGCAGTTCTCCAGACTCTGCAGACTGTGCATCAAAGGAAACAAGCAGTCAGCCTCTAAATGAAACTGCTGTCACAGATAAAGTGACCAATCTGAATGAATCAGGTTGCTTAAATGATAAGCTAATTGATACAAATGTAGCACATAATTTAACTGATCAGATTCCAGATGATATAAGTGGGGTTACTAATGAAGAGTCTCAGTCTTTGAAGACCAGCAGATTCACAAGGACCATTTCACCACCCACTTTGGGGACACTAAGAAGTTGTTTTAGTTGGTCTGGGAATCTTGGAGATATTTCAAGAACTTCAAACTCCTCTCCAAGCACAACCCTGCAGCATTTCCGTAGAAAGAGTGATTCCCCCACCTTGCTGCCTGAGCATAAGATGTCTGATGTATCCCAGTCAAAGAGTGATGAGTCATCTGATGAATTTTATCACTTACATGAAGTGGATTGTTCTTTACAATCTCAAGAAAGCCTAAATACATCAAATCTTTCCCAGTGTTCTAATAAAGATTCAGATTCAGAGGTAAGTCACATTATGAAGTCTTTGTTTTCAAATTCATATGTAAGAGAAAATAGGGTGCTATTCAGACAAGAAAATTTTGCCTACATTCTAAGTAATTTGCTATTCAAATTTTTATTATAGATCATATTTTGTTGGAATTTCCTTTTTTATTCCGCTGAGGGACTTTATATCTATCATATCTAAACCCTTGTACATTTAATTGACTCATAATTATCACAGAATGATAGGCTATTAATGAAAACTTGTTATAAATTTATTTAATCATACTTTTTTTTAAGATTTATTTATTTATGCATATAAGAACAGGGGTGTAAGCCAGAGGTGGGGGTGGGTGAGAGGATTCACCAGAGAGTGGGGAGCAGAACAGATAAATCTACTGAAATATACTGCTGAGGAGAGCAGCAGGCGAGACAGGAGAGGTCTGCTGCGCCACAAGGGTTAGCTCCCTGACTGACCAGAGATTGAACTCATCTGTAGTGGCTGGCAGTAGCTTGATAGAGCTGTCTTTAACCCCTGCACCACCAGGAACACCCTAATCATACTCTTGATAAACTTCCCCTTTGTAATGAAGCAAAACTAATACAAGTAATTTTACATTTTTACTTTTTATAAAAGGACCTTAACCATTTTTCTTATTTAGAAAATTTTTATACTGATTTAAATAAAATCAAAACTAAGTACTAGTCATAAGACCCACTGATACTACATTTTAAAAAGACATGACACCATCATAGTTTTCTTTAAATCTGAATTATCTTAAATTTAGCAGTATTGCATACTTCATTTTATCTTTATCAACTGTAATTACCAAGTTGTAAGGACTATTATGGCTGTGGTAATACTTAATAGGATTTTGATACCTGATAATACTGAATATCAAGCAGCATGATAATAAATCAGTATGAATTGTACTTATCGAAAGGAACATATTTTCACAAAAGAAACCCAAGTTGTATTGGCCTTATTGAAGGAAAATATCATGTGAGAATGTGGAAACATTGTTTTTGCTTGGAGAAAACAGATCAATTTTTTGAATCCCAAATCTGTCTCATGTAGTAAGTTTTATTAAATTTTTGTGAGTGTATCAACCCAAATCCTTGGCTGCCTTTGAGGCTTTTGCTTTTTTTCCCCCTCCCACTCACTTTGCCTTTAGTTCATGCATACTAGTCTAGAAGACTGTTCCTTTTAATAGATTCCTCCATTTTTATATCATCTTTTTCATTTTTTCACTTCATACTGCATCATCACATCTTGGTACCACACCAGATGCTTTCTTTTGAACCTCTTTATTTCAAAAAATACCGCCAGCAGACATCTTCCTGTTTCATTTACTTTGTAAGTTTTTAACCACGTGTTGAAAACCTTACCAAGTTCACAGCCTGTGGACTGAGCAAGTTGACAGAACTCTCCACACACTGTCTTCTGGGCTAATCATTAATTATTGTACTAATTATTTTGTATTAGCTCCACGAAACAAACATGCAAACTACACTGAACTAGGAATCATTAAGTCATCTCTTTCTGTCAGATGTGAAAATGTCTACTGGGATAAATCAATTATTCTCAAAGAGTTGGCACACTGGCAGTTAACCTAAAAACTAAGTAATCTTTCTTTGATGTAGAAAATGTTTCAGAAAGTCATCATACCATTGGAGCTTCATTTTGAGTATCAGTTTTTATTGTATAGTTTTAAAGAAGATATTTCTCTATACAAGACTTCCATAGATAGTTCATCAAAAAGCAACAACCATAGATTCTATATACATTGAATTCATTGACCATGTTTGAGGTAAATTAATCTTAGGCTCTCAATCATGATCATTATTTTAAGAAACCATTTAGCCCAGCATCACCACTACTGTTAGCTGTGAGCGAGTATTAAAGTACTCTAAATTAATGGAGTATTTTTCACTATGGGATTGTTTTTAAGACATATAATGCTGTGTACAATTATTTTAAAAGAAACCCTCTTAAAAAATATAGGTAATTATTTTAAAAGAAACCCTCTTAAAAAATACAGAAATGTAAAGTCTTCTGAATTTCTATTCATAGTCTTTTTATTTTATTGCTTGATTTCATGGGTTATTCTGTATAGATTATTCTGTATACAGGTTATTCTGTATAGGAAAGCCCTCCAGGAGGCAGACAGTAGGTCTTAAGTCATTGTTAAAGGTAAATGTGCATTGGTGCAATATTATTCTGCTTCAAAGTGTTCGGTGCCTTTTATCTCTTTAATGCTGAATGTGTCATACAATTAAAAAGAGCTATAGAATTACTGGTTTAGCCTTTCAGTAGCTAATAATTTATGAAAACTATTAGCTGAATGTGAAAGAAGCCTCAGTATTACAGGAAGAGACTCTTGTGTTATCTGAAATAACATTTGACAGACTTCTGAAATAATTTAGAAAAGCCTTCAATTTTATTTTATTTATTTTATTGATTTATTTATACAAGAACTGGGTACTGTCAGGAGTGCAGGAGGGTGAGAGAATTTACCAGAGCCAGCGCGGGGAGCAGAACAGGCAGATTGACGAAGTACACTGTTGAGGGGAGCAGTAGGCACAACAGGAGAGTTCTGCACACCATGTGGGACCCTCGCCCGTGGCCGGGGATCGAACTGGCTCTGCAGAGACTGCGGGCAGCTTTCCAGCCCAGTGCTCAACCGCTGCACCACTGGGGAGGCCCAGACTTCAATTTTAAATGTATACTTTGTTTTATACAATTTACTTCTCTAGCTAAAACATCTTGTTGGGTTCTTCAGTTAAAAAAACTTAAAGTAAAACTGATAGCATTTTTTTCTTTCTACATTTGATTCATTTTCTTTGATTGTATCCAATGCTTTTTCTTTGATCTGTTTTTATTTTGTTTTATTGAATATTAATTTGTTATAAAAATTAATTTTATTTTATTTTTTGATCTGGGGGATCTAGGAGTCTGATTGCAATTTTAAATCACTTAGTGATCAAGATAATCAGAAATCCAAGCTACATTCATCTCATTTTTCAAAAAAGGACATACTTCTAAGGAAGAAGGTAAAATATTCAATTATTTTTAAACTTCAGAAGCAGTGCATGCTTATTACCAGAAAAAAAAAAACTATAATTAAAAATCGAAATGCCTGTATTCTTATTTTAACGTCTACTTTCAAATCTTCTAGGACCATGTTCTTAAGTGTAGATGTTTAAATTAGGAAAACTCCTGCATTATAAAAATCTTTATCTGTGTTCTCACATAGCTAAATATATAATAGCTATGTAATATGACATTATATGAATTAGCTAGTCCTTTCGTGTTTGTCATTTATCCTAAAATTTTTTTACTGTAGCAAACAGTACTGCAGTAGAGATCTTGGAGGTAAATATTTGAGTACATTCTTTATTATTCTGTAAGGATAAATTCAGTGGATTGATAATTCTAGCCCAAAGGAATGTGTGATGTAAAACCTTGAATATATATTGCCAAAATGTCTTCTAGAAATTGATAAGCTAGTTTTTTTTAAAAAATATAACTACATATATTTAAAATATATATATAACTATATGACTATAAAAGAAAGAACAAGTGGTTGATTAACATATAAAAAGCATATCTAATCTTATTCATAATAAATTTTCAAATTTTAATAATTACATGTAGTTTCTTACCTCAGATTTTTCAGAACTTTTTTTTTAAAGATATATTTATTTATTTATACAAGCGCTGGGTACAGTCAGAAGCGCCGGAGGGTGAGGGAATTCACCAGAGCCAGAGCGGAGAGTAGAACAGGCAGAGTGACGAAGCACACTGCTGAGGGGAGGAGCGGGCGGCAGGAGAGGTCTGCGCGCCATGTGGGACCCTCGCCTGGTGACCTGGGATTGAACTGGCGCAGCTGAGGCTGCAGGCAGCTTCGCAACCCAGCGCTCAACCGCAGCACCACCGGGGAGGCGCCGAGAACTATTTTTAATGAATATAGTGAAATGAATAATCACATATTTAAAAGAGTATATATTGGTCTGCTATTTCTGGAAAGCATTTTGAAAGAGTTCAAGTAATTTAACCTAGTTAAGTGCATTCTAGAACTTAAGCCTAAGGAAATAATGAGAACTACAAGAACACTTATTCCTGCACTGGTTACAATAGCAAAATTAGAACAGTTGAAAATTATTAAAAAATCAGGGAATGAAGGGCCTGCCTGGTGACACAGGGATTAAAGTCTCAGCGCTATCAAGCTATTACCAGCTATTGCAGCAAGAGTTCGATCTCTGGCCAGGAAGTTAACCCACATGGCTCAGCGGACTCTCCTTGCTGCCCCCCTCAGCATTGAATTTCAGTGAATCCCCCGGTTCTGTTTTCCACTCTGTCTCTGGTGGTGAGTCCCCTCACCCCCTGCATCTCTGGCCCTAGCTCTTGTATGCATAAATAAATAAATAAATCTTAAAAAAAATAAGGGAATCAACTATCAAATAAATTACTGACTTTAACTCTTAAGTGGTTGGGATTTAGGTGAATTTTTCCTGTCATTTTTATCTTTCATGCTTTTCTTTAGTGAACCTGTACTATTTTTCTAATAGCATATGGAAGTTTTAAAATTTTTCAGTAAATTGTCTATATTTATTTGAAAGATGATCCCCAGCTCATATTGTATAAATATAAATCCCAAATATATTAGAGATATAAATTTAAGATATGTAAATATAAGACCATTTTTAAAATCTTTGTGTGAAAAGGAAAAGTTATGTTATTAAATAATAGGTGTTGCATGGTATGTTTTCCTTCAGTGACAGTTACAGACGTAGAAGGAACTTTCCCAAAAGAATTTTTTTTTAACATTTTGAAGATTTATTTTATTTATGCATACAAGAACTGGGGTACAGGCCAGAGGTATTGGGGGTGAGAGGATTCACCAGAGACAGAGTGGGGGACAGAACAGGCAGATTGACTGAAACACACTGCTGAGGGGAGCAGCGAGTGAGTCAGGAGAGGTCTTCTGCGCCATGTGGGTTGCTCCCTGGCCTGGGATTGAACTTGTACTGCACTGGCTGTGGATGGCTTCATAGGTTGTGTCTTAATCCCTGCACACTAGGGAGGCCCCCAAAAGATGTTTTGTCTAGAGACTTAATTATCATCTTTTTACTCTTATTCTTGATCTCAGAAATTTACATTGTCAAAATTTTAACTGTTTTGGTGAAAACTCTAATAATCCACTCCCTTCATCTCCAATATCCATCTTTAATATCTAAAAATCACACTTGTGTTTTTCTTACCTCTAACTAGTTCTTAGAGCATTTTTGTTTTGTTATATGAAATTATATTATTTTATTGGTCGTTTACTTTCAACATCTTAAGATTGATCTTTATAATCACCACCTCCATTATCTTGCACGTGGTAAAGATAATAAACCAAACAGCTGTACCTGTCCAAATTCTAATGTTTCTTTCTGCCTTGTTTCTTGCTTTCTCCCCTTTTTTCCATAACTAACATTCTAATTCAAGAGTTTATCTTTTATATTTAACCTTTCCATTCTTTGTATACACTCTTCCAGATTCAATTTTAAACCCTTGTTTTATATATCTCACTCTTACTGTCCTAAAATACAGTAACAAAACTTTAATGACTTCATATTTCCCATAGGAGAAAAATCAGTCTTTCAATGGAAACAACCTATATGTTAGTAGAGACCCCTGAAGCTAATCACGGCACATTTATAAAATGAAAGAAAAGGCAGCCTATACAAAACAAAATTCCATCCTATATGTGAAATGGAAAAATCTCCAAAATACATTGTTAAGTAGAAAATACATTGTTAGATGAGAAAAAATACAAAGGCAATGAGGGAGCAAGAGACTGACTTTTTCCTATTCTGTTATAACTTTTTCTTTTTAATATGGATGTGAAAGTACATACAGCATATGGTTAAAGAAAAAAGTAGTCCTATTATAAATGTTTTCATACACTCAAAAATTTAATGTGGGTATTTAAATTTGGAGGGTGGGGGATAGATTTCTTACCTGCCTTTGACTTACTTGTATTTGCTCCTGACTGCACGTGCTGTATTTTGGCATGTCTGCGTGGTTTGGACCTTTGCCTGCTCCTTTGGTTTCAAAATCTCCCACTACTCCAGTGGAGACTATTTACTCTTTGACTTTATTCCCTGACCACTATCCCTTTATCCCTGTACCTGTTCCCCTCTCCTAACCTTATGGTATTTATTGATGTCCACTAGTTTCTGTAAGTATATTCCTTTATTGAATCATCTGTTATGTAAATGTTCAATATTTGTCTTTATCATTCTTCTATACTTTACTACACATTCTTTCAAATACCCTCCACTTATTGACAATGGTCACATTTTATCTTTCTTTATGCCTTAATGTGGATACATATTGTGGATATACCACATATTCTTCATCCTGTTATTCATTGATGGAATTTAGGTTGCTCCTATGCCCCGGCTATTGTAAATAATCCTGCTGTGAAATTGTGGATTATGTGGGATTATTTTTGTTGATTGTATGTGGTTATGTGCCCAACAGAGCAGTTGCCAGGTGATAGGGTATTTCCATGTTTAATTTTTTGACATAAACCCAAATTGCTTTCCATAATGGTTTCACTAGTTCACATTTCCACCAATAGCATAATAGGGCTCCCTTTTCTCTGTATCCTCAGCAGAATTATTTGTCTCAAGGCAATTTTTTATTTCTGCTTTAATTTCTTTTATCCAGTTGCTATTAGTAGCATGTTTAGTTTCCATGTATTAATAGCTTTTCCTGTTGCTATTTTTTATAATTGATTTCTAACTTTATTATGGCATTATGATCAGAGACAGTACTTGATAAACATTTTAATCTTTATAGCTTTTTTTTAAAGGTGTGATATGAAGTACAGCTATTTTTTTTTAATTAATTAATTTATTTATACAAGCACTGGGTACAGTCAGAAGCGTGGGAGGTTGAGAGAATTCACCAGAGCCAGAACGTGGAGCAGAACAGGCAGACTGACGAAGAAGTACACTGCTGAGGGGAGCAGCGGGTGTCAGGAGAGGTCTGCGCGCCATGTGGGACCCTTGCCCTGAGGCCTGGGATTGAACCGGCACTGCAGAGGCTGCAGGCAGCTTCGTAGCCCAGTGCTCAACCGCTGCGCCACCAGGGGAGGCCCTCTTTATAGCATTTTTGACATTTGATTTGTGTCCCATCATGTGATCTATTCTTGAAAATATTCCAAGTGCACTTGAAAAAAAATGTGTTTGCAGCAGTTTTTGGGTGGAGTGTTAAGTATCTGTTAAGCCTGTTTGATCAAACTCTTCATTTAAAGGTACTGTTTCCTTATTTATTCTTTGTCTTTTTTGATCTGTCCATTTTGTACATGGTAAATTTGCCTTAGTAGGATTATTGTGTGTCAATATCTCCGTTTGGTTATGTGACTACTTGTCTTCCGTATCTTGGTGCTCCATTCTAATGCTCCATATATATGAATGTGTGTTATTTATTCTTATCATATTAAGCCCTTAATTATAATATATAGTGTCCTCTTTTATTGTCTCTGTTAACTAGAGATCTACTTTATCTGATGTTAAGTTTAGTTGTTACTGATTTTTTTTGGTTGCCATTTTCTTGTAGTCTTCCAGTCTTTAAATCTGTGCTTTTCTTTGTTGGTATTATGGGTTTCTTGTAAACAAGAGTTGGACTTCATTTTGAAATCTATTCAACTGGTCTACACCTTTTTACTGGTGAATTCAAGCTGTTAACATTTAAAGTGATTATTGAGAAATAGTACCTATTGCCATTTTGTGATTTTTGGTGGGTTTTTTTGTTTTGTTTTTTGAGGTCTTCCTTTTATGTTTTGTTTAGTTTCCATTTCAGCTGTCTCGTGTTATTTCCTTTGTTTGAGGGTTTCTGATGAGGTTTGGATATAATGGAATGTTTGTGGATTTAGCCCTGAAGTAGTAGATGGGAGGTGTTTTGAATAATCCAGTCTAGACTTCAAATAGTAGCCTCCTCTGTGAGGTGATCCAGCATTTTTTTTTTTTTTTTAAGCCAGTCAGATTCAAGTCAGTAATCCTCACACTTGCAACCCCTGCGCTCCTATAGCTCTCCAAAAGTGCACCCTTGGTTTTGAGCACTAACTCCACATACCCCTTATTCAGTGCAGTGCCAGCTCTCAAGTCCCCGATGTTACATGCCCCTGAGTCAGCAGCTCTAGGGGGTTCCCATAGCCACTGCTCTTGTGGTTGTACTGCCCCGGTATTTACTATAAATACCATTCCCTTACAATTTTTCCTACTCCTTTCTTCTGGACCTTAGTTCCAAGTATATACTGTGGTCATATGTTTTTCCTTCAAGAATTGACTTTGTTCTGCTGCAGTTTAGTTGTGAGTATATGGAGGAGACAAGCTTCTGTGGTTTCACTCTGCTACCAACTAACAGGACTCCTATAACTTAAATTTAGGGCAAGGTTCATGTATAGCCTGTTAAAATTATTATGACAATTTTTGTAGTAGACATTTATAAATGACATTTTTATACATCACTTATAGCTTATTTTTCTATCCAATGGCTAAAGAATAATTTTAAATTAACTAAATATGGTTGTTATAATAGTATTTAAATGGGCATTTAATCCTCAGATTCCTGGGCTGTATAAATCAAGTTCTCTGGACAGTCTTTCTACAACCAAGATAAAACCTCTAGTGCCTGCCAGAGTCAGTGGACTGAGTAAGAAGCCCGCTAACATCCAGAAGAGAAATCATCATGATATTGAGAACAAGCCAGGATTGCAGATAAAAATCAATGAGCTCTGGAAAAATTTTGGATTCAAAAAGTGAGTTTTCTTGTTACTTATTCTGAAATACAATAATTTATTTTTCTCTGTAGATTTAATCCTGTCTTTCTATTTCATATGAATCCATTTCTCTTCAGTTTTATACCTTCTTTTAGTAAGAGGATGGCAAACTGAAAATTCTCAATTCTTAATCTGACTTTGGAGTCTCTTTATTGTCAAGCAAATTTCTTTTCTAGGCTTTCTTATCTCTCAGGAAAATAGTGAAAATAAAGTTGTTTTAGACATTGGGGTAAGAAGCACACTTCTGAATTTAAAGCAATTTGCTTCTCTATCACATCTAAAAGGGGGAGAATTTCTATAATGAATTTACCAGATTTCTTATATATAGCAAGTGCTGTTTTGAAATAATTGACCTTCTATATATCTGCATTATTTTTTGAATCACAATATTTCCTTCAGTTAGACTATAAATTAGCCACAGAGTGGCACTGGTTTATAGTTAATTTTCTTGATCTCAGTAAAGAAAATATGCTGAGAATAAAAATGAAAGAAAAAAGAAAAAATTACATGATAATAGGATTAACGCTTAATAGAAATGTCATTTACAAATCTTTATTGCCTAGTTGCTTTTTTTGTTTGTTTGTTTACTGTCTAGTTTAATAGAGCTCAGTTGTATTCTTATATCTGCTTTTGTCTTTGATCTTTTGGGCGTTACATGTTTTGGTTAAAGTATGTGAAGTAAATCTGGCTCTATACATATTTGTAGTTGAAACTGTATGTTTTAATGACTAATTGTAAATTTTCCTTTACATTATTAAAGTAAAATTTTACAATTGGTGGTTTCTGAAAGGCTAATTGCAATGTAGAATGTGAAACCACCTCAATTGGAAATTTCTCACTCTGTGTAACATTATAATCCATTGGTTTCTCTTGCACCTTGCATCTTTCATTCATGCATGATTTTGTTATGCCATGCATTTGTCATTGGGAAAATATTGGTTTGTTTAATTCTGTTTAGCTTCCAGATTGAGAAGTTGTCAAGTACACATGCTCCAAAATTCTGGTTTTCACTTGAAAGTTTGAATTTTATACCTGGTAACAAATCTGTTAGTTGTTTTCTTCGCTGTAACAAATTGGTTATCTTTGTTCATTTTAGAGAAGTCCTTTGCCAGATATTTAAATTTGAGTAACCGTAGTGTTATATACATGCTTTCATTTGAGATAACCATCATACTTAAGTATAAAACAAAAGTGACTTATGTGTTTCCCATTTTATCAGAGTATTATGACATTGAGAGGATTGCAATTTAACAAAATTAATGATTTTTTTCTAAACTTCATCAAGAATGTTCTTTAGGGTGAGAATGCCTTTTTAAAAAAAAAAAAAAACTACACATGCACGCAAGTGAAGAATACAAATGCTACTAGTACCTTGTACAGTTTGGTACTACTGTCTTAATTCATGCTAAATTGCTAGCAGCTTTACTTGGTTCTGCTTTTGGATCATGAATACAATTATGGTCAGTGCAAAGGCAAATAAAGTGAAATATGAAAATAGAGTTGATCTTACAAACTCTCTAAAAGGGCCTTGGTGATAGCTAGTATTGGTGAGAACAACAACAGTTTTCTTAAATCCTTTTTAGAAAATAAGACGTACTGATGTTGAATTCTTGTTGACAGGAGATAGAATTACCTGTTTGTATTATTTGTATTTGTATAAGCATAGAGCTTATACAATAATTCAAGAGTCCTCTACTATATTTCATTTAAAAATTAAAATACTTTGGGGTCCCCTTCCTTATAATTTGTATAAGCATAGAGCTTCAGTTCAGCAAAAAGGAGAATGGGCAGGGGAGGGGAGAGACTTTTGTGCATGCTTCAGTTATATTGGTTCTTAGCTTGACTTGAGAAGGCCACTAAGGAGAAAAGAACTAAAGTTTCTTTAATGGAATCATTCTTTCATAGCTACTATGTATAGTGATGGTCTAGTACTTATTTTGAAAACAGAAAGGGACACTAAGAAGCAGAACTCATATTTTATTCTTCATGGTCAGGGGAAAATTTAAATGTATTATATAATACGTTGAAACAGAGGATACAGTGAAGAATTTTATTCGCTTCATATTCCTTTTATTTTGTTCAGGGAGATTATTTTCTAAAAATCATGATCCAAAAAATACTAAATTTATTTTTTCATTTTATTTTGCAGAAATTCAGAAAAACTTCCTTCTTGTAAGAAGCCAGAACCCCTGTCACCAGTCAAAGATAATATTCAACTAACTCCAGAAACAGATGAGAATATATTTAACAAATCTGAGTGTATGCATGTTCAGAGAGCAATATTTCAATAAATGCAGTCTACTGCTTATTATAAGAGAATTTCTATCAACTTGAAGTCTCTGTTTGGAAATGAGACAGTTACCAGCCTGAAAGATTTCTTCTGAGATCTATGCCAATTTTAAAATAGAATACATTTTTAATATTAGCTGTATAATTGTTTTTTATGTTCTTTTCATATTTTCATAAGATCATAGAGAATTAATTTTATCATTGACAGTTTTTGAAAATGTTAATATTACCTAGGCAAGTCTCCTGGAATTTATAAAAAATCTACTCTAAATATTTGTTAAGTACAAGGAGAGTAAATGAAAAAAACACAATTCTGTAATCATGTTATTTAGAGGAATTCGCTGTTTTTCTCCTAGCTTTAATTTTTTCTGTTTGCTTGTCCTCTTTCAGGGTAGAATTGAAAATGAAGTTGCTAGGGGTGGAGGGGTAGTTGGGAAGGGTATAGACCATTGCACACATGGGACAGTGGTGTTACCCCTCAAGAGTTTGGATGGGTTATAGGTAAACAGTGAAAGAAAATTACTTTCAGCGAAAGTAATTCTCATATTAATTCTTATATTAATATTCCTAAACTTGATAATAGTGTTTTTCTTAATGCATCTTTTTGAAACGTGCACTGTATTTAAGACTACTGCCCTATGTGTGACTTAAGATACTAAAGCCATAGAGTCATTGTTACATACATCTTGCCTGGATGCCTGGAGAGAAAACTGACTACACAAGGGAAGATGCGAAGTTAGAGTTGGTAGAGGAATTACAAAAAGTTTTATGAGATGTAGAGGATAAAGGAAGGGGACCCCAAAGTATTTTAATTTTTAAATGAAATATAGTAGAAGACTCTTGAATAAAGAGGACAGAATGGAACAAAAAATGTAATCGAAGGTTTTTTAAAAAAATTAAAATAATGTCAATGTGGAGAAGACCAAATTTAAGAAGAAAAATCCTACCAGATTGGTAGGATTTTCCTGGGATTTGAGAAACAAAATAATGCTTCTATTGTGCAGTGGGTTGTAAAATTTAATATTACTAATATGTTTATAACAATATTACCCTCAAAACTTGTCCCGACCCGCGGGGTTCAGAGGCACGGGAAGAGAAGGGCTGAGGATTGAAATGAGGGGCTTGACGACTTGACGCTAGCGTTTGCTTCTTTATTTTTCCTTTATCCTTTTATTACTTTTACATATCTTTCTTTTCCCTGACTTTCTTACTTCCCTGCTTTCTCTCTGCTCCTCTCACAATAACCTCTCTCGCAATAATCCTCTCGCAAATGACCTCTCTCTCAATCACCCCTGACCTTCTCGTGGTTCTCTTCTTATATCCTGGTAGCTCCTCCCATCGTACCTCCCAGTCTCATTTGATTAATAGGAAATACCTGTGGTTTCTCAGCAGGCGAAACGGTAAAGCGAAAACTAATTAATGGCACGTGTGTTGCGCAACACGGCGCATGCTCCAGGCGGCTCCGGACATCTCCCCCTTTTTTCTTTTAAATGAGACACCTGGCCTGTCTTAGGTTGGCATATTCCGTGACCAGCCTTACCCGTCATCGCTAATCCGGCGCACTTGGTCCGGACCGCTGTCTTAGGTTGGTCTGGACGGGCTACGCTCTTACCCGTCTTTGGCTCTCAGGTTCTCTAGGGCTAAGTTGACCCATCCGGATGCCACTGGGGAGTCCTGGTCAAGTACCATGGAGCCAAGTACTTGCCTGACCGCAATAGCACGTTTTTTGTTTCGCTTCCGTAGCCGACGGAGAAACCATATGCCGAATGCACAAACCGCAACTCTGGGAGGAGTCCTCTACACCAGGCAATGAGACCCTTACTCGAAACAGGGTAACCTGTGTGTTGTTAACAGTTATGAGCTGTCTCGCCAATTGAGAGGTCAGGCTCAGGAGCTGGTGGTTCTAAGGTCCTCTGATTACACTATTTAACCTATTTTCTTCCATAAACATATTTTTCACTATAACAGGAATTACACAAATAAAACTGTACAAAAACTGTACAATCATGTCAGCAGTTAACAAAAGTGTGTATCTCTTTTTACATCAGAGCTATCTGCTAATTAAGCATCAAAAGTCCATTTCATAAATGTTCATTCATATCTTGCTATGTTGATAACACAAAAGCAACATTGGCAACTAAATTGTTTATAGTGTCAGCATTTGCAGCAATTTGAGTGACAGACGGTGGCGGCAGCCGCGGCCACCGCTATTGAAGCAGCGACAACAGCTGCAGTGATGCCAAAATCACGTCTCCTCCTAGGTAGAACAGGAGAAAGATATGCAGAAACATCCACGGGTATGACTAAAGTATAAGGCAGACAACGATCATCGCTCTCTCCGCACTCCGGGCCCAGGAGGCAGAGAGGGCGCAGGTCTCCGCTGAACAGCTCAACCCAGTGGCATCTCCTGCATTATTGGGGAGGACAAAAAAGAAAGGAGGGGACAGACAGACAGCAGCAGACAAACTCTATAATCTATTATTCTGAATACTAACAAATTATTCAATGGTAGAACTAATATTTACAGAATAAATGCCATTAAATAATTTCACCTCACCCTGGCCCAACGGGGCACTATCCAATGGCTTGGAAGCCAGACCAATAGTAAGATTAGTGGCAAATACTTGCGGAAAAGTGGAATCATGATGATCAATGAGGAGCAAAAACAGCAGCTGATGCACAATCGCCCATCGTACTAACATCTGGGACGCTTGTGTCATCAATGTTAGCAGGGTCAGGTATATTGACAAACCGAACCAATCGAGCAGGAACCCATCGGGGTGCTTCTGCATCCTGTGGGAAAAGACAAATGCTGCCGGGCAGCTGTATTAATACTGGCGCGGGTGGTTGCCACTCATTATTAACTGGGTCCTTCCATCTCGCTTGCAGCATCGTGACCTGCCGAGGGTCTGGCGACCAGTGCCGATCAGCAGCTGACCGCCCCTGGGTATCTAGGGTCAAAAAATTAAGGGTAAAGAGAGCTGTAGTCAAACGGTCCCTGGGGGAGTGTTCTCCCCCTGTTTGTTTTAAAAGCATAGTCTTCAGAGAACCATGGGCACGTTCAACTATACCCTGCCCCTGCGGGTTGTATGGAATTCCTGTTTTGTGCACAATGCGATGGACCGCACAAAAGGAGGCAAAGGCCTTACTGGTATAACCAGGACCGTTATCTGTCTAATGACACGTGGGCGGCCCATTACCGCAAACGCTTGTAACAAATGTGAGCGGACATCAGAAGTCTTTTCACCGCAATGTGGGGAGGCGAAAAGAAAACCAGAGAATGTGTCGATGGAGACATGTACTCTAGTAAGCACCCCTTGAGGATCTGTCCCTTCCATGACTGGGTAAGCATAATTAGGAGCCTGGGAAACCAGGACTCTTTCCATCATAGAGCACAGTCTTTCCATTAATGGAAGATCAACCCTGTCGAGTGTTCTAGGAGGTGGCTCAGGAGGTGGCTCCCCAGGTGTTTTCCATCTCCTTTTACGCTTCCCTACCTTATAACAACCGAGGCCTTTCTCATCCTGTTCCTCGTCTCCTCCCGACTCATCAGTAGAATAATCTAGGGGAGGGGCTGTTGGTATTTTTTGAGTAGAGGAAGGGGGACTTACCGATGTAGAACTCATAATGGAACTTCTATCTTCTTCCTCCGTTTGTCTCGCTGTCCTGACGGCCTCAGTGGCTAACTGAGTGGCAACAGTGCCACCGGCATTAAGAGCATCTCCCACCACTCTCCAGACCGTCAAAGTAGTGCAAGGAAGAGACTCAAGGCCATATAATTGCTGATGCAAGACAATATCTCCTTTCACCTTATTCCAGTTTTCACTATCGACCTGATCCTGCTTCAGAAACCATTTACTAGTAATACTAAGGGTCTCTACAAATCCTTTAAGAATTTTTCTACTGAGAGGAACCCCAAACTCTTTTAGGAGAGCTTCCAGGGAAATAACTAACTGCCCCTTGGACATTGAATTGCCCATGAATCCCAGCTACCTTACCTTACCTTACCTTACCTTACCTTACCTTACCTTACCTTACCGTACCGTACCGTACCGTACCGTACCTTACCTTACCTTACCTTACCTTACCTTACCTTACCTCTCACCACAGCTGGTCCTTCAGCGGTTCCTTCGTTCTTCTTCGTGCCCCGCGCTGGGCGCCACCTGGCCCGACCCGCGGGGTTCAGAGGCACGGGAAGAGAAGGGCTGAGGATTGAAATGAGGGGCTTGACGACTTGACGCTAGCGTTTGCTTCTTTATTTTTCCTTTATCCTTTTATTACTTTTACATATCTTTCTTTTCCCTGACTTTCTTACTTCCCTGCTTTCTCTCTGCTCCTCTCACAATAACCTCTCTCGCAATAATCCTCTCGCAAATGACCTCTCTCTCAATCACCCCTGACCTTCTCGTGGTTCTCTTCTTATATCCTGGTAGCTCCTCCCATCGTACCTCCCAGTCTCATTTGATTAATAGGAAATACCTGTGGTTTCTCAGCAGGCGAAACGGTAAAGCGAAAACTAATTAATGGCACGTGTGTTGCGCAACACGGCGCATGCTCCAGGCGGCTCCAGACAAAAACTGAAGCTAATCATTAAATAAATAGCAAGTGATGCGCAACCACCGCCCACCATTGGAGAGGGGCAAGGCTGTGAGCCACAGGTGAGTGAAGAAGGCTGAGCACTGAAGAGAGAGCTGGAATACAAAAAAACAAAATAAAACTTCTGCACCACAGCCCTCTCCTAAAGGTCACACAGGAAGAACTTACAGCAACTAAAAACCCAATTAAACCTGTTGCTGAACTTTACTAATGCCCCACACGAACCACCTTGGGAGTCTTGCTCACCTCCATGCATAAATACTGTTCACCTCAGTCATTCATGTTCCATATCAACCGATGGCACTCAATCAAAAACTGAAACACACACAGACAAAAAAGAAAGCTCTGTTAAGACAAGGTGCAGAACTAGACTCCGAGATAACCCAGAGAGTGGAAATTCCAGAAACAACTTTAAATAGATATGGTTCTCATGGTAAAGGTGAATAAGATGTATGAGCAGATGAGGGAATGTCAGTAAGACACAGAAACAGTAAGTAAAATAGAAAAGCTAGAAATACAAATATAGTAGCATAGATGAAGAGCCAAGGAAAGAACCAGTAAACTTGGAAATGATCAATAGGGCTTCTCTGGTGGCCCAGCGGTTGAGCGCTGGGCTGCAAAGCTGCCTGCAGCCTCTGCAGCGCCGGTTCTATCCCCGGCCATTGGGTGAGTGTCCCACATAGTGCGACAGACCTCTCCTGCCACCCGCTGCTCCCCTCAGCAGTGTACTTCATCAGTCTGCCTGCTCTGCTCCCCGCTCTGGCTCTGGTGAATTCTCTCACCCTCCCGCGCTTCTGACTGTACCCAGTGCTTGTCTAAATAAATAAATAAATGAATCTTAAAAAAAAAAAGAAAGAAAATGATCAATAGAAATTACACAAATTGAAAAGCAGTAGAATGTAAACACTGCAGCATTAAGAGCTATAGGGCAATTTGAGCAGACTGATAGATGTGCTTTAAAAACCCAGAAAGAGGGCCTTCCTGGTGGCGCAAGGGGTTGAGCACTGCACTATGAAGCAATCAGCAGCCTGTGCAGCACGAGTTCAATCGCTGGCCAGGGAGCAACCCACATGGCACAGCAGACCTCTCCTGTCTCACCCACTGCTCCCCTTGGCAGTGTATTTCAGTTAATCTTCCTATTATGTTCCCCACTCTGTCTCTGGTGAATCCTATCACCCCTTGCATCTCTGGCCTGTACTCCAGCTCTTGTATGCATAAATTTAAAAAAAAAACAAACCCAAAAGAGAGAGCATTAAATAGGGAAATGGGGCTGAGACTCAAGCTCTATCCCTTCTCTTCAGTGCCTGCCTCACCTTCCCCTCAGTTGTGCCTTGTGTCTTATTTTTTTTTTTCTGTTCTGTGCATTTCATGTAAATGGAGTCATATAATATGTAGATTTTTAAGTCTAGTTTCTTTCATATAGTATATTTTATTTATATATTTTTTACATCATTCATTTTTGTACAATGTATGCTTTCTCCTCTCAGGTGTAGTCCCTGTAAAATTTCACCACCAAGCCTGCTGGTGCCAACTGTCAAAAAAACTTCAAGTCATTGAAAGTGAAGATAGTTGCTTGAGATATGCAGGATTTGGGTGTCTAATCACTACATTTCATCTATTCTGAGGTACACAATGTAACAATTTTCAAAAAAGTTTAGGTTTGTGTCTTGAAGTTAATGGAATGTCATTTTTTCTTTCAATGGTACATAACATAATTCATCTTACAATCAAATATAACTTCAGCTTAATACTAGTACTATTTTTAAAATATGGAAAACCTCACAAAACAGCTAATTGCTTAAATTACTATGTCCCTAATGCCCTAGCTTTTGCTATAGATTGTTAATAAGTTATTATATTGTTACTAGATAAACTTTGCAAACACCACCTTGGTCATAAAAATTTGCCAGCCATTCCCAGAATCCCATCCCCACCACGCCTCCTCCACTAGGTGCTTTGTCCTGTCAATACCCACCCCCACCACTATTCTGAAATGCGTACTTCGTTGTGTATTTCTGTTTTATCACTAAAGTGTACCTTCTTACATGATCTAGCTTTGTCCATTTTTTTAACTGGAATTTCCCTCCTCATTTCTTTGCCTTACAGCCTCAGAGCATTTAATCCACCTGTCCTCATAGTCTGGGCTTGCTAATTGCACGCTCTTGTTGCCTTTCCACAGTTTGCTGTCCTCTGAGGTCCTGTAAGTTGGTGGCTGAATCTCGGGGCACTGTCAGACTCATTGCCAATCCCTTCATCCCACCTCTCTGCCCCCTGCCTACATAGGGACTCTTAGAGCTTTAGAACAACTTACATGTTGCCAGTTTCACAAAAACCCTCGCCTCCTCCCCTCTCCTCTGAGGCCCCCAGCCCCCCTTCCTTTATAATTTGGTCACATCGTCTCTTTATCAGTATAACTACTGCTGGATTAGTGAATGATTTCTCTGGTCACTGTTTTCCAGGTCAGGGTGGTCCCTCTCATCCGAGAAAGAGACTGCTTTGGTAACCCCCTCTAGAAGGGGCAGCTAAGGCTGAGGGGCCCAGGAAAGGGTGCCTGTCCCCACCTAGGATCATGTACCGCAGAATCCTGAAGGGACGCCACTAATTCTCCATACACTCCACGTGCTCTCTTTTCTCCCTTGTTGGAAGATCAACTTCCATACCTTGGTATGCCTGTGAGATGCATCCTCCTTCATTGGGACACCTCTGACCCCCAACTCTAACCTCTATACAAACTGCCAGAGAGAAAATTGTGGCCACTAAATGGAACCCTAGAGTATTACACCATCTTGCAGCTTGATCTTTTTTTTAATGAGGGAAAATGGTCTGATGTCTCTATTTTCGAAACTTCTTGGCCCTAGGGCTAACCTGGACTTATGTAAGGATTGTCGGGTTGGTGTCGATACCTTGGCTCTCCTTGGACCTGCCCCAGAAGAGACCCCTGACCCCTCTCAGGCAACCTCCCTACCCCAGGCCTTGCTGAGAATGAAAAGCACTAGCTTAGTCATTTTCCTGCCACCTCTGCACGCCGCCTTCTCCCTCTCCAACTTAGCATCCTTCCCAGGCTGCCCTCTCACTCCCTTCTCTGCCCTCTCCAAGAGGCGTCTGGCGCAAATGGACGAGTCCAAGTAAATGTGCCCTTCTCTAAGTGATCTAACCACAGTTATAGTAGTCTTGGAAAGTGCTCAGACAATCCAGATAATATAAAAGGATTTTAAAAACTGCATCTCCTTTGACCTTAATTGGAGGGATGTCTTAGTACTGCTTAATCAGACCCTATCCTGGGAGGACAGATAGTTGAAGTGGGCATACAGTTTCTGGACTGACTGCACATGTCAAATGCCCAACACCCAGTGGAAACAGTAGCAGTGTTCACGCCCGACCTGCTCAGATTCTAACTGCTCAGGAGTATGGGCCTGAGATAACCTCACTTGCTTACTAGATGGAATGAAAAATAGCAGACAAATGCATCAATTATACCAAACTAGCTACTAGCCATCTGTGTCCAGGTGAAAGCCCCATGGCCTTAAGACTGTGAGAGGTCCTAATCAAACATACTAATCTGTACCTGGGCTCGCTTTTGAAGTTTTGAGGCCCCAATTCCTTTATCAGTGAACTCCTGGTGATCCTTAAAAAAAAGTCAACACTTCAAGTCTACCTAGAATTAGTAATGTGTGTTACATATAAAGTATAAAAACCCTAAAGCTGTGCAGGGTCATTCCCAGCCACTTCTTTTCTGCAGTTGTCACATGTATAAATCTGCATATTTTACACCACATAATGCAGTTATAAATCCTTGCTCTAAAAAGTCATTTATATTTTAAAGAGATCAAGGAGGAAAAGTAGTCTTATATTTGCCTACAGTTATTATCTTAGGGCTCTTCTACAAGGGAGTTACAATGCACTGTGAGAAAAAGATAGTCATGGAGGTCATAGAGAATAATTGAAGACAACACACAAGTATTATAGAATTTATAAATCACAGAAAGAGTCCCCAATAGCCAAAGGAATTATCTGGGTGATTTAGATACTGACCTCCTTTTCTAGTTTATATTTTATTTCTCTGATCAAATCATATGGGATTTTCTTTTTCCTATCCATCTTTTATAAAATCAGATCTAACAAAACTGTCTATATTTCCTGTCCCTGTGTTAGTTGGCAGACTGAGGGCAGCTCAAGACCCCCAACATGCATGCTCTTAATATGTTCTTCCACTCACCACATAAAGGCAAAGTATATATTTTTTTAAGATTTATTTATTTATGCATACAAGAGCTGGGGTACAGGCCAGAGATGCTGGGGGTGAGAGGATCACCAGAGACAGCAGGGGACAGAAAATGCAGGCTGACTGAAACACACTGATGAGGGATGCAGCAGGTGATTCAGGAGAGGTCTGCCTCACCCTGGCTGGCCTGGGATCGAACTTGTGCTGCAGAGGCTGCAGATTGCTTCATAATGTGGTGCTTAACCCCTTGCGCCACCAGGGAGGCCCCAAAGTATATTCTTAGTGCATAAGACAAGACCTTCAACAGAAAACAAGACCTTCAACAGAAAAGAGCTTTAATAGAATCACTGTGCATAGAAGAGAAATTATATAATTTTCCAGTGAATACTCAAAGTTACCCATAACCTTGTGGATAAATGCCCAGTCAAACAGTGTTGACCTATAGCAGGGCCACTGAGGCCTGAAAACTTGTCATAAGTGTAGGGCTCGTTCTGGTGGGGATCCGTAAAATGGGCCAAAAGGGCCAGATAAGACCAGAAGTAAAGTAGCGAAATCAAAATACAAGTCAAGATAAAAGCTGCCATTGTCAACCTCCCAACATGTCCTAAGTCTCATACCCATGTCTTTTCCAAGTATTTCCTTCCATGTCCCCCAAGTCCCTGGTTCAAATCCAAGGCTGTGAAGCAAGCACAGCTTCTTCATATGTCTTCTACTCCACGTGCCCCCTCCAAGTCTTCCCATCAAGTCTTCTCTTCCAAATGCTTTTTAGTGCCTCCTCAACACTCAGCTCTACCATTTAGTAGGTGGGACAGGGAACACAGAAACTCCCCTTTTTAGACTACACTGTTATTATACCTTATGCATTTTACAAGTTGGTTCTATGTCATAATAACACCTTAGATAAAAGAACAGGGCTCCCTGGGCCTCTGTATCTTCAACTGAGATATTGCAATTGCTTCTTTCAAATCTCCCTTGAGAAAAATGTCATTTTGTCTCTGTATAGTTGCCGGGTTTTTTTTCTTGGTGAAACTACTCAATCACCATCACCAGGTGGCGCCTGTCCAGCTTTTGTAGATTGTAGGCCAGCAAACAGTTTTTAAAGACTGAAACCATTTTAAACCTCTTAATGGGGTATCTGAATCCTCAGAAAGGCTGGTATGGGGCAGGGGTGATTACTTACAGCTATATGGTTAGAGTAACTAGGAACATTAAACGTGGGTCTTTGATGTGAATGCTAATGAAGAAGTTTCTAAATTAGTCACCCAGAGAAAAGAACCACTGACTTTAGAGTAAGAAAGTCCATAATTTCAATAGAGCCCTTTCAACACTTTCTGTTAAGGCAACTGGAACCTAAATGAGGTCACCTCAGAGGCAGTGAGTGGAGTGACCCAAGTGACAGGTGGAGCAGGGTCTGGAGTGAAGACTCAAATCACCAGGAAGGAAATGGGAAAGGCTAGAGAAAAGCAGAGGATTTCTGGTAACAGAATAGTCAGTAGCAGCTATAGCCACAGAATTGAACAGAAGTTTGGCTGGAATAGACAATTCATTTTACTTCTGCATATGTCTTTTATCAGAGGGTTTCACAACACTGCTCACACAGTTCCTCGTTCAGGGAGCAGTTGCCCTGTCTTAGGAGCATTGCCGTGGAGTCAGCATTCATGTTGATGGGAGAGACCTAGCATGAGGAATGATGCTGGCACTGACAGGGCTAGGGAAGGAGGGCCGGGCACTAGGCCTGTTGCAGGCAGCCACAAAGGGAAACAGGGTATCCTGGGTGCGAGTCCTCACCCACACTCTTAAGGACTCAGGACAATACTCAAAGAACAGAATACAGGCAAAACTTAATGAAAAGGTTTATTTACAAGGGAAATGAGAAGAGGGAGATCACAGAAAGAGATCAGTTGGTCGATACTTCCTACCAGTAATGCTGTCTGAGCTGGGGCCCTGAGAGCATGCTGAAGGCAGGCAACGCCAGGTGAATACAGACCCACATGTGTTTGTTCTATACCAAGCATGGATGCTTAACTCCACCCTGAGTTTCCAGCAGCACCCCCTTCAGGAAGTCAAGATTAATGACATTCTCGGCATGATGGGAGTTGTAGTACTTGGTGCCTGGCATCGTTTTTTCTTTTTAAAGATTTATTTAATTATGCACACAAGAATAGGGGGTACAGGCCAGAGATGTGGGAAGTGAGAGGATTCACCAGAGACAGAACGGGGAGCAGAACAGGCAGACTGACCGAAATACACCACTGAGGGGAGCAGCAGGCGAGACAGGGGAGGACTGCTGCGCAATGTGGGTTGCTCCCTACCTGGCCAGGGATAGAACTTGTGCTGCAGAGGCTGTGGTCAGCTTCATCGTTTGTGTCCCAACCCTTTGCGCCACCAGGGAGGCCCAGTGCCTGGCATCTTTTTGGCGTGGACGTAGGAATGGAGTTCATAAAACATCAGTGGGTGGGGTTTTTTCAGGACATACTGTTCCAACATACCTACTATAGGAATCTTCACATACACAACTAGCATAGACAGCATGTACACACTGTATGAATAATGACTGGTTTTCTTTGAACTAAAACTTATTTTGAAGTGAGAGTACTAACCCATGATGCCTGAATGAGTGCTAGACATTGATGCTATTAGTCATGCCCAGGTTAAGATGGCCTAGAAACTGATACGAAGTTCTGGGGACTGAACATGACAAATACCAGAAACAGCTATGATAGGCTGTTCTGAATACAACTGTCACTTTCTAATTCATTGTAAAAAGGTCAGCTTGAGATTAGATGCCAGAACAGTTTCTTCAGTGTGCTGTGTCCACAGTTCTCTCAGGTCAGTGGCCAGTGATCTGAAAAATAGAATATAGATTCAAGTCCTGTCTCTGCGCATTGCTTTTCTGTAGTGAGCAGAATCCAACACCAGAACCCAAGCTTAATAATAATACTGCCAGTAATAATACTAAATATCTGCAAACTCATTTTAGCCTTCCAAATTGTTTTACCACAATTGTTGTTAACCTCATTAAAAAAATGCTGCAAGATTGAAGGAAAATTAATTGCATTAAAAAATTAAATGTAAATGAGGTCTTGATGCAGAACTGGCTTATGTAAGGGAGAGGGCAAGGCAAGATACAAACAGAGGTGTATTATATCACTGCTGTCACTGAAATCACAAGATTTCCTGGAAAACACAACTGAAATTACCCTGCCTGAGAACTCTTCTCTGCTCCTTGATAGCTTTCAGTGTAAGAGCAGCCCTGACAACGAGCAGTCAGTTTGCATATACAAAATGAGGCTGTGACTCTCTACAGTGAACACAATTGTATGGATCGATCGTCTAAAGAGACTACTCTATGACAGAGTTCGATAAAGACAAAACCAAGACCACTCCATAGTCATGTTTGAATAGATAAAAGCAAGGGTGTCCTCCAACTACAAAAATGACCAGATATATCCTAATCCTGGCTAATGTGACTACTGCTTTTTGAGATCAGCTATAGTTTTAGTAACAATCTATTTTTCCAATTTCTAAATAATAATTACTTAGATAGTTCCAATACATAGCAAAGCCCTGCTTCCTGGAACACTCACCAATTACCCAGCACAACCCTTAGACCTGTTTTTATCACTCTTAGACCTGTTTTTATCACTTTTAGAGTTTTTGCATTTCTCCGGTTGGTGTGAATTCTCCCTGGGGCAAGAAGTTAATAAACTCAACTTTAACTACAAGTGTGTCCAGGAGGACAGCAATATGGGTTGGGAGAAAGGTTTTGTTCCAAGACTCAAGTTTGCTTTTATAAATCCTTCTTTACTGGCAGCATTCCGTATGCCCACCTGTGACTATGCAGGTGCCTCTTTTCACCAACTCTCTCCCTCTGCAGGGCAGCAGCTTCCTGCCTGCCCATGACCTGTACCTGCCAGCACTTCTCTGACCTCCCTCAGCGGAGGCCACTCCTCAAGGCTCTCCATCCTGCTTCCTTCCTTCTTTCATCTCTTCTGCTTCTTCTTTTCTCTTTAGTTCCACCCTCCTTTGGGTGAGCAGGGAACCTGGAACCTCCCCTTTTCCTGGGGACCACCCTGTTACACCTTTATGATAACACGTTCAAATGACCAGAAGATAAAAAGGCAATCTATGAACAAAAGCAAGGATTTCATATACACCCACACACACCCATATACATATATATATGTATATAGACACAGGCGGGCAGGAAGAGCTGTCCCAAAGGGACAGGTTTGCTAAGAGGCCTGCATGGTTGAAACATGCATGTTACAGGGAAGAGGCCTCCCTACCCTATAACAAAGGTATGTCTCTCTCTTTTTTTTTTTTTTTTAAGTTTTTATTTTATACAAGCACTGGGTACAGTCAGAAGTGCAGGAGAGTGAGAGAATTCACCAGAGCCAGAGCAGGGAACAGAACAGGCAGACCGACGAAAAACACTGCTGAGAGGAGCAGCAGGCGGCAGGAGAGGTCTGTGTGCCATGTGGGACCCTCATGGGCGGCCGGGCATCGAACCGGTGCTGCAGAGGCTGTGGGCAGCTTCTCAACCCAGCGCTCAACCACTGTGCCACCAGGGGAGGCCCAACAAAGGTATGTCTCTTTATCATTTATAATATTTTTTAACTTTAGGTCAATTTTGTCTGGTATTAATGTAACTATACAGGTTTGGGGAAATTAGTATTTCGGTGGTATATATTTTGTACTTTTGTTACAGGACAGGGACAGGGCACCCAGAACTCTCAAACCTGCCTGCTCTAAAAAGGTTCTGCCATCCACCACATCAAGACAAAACATATTGAGATCTTTAATGAAAAAGAACTTTAATACAATTAGGGTACAATGCAGAAAAGAAAGAATATAGTTTCTAAATCAAGCACCCAAGGTTACCCATCTCCCTCATGGGTAAAAGTCCACCCTAATGGGATTGGCCCTGAGCAAGGCCCAAAAACCTGCCACGAGTCTAAAGCACCTTCTGTTGGGGACTCATAGAAAAGGGTCAGAAACAGTCAGACAAGTCTGGGGGGAAAGAGCATAATCAAGATAAAAGCTGCCATCGTTAACCTCCCCCTGGGTCTCTCAACCAGTCCAGGACCAAGAAGCAAAAGCAGTTTCTTCACATGTCTCTCTGCCCCCTGCGCCTCCTCCAGGTCTCCTTCTGGCTCTCCATCCTGCTTCCTTCCTCCTCTAGTCTCCTCTCCAGCTTCCCCTCCCTGCTCAGGGAACCTGGCACCTCTCCTTTTCCTGGGCACCACCCTGTTACACTATCTGTAGCTCTTTGAAGTTCTTTTCTCATTGCTACATGGGAAGCTGCCAAATTCATAAATAATAAAGCCAATTAGGTCTTCAAAATTCCTCTGCTGTATTTTTCTTAATACATGAAAGCTAATTCTAAAAAATCAAAAAGAAATAGAACAGAATTGTTCCGTTACCATTCATTAGTTTTCCATCCAGAGGGAACTGGTGGAACAAATTATGATTCATCTATAATAAGCACTGTGTCAGACATTGGAGGGTTCCAATCATTGTTTTAAAAAAAAAAAAAGTAAAACTCATTTACACTAAAGAATATCTCTATGTACCACATATATGTAAGTACATAGCAAAATAAAAGGTCAGTGAATTTTCTATATCCAGTCCCAAACTGTGTGTTTGGGAGGTAGTGTTTCCCACCCATTGTGATGGAAACTTAGAGTAGAAAAATTTAGAATGGTGGTCTTGACACCGAAATTGCAGGTTTTCAGGCCTAGTCTCCCAGCCAGGAATGGATCCCAAGCTGAATCCCAGCCACTAGACCACCACGGGCTGGTGTCTTAAGAAGCTGCAGCATGAACTTCGCAGACGTGCAAGCAAGCAAACAAAGAGGCAGATTTGTTTGGAGAAAGAAAAATTTATTGAGGAGAAAAGGAACAGAAATAAAGTGGGACTCCCAGTCCAGTGGAACCAGGCCAGGGAGGGGCAAGAGACCCAAAGTGGAGTTGTGCCTCAGGGAATATATACTCTCTTCCCCTAATTACTCTAAAGCTCCATCAGTCTCTCTGTGATTGGTTAGTTCTTGCTGGTCTCACTGCCTGAATGTCTCTGTGCCCAGAACAAAATCTCTGTGTCCCAGCCCTTATATTTTTCCAGAGGTGGGGTCAGAGAAGATTATGGATCTTAGAGGACCAATCCAATCTGAACACAAGGCAATATTTTCCACAATAATTCCATCCAAGAACACTATACCCCTTGCTCTGGCAAAATGCAGTTTTTGTTCTTTAAGACTGTCTACCTGTGTCTATGCAGGTGTCTCTTTCTTTTTCCCCCCTCTTTTTAGGTGTTTCTTTCTTAACCTTTCCAAAACCGCAGTTTCTTGTCTTTTAAGAGCGCTTGTCTGTGTCTATGTGGGTGTTCCACTTTCCTTTTCCCCTTTCCTCAATAAACTTGCTGTGTGCTAATAAAAGGGAATGTCTGCTGCATTCTTTCTCAGAGGGGCCCAGGAACCCCACACACCGAACCCCATCATGTGAGCCTGAATAATACCAACAAGAAATTCTCTGACACCAGCCAAGTGTCCTACAATTCTATTCATTTTTGACACTACCTGTGTTATAGAGCAGGAGGGGGGTTAACCTGGATTCCCAAACCTGCCTGCTCTAAATGGGTTCTGCCATCTGCTGCATCAAGAAAAAGCATACTCTAGTATGACCTTCAATAGAAAATAACTTAATACAACTAACTAGTGTGCAATAGGGAGAAGAGAAAATATAGTTTCCAACACCCAAAATTACCCATCCCCTCATAGGTAAATGCCCAGGCAAAGATGATTGGCCCAAAGTGGAACTGCTGAGAACCAAAAGCTTGCTAAAAGTTTCAGGCAGCTTCTGATGGAAACCCATAGGAAAGGAGCAGAAAGGGCCAGGCAAGTCTAGAAGAAGAGCAAAATCAAAATCCAAGTCAAGATAAATGCTGCCATTGTCAGTATACCCACAGATCTCGCACCCATGTCAGTCTCTTTCAAGTGTCTCTTTTTTTAAAAAAAAAAAAAGATTTATGTATGTATGTATTTATTTATTTATACAAGCACTGGATATAGTCAGAATTGCGGGAGGGTGGCTGGGGATCGAACCGGTGCTGCAGAGGCTGCGGGCAGCTTCGCAGCCCAGCGCTCAACCACTGCGCTACTGGGGGAGGCCCTCAAGTGTCTCCTTCTATACCCTCCAGTTCCTGGTACAAGTCCAAGGCCAAGCAAGCAAAGCCTTTTCACATGTCACATTGCTCCATGTGCCTCCTCTAGGTTTCCTTCTTGCTCTCCATCTCTCTCTGCCTCTTCTCAGCCAGGTCCTCTCTCTTTTTCAGTCTTTCTGCTTTCAGTCTTTTCTAGCTTCACCTCTTTGCCCAGCTCTACCTTCTTTAGGGGTGAGGCAGAAATTTTGGAACCTCCCCTTTGCCTGAAGATTAGCCCTTTGTAACTGGAGATAGTATCAGAATCTGTTATATGGCAGGAAGAGGGCACCCCAGCACCCCAAAACCTGCCTGTTCTAAATAGGCTTTGCCATCTGCCTCTACAAGACAAAACATATAAGACCCTTAATGGAAAGGAACTTTAATACAATTAGTGAACAATACAGAAAAAAACAAAGAATATAGTTTCCAAATCCAGCACCCAAGGTTACCCATCCCCTCGTGGGTAAAAGTCCGCCCAAATGGGATTGGCCCAGAGCAAGGCCGAAAGCCTGCCACGAGTCTAAAGTACCTTCCATTAGGGACCCCTAGAAAAGGGTCAGAAACAGTCAGACAAGTAAGGGGGGAAAAGAACAAAATCAAAATCAAGATGAAAGCTGCCATTGTTAACCTCCCTTCAAGTCTCTCAACCAGTCCAGGACCAAGAAGCAAGCATAGTTTCTTCACATGTCTCTCTGCTCCATGTGCTTCCTTCAGGTCTCCTTATGGCTCTCCATCCTGCTTCCTCCCTTCCTCAGTTTCCTCTCCAGCTTCTTCTCTCCCTGCTCAGCCCCACTCTCCTTTCGGTGGGACAGGGAACCTGGCACCTCCCATTTTCCTGAGGACCACCCTGTTACAATTCCACAGGTTTTTTTTTTTTTTTATTTGTGTGTAGAAGAACTGGGGTGTAGGCCAGAGGTGCATGGGGTGAGAGATTCACCAGAGACAGAGTAGGGAACAGAACAGGCAGGTCTACTGAAATACACTGCTGAGGGGAGCAACATGTGAGGTCTGCTGTACCATATGTGGGTTAGCCCCCTGGCCAGGGATCAAACTCATGGTGATAGCACTGAGAATTAACTTCTAGGCCACCAGGGAGGCCCCCTTTACTCTCAATATTTTAATATTGATTGTAAAGACACAGTTGTCAGTAATACCCATTCTCCAATAATCTAGTTTTAGTAATTCTGTGACTCTTTTTGGATAAAGAATATGTATCTTCTGTGACAATTTCCTTAAGGTCATTACTTTGTTGTAAATTTGCATTTTATTGTCCTGGTATGGATTAGATACAACGAGTGGTAGGAAGTGGGTGCTCCAGTCCCTGATTTCCTTCTACACTTTAGTGATGGTAACCTGTGGATCATTTCTTGAACACTTACTTAAGACCACAAGCTGTGTCAAACATGGAGGGCCACAGTATACATGGCTCTGCTTACAACTGCTTAGTAGCTCGTATGAATTTTTAATTGCTAGCATTAAACCCATTCTACAGAAGTTTATTAAACTGACTGAGAGTTTACATGATTTCCTAAATGAGCACTGCCCTGGTGTGGATTGGCAGGATCTGGAGTCTTTAATGGTTTGAGTCTTGAAGAAAATATTCTCATTCTATCAATACCTTGATTCAATTAGCTCATGTCCGCTTAGTAAGGAAGACCTGAAAGGACACTTGGTTAATCTGAAGCAGAAACAAAATAAAACTTAGTTTAAATTTTTTTCTTTTTTTTTTTTTTTTTTGTGAACCATACAGTTGACTCCCTTGTAATTATCTTCCCATCCTATCTGAGTCCTGTCTGTGTCTGGGGGTGCCCAGCCTCTGCCAGAAGCAGTAGTCCTTCCACACACACCTCAAATCTTCCACACTGACCTGTGTGAAACCACAGTCAAAATCTGTGGGAGTTTATAAAGGAAATAGGAGGCATCCTAAAGGCCATAAGCCAGTGTAAGATTGTTTTTTTTTTTAAGTGTGATGAGATATGCATGATGTGAAAATTTTCATTTTAATTATTTTTAAGGTGCAATTGAATGAATGGTATTAATAACATTCACTTTGTTATGCAACCATCACCACCTTCCTTCTCCAGGACTTTTCAATCTCCCAAATTAAAACTCTGTGCTCATTAAACACTATGACCCCAATCCTCCCCACACCCCTGCCACCATCCTACTTTCTGTCTCCATAAATTTGACTATTGTAGATACTTCATATAAGGGAATCATACAATATTTGTCCTTTATTACACTAAACATATTGTCCTCAAGTTTTATCCATGTCATATGAATAAAAATCTACTTTCCTTTTAAAGCTGAACGGTATTCTACTGTATGAATATACATTTTGTTCATCCACTCATTCATTGGTAGACATTTGAATTTCTTCTACCTTTTAATTTTTGTGAGTAATGCATCTATGAACAAATGTGGGTGTA
This sequence comes from Talpa europaea, assembly GCF_964194135.1. Classification (NCBI taxonomy): domain Eukaryota; kingdom Metazoa; phylum Chordata; class Mammalia; order Eulipotyphla; family Talpidae; genus Talpa; species Talpa europaea. Next base: position 67,483,975 of record NC_140082.1, on the reverse strand, counting down.
CAATTTGAATTTTTAAAGAAAACAAAAACTTTTGTCTAGATTTTACAAGCTCCCAAAGAAGTTAGTTGTCCATACCTGAGGAATATTTTCATATTTTTAAATATAAAGTCTTTAGGGCCTCCTCTGGTGGCTCAGGCGGTTGAGCGCAGCACTGTGAAGCTGTCCACAGTCTCTGCAGTGCCCGTTCAATCCCGGCAGGCCAGCAAGGGTCCGACCTGACGCGGCAGAACTCTCCTGTCTCGCCCGCTGCTCCCATCAGCAGTGTATTTTGTCTGTCTGCCTGTTCTGTTCCCCGCTCTGTCTCTGGTGAATCCTCTCACCCTCCCGTGCATCTGGCCTGTGCCCTGGTTCTTGTATAAATAAATAAATAAGTAAATAAATAAATAAATCTTGTATAAATATAAATAAATAAATCTTAATAAATAAATAAATATAAATATAAATAAATAAATAATAAACAAATATAATAATATAAATAAATATAATAATATAAATAAATAAATAAAATAATATAAATAAATAAATAAATCTTTAAAAAAAAGAAGTCTTTAGTGGCTGAAGGAGGAAGAGGATGTAGCTGGAAAGGAAAGTAAGAGATCTAGGAGATTGTGAAGCAACAATTCTCTGGAATTCAAATAAGGATTCATATTTTTTCTTTTAATGAAGAGAATATGACAATTACCTCAAATATTAAAGAATATAAAGCTAATTAGGAAGAGGACTGAATTGTTCTAGGATGACTATATGAGTTAATTGATGACCTTAGCAAGAAATATTTTATTCCATTAATTATGGAGACAGATGTGAGCTTGCAAAGATTTAAGAAATGTCTGATGACTGTCTGAGAATAATGAGTAGAGACTCCTCTTTTGAGAAGTTTCAAGGAATATGAGACAGAGTAAGCCAGGTATTGGGTAAATGGGAGATATTAGCATTGAGAGGAAAGTAATATTTGAGTTTTGAAACATCATCTTGTTTAGTCATCAAAGCGATCCTCTTCCCTGCCTCCCTAGTTTTGCCTTGCATGCCTGGGAACACTCATGCAGGGGGAAATGGTCACTGTGTCAAATGGGCTAAGTAGAGAGTTAACAAAACCCAAGCCTATCTGACCCAAGACCCAGACTCCAAGCAGCAGACTTAGCAACTTCCTGCTTCAGTACCCCACTGCTAACATTACATGCCCCACCCCATGGGAATACAATGCCCCTATGGCCTCTATACTGTTTCTCCTTTTTAAACCATCTCTCTTTTCTAGTATCACTTCAGAGTCAATCTTCATAACCATTTTCCTACCAGCACCTTCTCTTCCCTGTCTCCCTGGTTTTGCCTTACGTTCTTGAGGACACTCATGCAAGTGACAGTGACTGGAGAAAGTGTACATCTGCTCATGAGGGCAAGTCACAGCCGAAGAGCAAGCATCCTACTTCTCTCATGCAGATGGGTGCCACACATCCATCTCCTCTATTACCAGAAATGACTGGGGTTTGCTGCCTGTCCTATAAGCAGAGATAGGTATCGAATCTACAAGCACTTTTACTTTTCAGAAGAAACCATTCTGACATCTCGTCTCAAGCTGGTCTTTTTATAATGGGTTAGAAACAGACACTTATAAGCAAACAGCCCATCAGAACAATCTGCCACAGTCAATATTTCTAGTATTCATCACATTCAGTCCCAAGAACGTGTTATTAGCCTCCCAGTTGTCTGACCTAGTCTGTAGAGCCTGGTTAATTTCTGATGGCATCAATATTTAGCACTTCCCCAGGCATCACTGGGGCAGGAATCTCAGTTCAAAGGAAGAGTTTTAGTGCAAAGAAAACTGACCATTTATTATATGATACAGGGCAGCAAGGGGCACTAAAATAGGACAAGGACACTGCCCAAATAATTTACTGGTCTCTGTCTAAGTTCTTCACCCTCATGCACAGTTGCTAGAGTACTCAGGCTCAGAGAACAATAACAATGGGATTTATTTAACAAACCAGGGAAAACAAAGAGTTATTGAGGCCAAAAATAGCTCTTACCTCACCCAAAGCAGTGTCCAGTATGTTCCAGTCCTAAAGAAAAGCAGCTAAGATGGCGTCTTCCTGCAACTGAGGATGCAGAGCTCCTCTTCCAAACAATAGGCCATGTGCCTGTGTGGACACATGGCAGCCAGAATATAGCTCAGGTTCCAACTCACAAAAACAACAGAAGACACAACACACAACAGGAGATGCTCCCAGCACATCACCAGGCAAGCAACACTCAAAACAGCAGCGGTAGCAGCCAAATGACCCAACAAACAGCCATACTCACATATCTCAGCAAGGTGCCTGGCTCCAGGTCTTCACCTCTGTCAGACCCTAACAGCAGCAAAATGGGAACAGTTTCAGTCACTAGGCTTCCTGCAAAGCCTCCAATCTATTTCTCTCTGAGATTGACTGCTGGAGGCCTCCACGTTCAGAGGCTCAAACAGCCTTCTGAATTCAGAACACTGAATTTTCAAATGCCAAATCTGGTACACTGAATAATCCAAAGTCCCTTCTGCAGTCTTTTATATTTCTTATTAGTTGTTCCACCCCAAAATGTGATACTTTACAGCATTTTCCCTGGGGCTATCTATCCTCACCAGCAACCCACCTCCAGGGGGCACCACCAGGGTGTGTATGTGCCCTTGCTGTGTGCGCAGATTCCTATACTAGGTACAGTGCCCTCCACTCCTCCCTAGCCCGCAACATATATTTTCCTCTTCTCCATCTCACTGTTAGCTGAAGACCTTGCATCCTGTTCCTCTGAGATTAAATTTAGCAACACAGTTAGCATTTATACTTTGATCAGAGTTGTTTCTTGGAGTACAGAAAAGAAAGTCAGATTTGGGTGGGTTTAAGATAGAATAGGAGACAGGAAGGCAGAACAGGAGACAGTAAGTGTGCTTAGATAAGTATTTCCTGGAGGATTACACAAAAGCCCAAGAAAATGAGCCATGTTTGGGAAGGAAAGTGGGGCCAAGACCATTCATCTAGGTGCTTGCATAGAGTAGGGCACAGAAGCCCTGCCCCTAACTCACTCCCATCCATGGAATTCTCAGTCATAAACTCTACCCAACCATCATGACCATCATCGCCAGATGAGATCCCAGAATAGAGAAAGAGGAACTGGTTGGAAAGTCTCCAGAAATATGAAGGGATATGTTTCCAGCTGAGAGCAACACTCAGAAGAGAACTTCCCAGAGGGATTCTGGATCCTCCAGAGGTAGTATTCAGCCTAGATAAACCATAGACTGAAACAGTCCCCACTGTTCACATCTTTCCTCTGGGCTGGTTTAAACTCAAAGCCAGGTGTGGCTAGGATTTTTGTTTGTTTTAGGTGGAGAAGTAATTAAAATGAAACAACCACTATTAGTGAATTTGCCTTGCCAATCTACCTCCAGGAAGGAAACAGCACTCATAATTGACTATGATATTGAAAGCAGTCTCTTATTCTGCCCCCTAGTCTTTTGGCAGAAGTGTCAGGAAGAGCAGACTTTGTACATCAGACCCCTTTCAGCTGTCACCACTGTGCTTATATCACAGAGGGGCAGCCTGTGCAATCCTTGCAGGGCTGTGCAACCCCCCTTCTGGCTAAATTCATAGCGAGTGGGTTCTTGTTGCAGCAGTTTTGAGTGGTAAATCTGTCCCCTAGCTAATGGTGGGGCTGCCTTTCATCTTCTGTCCACTTGACAGGTGCTAGAGATGTTGAGTTGCCGGTGAAGGAGTAGGAGGCTCTTCAGTTAATTTCTAAGTGATCTCCTATTATTTATTCCTTTAAGGATATTTCAAAGCAGGTAAAGGGACACTTAACTAGTTATTTAACCCTCTTCACCTTAATGTACTTCCTCCCTTATCAACTCCCAGTAATTTCAGGTTCTTTTTTTTTTAAAAGATTTATTTATTTATGCATATAAGAACTGGGGTACAGGCCAGAGTTGTGGGGGATGAGAAGATTCACCAGAGACAGAGTGGGAAACAGAACAGGTAGATTGACTGAAATACACTGCTGAGGGGAGCAGCCGGTGAGTCAGGAGAGGTCTGCTGCGCTATATGGGTAGCTCCCTGGCTAGGGATCGAACTCATGTTGCAGTGGCTGCAGCAAGCTTCATAGGTTGCATCTTAACCCCTTGTGCCACCAGGGAAGCCCTCAGGTTCTGACAGAATACTGGTGAGAGCCTGCAAGGAGGGCTAAGTGGTAACAGGATTAAATTATTGATTTAGCCATTGTGGTGAAAGTGAATAGGTGGATGAAAACTGAAGCAATGGTGGCCAGTGAAAAGTGTTTCCTTGGAGAGCAATATCCCTCAGTGTGTGATCCAGTGAAGCAGAGTGTCAGATGTACTTATGCTTTAGACTCTATAGGAAGGTTTTCTTCCCTTCCCAGCCTTCTAAGCAACCTCCCACCATGTCAGTGTGGTGGGCGTGATGGGTACATTGCCTCCTGCTGGACACAGGGAGAGGCAATCCCCCCATGTCTGTGGTGGTCTCCCAATTTGGATGGAGTAGGGTAAGTCATGCTCAGGCTTTTGCACTGTTGGCTTCTGTGGCTATCATGTGCGGCCTTGAATGTAGAAGGCTCTGGGGGGCATGGGCTCTGGGCACTCTGCCTTATGGTGGACACCTGGAATGTGGTGTGGGCTTGTGGAAGTGTGCACACCTGAGCCTGAAGACGGAGGCCATAAGGGAGGCATCACACAGAAGATGACGGCAGAGTGGCTTTAAGAGACCGAGAGGAAGCCCAGAGGAAAGAGCATATAGAGATTCGCAAGGGGGCCCAAATTGCTGTGTCCCTACTGGCTTGTTTTCCCTGTGAACTATTAAAAAAAAAACAGTGGGGATGATGCCAAGCTCCAAAGTTCTCTTTTAAGCTCCAAAGTTCTCTTTTAAGCTGCCTGAGCCAACAGTGAACTTACCAGGCCTGGGATGGTTGCAGAAAGGTGGGGTCTTCTATGTGTGTTTATGCTACACTGTACTCCACAAAGTCCATAAGTGTAGGTTAGAAAGAAGTTCCTCAAACTTTTGTTTTAGAGTATCTCTGGCTAACATATGTGCTAAAGTTGAGTAGTTGACTGATGGAAGTGAACATATTTGTTAAGTTTTTTGTAAGTTTGATTTTAATGCTATGTAAATGTCCCATGTACTAAACTTGTTAACTATGAATCTGTGCCTCTGTCTGATTTGTTGGTAAAATACTTATCTTCAAACTATATTTAATTTGTAAATCAAGCAAATAGATTTTCCATCTATTTTTATTACATTGCTATGTGATAAAGGATGTTAAGGTTGTTACTGTAGCAGAAAGACTTAAATTCTGTGGGAAGGCTTCCTGGAAGAAATGGCATCTAACCCAAAGGAACAGCAGAAAATGTTGGAAAAACTGGAATGATTTAGACCGGGTGTGCAGGGGAGCGCATTCCCGCATCGCCATTTTGCAGCAGGGACCTTTCTTTGGTGGAGACTGTGTGAAACAAGCAGAAGGCTCACTGAGGAGCCAGAGGTAAGCTGGGAGGCTTGCCCATGCCGGGCGGCTTCTAGCCTGCAGTCCCAGCCCAGAGGGGAGCAGCACCCACTGCTGGGGCAGACCGGGCCTGCAGGGGAGCATGTTCCCACATCGCCATTTTGCAGCAGGGACCTTTCTTTGGTGGAGACTGTGTGAACCCAGCAGAAGTTCCCCAGAGGAGCCAGAGGTGAGCTGGGAAGGTCGCCCAAGATGCCGGCCAGTAACAGCAATACAGTTTCACAAGGAATACGGCAAATTAGAAAACAGGCATTAGGGAGTAGAAAAACCACATGCAACCCAGCAACTCCTCAGCAAAAAAGCACACCGCAAAAAGAAAACCATCTACCAGATTGCAACGACAGTAACTTGGAAGAACTTCTGAGCCTTCCAGATAGAGAATTTAAAATTGCTATGATTAAAAAACTGACAGAAGTCATAAAGGAAAACAATGATAAGGGGGAAATAATTAATGACCAGAAGAATGAAATTGAGTCCCTAAAGAGGGAAGTAAAAGAAATGCAGGAGATCAAAGAATTAATGGAGGAACTAAAGAACTCTGGGAAAAGCAATGAAAGCAGAATTGATGAAATGGAAGAACGAATAAGTACTCTTGAAGACACAGAAATAAAAAGAACTAAAACAGAAAAGGAAGGAGAAGTACGAAGGAAAAAGACCGAAGAAAGACTTCGGGAACTATCTGACTCCATGAGGAAAGGAAATATAAGAGTTATAGGAATCCCAGAAGGAGAGGAGAGAGATGTAGGAACAGAGAAAATATTCATGGATATAATTGAAGAGAACTTCCCAAATGCGAAGAAGGAGCTGAAAATTGCTATACAAGAAGCAAGAAGAACACCAAACTTCCATGACGAAAGGAAAAATACAGCAAGACACATAATAGTAAAGCTTCCAAGAATCCAAGACAAGGAAAAAATAATGAAACTAACAAGAGGGAAGAAACAGATAACATTCAAAGGGAAACCAATCAGGCTGACATCAGACTTCTCTGAAGAAACACTACGGGCAAGGAGAGAGTGGAGGGACATAGTCAACAGACTCCAAGAAAACAGATGCCAACCAAGAATACTCTATCCCGCAAAGCTCTCCTTCCTCTTTGAAGAAAGAATAAGGACCTTCCCAGACAAACAGAAACTCCGGAATTTTATTACCACTAAACCCCCACTCCAAAAAATACTACAAGGAGTCCTAAAGCCAGAACCTCAGAGGGACGAATAACAACAAAAGAAGGCCAAAGAAAGTTATTAAAAGAAAAAATAAATAAAATCAAAGGAAAGACAAACACAATGGCAAATACAGATGCTAACATATCAAACACTAACTCTAAATGTAAATGGACTAAACTCTTCAATAAAAAGACACAGAGTTGCAGGCTGGATTAAGAAACAAAGCCCAACCTTTTGCTGTCTCCAGGAAACACATTTAGCTGCAAAAGATAAAAATAGACTCAAAGTTAAAGGATGGAAAACAATTCTACAAGCAAATGGACCAAAAAAGAAGGCAGGAACAGCTATACTCATATCAGATAAAACAGATTTCAAACTTAAAAAGATAAAAAGAGACCCCAGTGGTCATTACATTATGATCAAGGGGACAATACTTCAAGAAGAAATAACACTCATTAACATATATTCACCAAATGAAGGAGCACCAAAATATATCAGACAACTATTGGCATCTCTGAAAACAGACATCAGAGAAAACACATACGTAGTGGGAGACTTCAACACGCCACTATCAACAATGGATAGATCAACAAGACAAAAAATAAGTAAAGACACTAAAGCTCTAAATAAGGATCTAGAGCAATTGGGCTTAACAGACATATATAGAACACTAAACCCCAAAAAATCTGAGTATACATTTTTCTCAAGCGCACACGGATCATTCTCTAGGATCGATCATATACTGGGGCACAAGACAAACATCAACAGATACATCAAGATTGAAATCATACCAACCATCTTTTCTGACCATGAAGGCATCAAACTAGAAATAAACCATAAAAAGAAGGCAAGGTAATCTCCTACCTCGTGGAGATCGAAACCTACACTACTGGACTAACGAGGAGATAAAAGAAGAAATTAAAAAATTCTTTGAATTGAATGACAAGGAGGACACCAATTTCCTAAATGTATGGGATGCAGCAAAAACAGTAATAAGAGGAATATATAGCAATAGATGCTCACATCAAGAAACAAGAAAGAACTCAAAGAAACAACCTAATCTCGAAGCTCAAAGATCTAGAAAAAGAACCACAAAAAAACCCCAAAACCAGTAGAAGAAAAGAAATAATAAAAACCAAAGCAGAAATAAATGAAATTGAAACTAAAAAAACAATCCAAAAGATCAATGAAACCAAGAGCTGGTTCTTCGAAAAAAAAATAAAATAGATAAACCCCTAGCCAGGCTCACAAGGGCAAAAAGGGAGAAAGCACAAATAAACAGGACCATAAATGAAAGAGGAGAAATCACAACGGACACAGCAGAAATCAAAAGAATAATTAATAAATACTATGAACAGTTATATGGAAACAAGTTCAACAATCTAGAGGAGATGGACAAATTCCTACAACTCTACAATCACCCAAAGCTAGATAAAGAAGAAATAGAACACCTAAACAGACCAATTACAATTAGCAAAATTGAAATGGTAATCAAAAACCTCCCCCAAAACAAAAGCCCAGGACCTGATGGATTTACAAATGAATTCTACCAAACATTCAGAGACGAATTGGTGCCTATCCTTCACAAACTCTTGCAAAAAATTGAGAAGGAAGGTATAATACCTAACACGTTCTATGAAGCCAACATTACACTAATACCAAAACCGAACAAGGACAACACAAAAAAAGAAAACTATAGGCCAATCTCCCTAATGAACACTGATGCAAAAATCCTCAATAAAATTTTAGCTATCAGAATCCAACAGTGTATCCATAAGGTAATTCACCACGACCAAGTAGGATTCATTCCAGGGACACAAGGATGGTTCAACATCCGAAAATCAATCAACGTTATCCAACACATCAACAAAAAGAAATATAAAAACCATATGATAATATCATCAATAGATGCTGAGAAAGCTTTCGACAAAGTGCAACACCCATTCATGATAAAAGCCCTTGAAATTCTTGGGATATAAGGAACATACCTCAACGTCATAAAGGCCATATACGACAAGCCAACAGCCAGTATCATTCTCAATGGTGAAAAGCTGAAAGCATTTCCATTAAGATCTGGAACAAGACAAGGATGTCCACTCTCACCACTGCTTTTCAATATAATACTGGAAGTCCTAGCCAGAGCAATAAGACAAGAGAAAGACATACAAGGAATCCAAATAGGAAAAGAAGAAGTCAAACTATCACTATTTGCAGATGATATGATAATATACATAGAGAACCCCAAAAACTCCATAGAAAAACTAATTGAACTCATCAATCAGTTCAGCAAAGTGGCAGGATACAAAATCAACATGCAAACGTCAGAAGCCTTCCTATACACTAACAATAAATCTGAAGAAGAAGAAATGAAAAAAACCATCCCCTTTATTATCGAAACAAAAAAAATCAAATACTTGGGAATAAATCTAACAAAAGAGGTAAAGGACCTTTACAAAGAAAACTATAAAACACTGTTAAAAGAAATAGATGAAGATACAAAGAAATGGAAAGACATCCCCTGCTCATGGATTGGAAGAATAAACATTATTAAAATGGCCATCCTACCAAAAGCAATATACAGATTCAATGCTGTTCCAATAAAAATTTCAATGTTATTCTTCAAAGAAATAGAACAATTATTGATGAAATTCATATGGAATCACCAAAAACCCCGAATAGCCAAAGCTCTCCTGAAAATAAAAAGAAGGGAATGGTGGCATCACACTCCCAGATTTCAGGCTATACTACAAAGCCATAATCATCAAAACTGCATGGTATTAGAAGAAGAACACACACAGAGACCAATGGAATCGAATAGAAAATCCAGAAATAAACCCACAGATTTATGGTCAACTAATATTTGACAAAGGAGCAAAGACTATGCATTGGAGCAAAGAAAGTCTGTTCAATAAATGGTGCTGGGAAAACTGGGCCGCTACATGCAAAAGAATGAAGCTTGACCACTCCCTCACACCATACACAAAAATCAACTCAAAATGGATTAAAGAACTAGACATAAGACCTGAAGCCATAAAATACATAGAAGGAAATATAGGCGAAACACTACGTGATTTGCACATCAAAGACATCTTTACAGACACATCACCCAAAGCAGTGATAGTGAAGGCAAAGATAAACAGCTGGGACTACATCAAATTAAAGAGCTTCTGCACAGCAAAAGAGACAATAACAAAAACAAAGAGAAACCCCACCAACTGGGAGAACATTTTTGCACACAACACTAATGATAAAGGACTGATCACAAAAATCTGCAAAGAGCTGATGATACTCAACAACAACAAAGAAAATAATCCAGTCAAAAAATGGGCAGAAGAGCTAAAAAGAAACTTCTCTGAAGAAGAAATGCAAATGGCCAACAGGCATATGAAAAAATGTTCAACATCACTTGTAATCAGGGAAATGCAAATCAAAACTACCATGAGATACCATCTTACACCAGTGAGAATGGCACATATTAAAAAAACTAGCAACAGCAAATGTTGGCGAGGGTGTGGAGAAAAAGGAATTCTTCTGCATTGTTGGTGGGAGTGCAAACTGGTCCAACCACTATGGAGAGCTGTGTGGAGATTTCTGGACCTACTAAACATAGAGCTTCCATATGATCCAGCAATTCCACTCCGTGGTATTTGCCCAAAGGACACAGAAACATCAATTCCAAAGAGCACCTGCACCCCTATGTTTATAGCAGCTCTATTTACAATAGCTACGCTTTGGAAACAGCCCAAATGCCCAAAAATAGATTACTGGATCAAGAAGATGTGGTACATATATACCATGGAATATTACTCAGCATTCAAAAAAGATAAACACATGCAATTTGCAGCAGCATGGATGGCGCTGGAAGGGATCATGCTCAGCAAAATAAGCCAGAAAGAAAAAGAAAATACCGGATGGTCTCACTCATAGCAGGAATCTAGAAAACTTAAATAAGGGACCAGGAAAATGAATAACTATAAGAAAGTGAAAATCAAAATCAACAAAAAACTATGAACCAGAGACACTTTGGGGGGGTGGGTGGCGGGAGGGGAGGGATTGGGGTAAAAATGGGGGGGTTGCAATTCTATGGGGAATATAAAAATAAAATTTATTGTTTAAAAAAATAAAATAAAAAAAAATAAAGTCCTAAAAATGAAAAAATAAATAAATAAATAAAATTCTGGAAGTCAGAAAAAAAAAAAGTGGGGAGAGAGCAGGAAAGATGGGTAGAGTTTGTATCAGGCTAAGATGATGGGATTTTATCTAAGTGAAGATAAGGGCATTAAACATTTTAAGGAGAGAGATACTAAGATCAGATTTAGTTATAGAAAGATTGCTATTAAGATAAGCCTTGAAAACTTTAAGAAGGGGAATGAGATCACATTTTTCTTTTAGAAACAATCACTCTTCATAGGAGTTAAAGGAGCTATAAGGGGTTTATATAGGAAAATGCATGAAGGATGAAGGTTTTAAGTAGGGTTAAGTAGGTTAAATAAGATTTTAAGTAGGAAAGTGGCAAAATGGGATATGCGTTTTAATAGAATCACTCTAGAAGGAGCTTAAAAAAATATATATATTATATATATATATTGTACTGGGGAACCAAAGTGTTGTAGAGCAACCCCAATACAAACGGGGTGCCTGACTGTGGGTCCTCACCCGCACGTTTAAAAGGACTTATCAATGCTCCACTGCAGGCACACGTGAAAGGTTAATAAAAGGTTTATTTACAAGGGAAGGGGAAATGAGGAAATGTACAGCTCTGGGAGAAAAGTGGGAGACAAAGTTTTAAATGAGTCCTACCCGATCCGCCGATCAGGAATCCCAAAATGGCACTCTGAGAGCTGGCCGCCAGCCAGGAGCGGTGAAGCCAGGAGGCGAGCGATTGCGAGCCAGAGAGCCCCCAAGGCCCACGTGTTTGATTTTTATATCCATCCTGGCTGCCCAACTCCACCCTCAGGTCCCAGCCACCTTCCCCTTGGTGGTGATGGGATTTGTCTTTCCCAATGTCTTGATGGCTTTAGTCTGGAGTGGGGGTGGGGTCCACAGAGCCTGTATGGGATTAACTCAGGACATCCTTTCCCCCTAACAAAAGGAAAATTAGAATCAAGAGAGAGTCCACCATGTCCTCCATTCGCTTCATTTGCCAGCATTGCCACCAGCCTCTGATGCTGAATCAGTCCCTGGAGATGATGGGTCTCAAAACCACCCGGAAAACTGCAACTTGGAAGCTCACCTCAGCTCAGTGGGAGTCGGGACAAGCCCAGGAAGGAGGCTCTATCTCCTGGAGAGATTCAGGTATTGAAAACATACAATATGATGCCTCTGGTAGGACCTTCTCTGGCAGTGGAAGGATCTCCAGGGACAAACCCCAAAAATACATCCTGCTTGGAAAGTTTGACTCCATGACAACTCTTAATAGCATCCAGAAGTTCACAGGGGACTTTTTTGATATCCTCTCTAGTGAAAAAGATGTGGACCATCCCCTGTGTGAGAAATGTACTGACAAACTTCTAGAGCAACTTGACTCCGAAATTACTATCACAGAATCTGAGAGTCAGAACTATAGATGCTGTTTGGAGAGCAGGGAGGAGATAGGTGAGGGTGAGATAGAGACCCTGCAGGACCAGCTGAAGGGGCTAGAGCTGAAGGAAGCAAGACTGGTCCAGGAGCTGGAGGAGGTGGAGAGGAACCGTGATAGAGCAGCAGCAGGTCTCAAGGCAGCCCGGGCTGAGACAGAGATGCTGGAACAGCAGGAAATACTGTACCAGAGGGAGCACAGCTTTTTGCAATGGCAACAGCTGCAACTGCTGGACGAGCTGAATAGTGTGGAGAATCAGCTGTGTCGTGCCCAAAACCAGCAGGCCCGGCTGAAGAAAACCAACATTTTCAGGGCCACCTTTGAGATCTGGCAGGATGGCCCCTTGGGCGTCATCAATAACTTCAGATTGGGCTCCCTGCCTACTGTCCCTGTGTGCTGGAGTGAAATTAATGCAGCCTGGGGACAGACAGCCTTGCTGCTCCTTGCCCTGTCCAACACAATTGGGCTGAAGTTTCAGAGGTATCAACTTATGCCCTGCGGGGACCATTCCTATCTGAAGTCTCTGACAGAGGACTCCGTTGAACTGCCATTGTTTTGTGGTGGGGGGAAGACTAATTCTATGGATGACAAATTTGACCAGGCCATGACAGCTTTTTTGGACTGCATGCAGCAGTTTAAGGAAGAGGCAGGGAAAGGCGAGTTGGGTCTCTGCTTCCCCTATAGGATTCATGTAGAGAAAGGCCTGTTGGAAGATCCTGGAGGCAGCGGTAAATTCTATTCTATCAGAACCCACCGCAACACTGAGGAACAGTGGACAAAGGCACTCAAGCTCATGCTTACCAATTTTAAGTGGAGTCTTGATTGGGTTTCCTTAAGGTATCAAAAATAACTTTTTGTAATTGAAGGATGTGTTAAAAATAACTTTTGTGAGGGAGAGAGGAATTTTTTTTTGTCTTAAAATATTTCATTTGTAAAAATAGTATCAAATAAAGTGTAAAACTGAAGAATATAGTACATCTACAGGTAGACCTTGAAGGTGCCAAGCTAAGGGAAGTATCAGACAGAGGAAGACACATACTGTATGGTCTCACGTATATGTAGACTCCTGTAAAAGGTAAACAACAGAAAAGGGCAGATTTTCATTCACCAGAGTCTGGGATGATGTGCAGGAGGTGGGGAGAGGGAATTGGGTGAAGATGGTCAAAAGGGACAGACTTGGATGTAATGTACAATATGACTGTCTTATGATATACATGAAGGTTGTTAGAGAATAAATCCTAAGAGAGTTTTGCTCACAAGGAGAAAAATACTGTTTTTCTTTTTTGTATCTATATAGATAATGGATGTTAAGTAAGCATTTCATGATAAATATAAGTCAAATACAGGGCTGTACACTGTAAAACTTACACAGTGGTATTTATCAATTATATATCAATAAAACAGGAAAATAAATTATATTGAAAAAGAGAATATATAATTTAAAAAGTGATTGTGAGACAGCATTAATTATTTATCCAGAGCAAACCAAAAGTCATTGCTGTCTCCCCAGGAAGATTGGCAGCTTTCTCCTCCCTGTTCTCTCTTGTCCCACCAGGACAAATTCAAAATGACAGCAAAGGTTAAATTACAGGATAATGAGATTACTGCTACTTTGAAAAGGGATTAAGTCTAAGGGATGCCAAAGGAAAGAACTAGAGGTGAGAGGAGAGGGTGATAAAAAAAAAAAAAAGGTAAATCTTCAATTTTTTAATGAGAAAATAGAAGTTTTTGCACACTGATGCATGTCGTTGAACTTTGGGGGAGGCAGTATTCATTCCTTTTTGTTGTGATTGTATCATATAACCCCCTGTTTTGTCTCTAAGAAACTTTCAATAAATTTCTAAGCATTCCTTTGATGATTTAGAGTGAAAAGTTTGTCACATTAGGCTGTGCCATTTTGTTGAGATTATCCTGGATGTGAGGGGGTGTGGTACCCAAGGTGAACTGGGGATGTTTCCGCTGATAGCTCAATCCCATGGCCCAGTAAGGATGATGAGGTGACCCATACTGAGAGCTGAAAATTGAAAAGGAGTCAGTCAGAGGACTATTTATGCAACTTAGACCAATTTATTCATCTGCTTCTCCATTGCTCTCTGATAAAATCTCTAATCCTTACCATGGCTTTTCAGATTTCAGGATATCTGTCCCTGTCAGCCTCTCCAGGCTTACTTCATACTAGCCCTCACCGCTCCCATCCCCACACCACCCCCTCCTCTACCCTACTTCTTTCTGTTCCAAGATATCCCTAGTCTCTCCTCTGTCTTTTGCCTGAGCTCTCTCCTGTGTGTCAGGACCTTCTCACAAAACTATAAACTGCCTTAAAGCTTTAGCTTTGGAGCTCAGAGAATTTACTAGAACAAATTTCCAGTTTACTGGAACAAGTGAAATCCCATCACAAAGAAATTATCAGATTAATGAGAATGAGATTTTCTACAAGGTAACTAGGCCAGGTTTCCAAGTCAATGTGTTTTAAAAAGTAGGCAAAATTATATTGGCCATCGAGACATAAAAACCAAATATAATATGAAATTTAGGAAAGAAAAAAGCACCACTGGCTGCTGTCAACTGAGCTGGCCTGACTAATATCCAGGCCAAGCTACCAGTTTTCCTATAAAACATAAACAATGTCACAGAACACCAAAAATCAGGTCACTCTGTGACTATGAGGAGCAAAACATAAACAAAACCACTGTAATTATGTCCAAAAATGGACAAAAACAAGAACATTGTTCCAATCACAGGATGGCCATGCATCCACCTTTCCTGCTTTGCTCCATTATTTTTAGGAAAAAAAAATAAGGCAACAAAAGGATTGCTCTTGTTTTTTTGAGAGTGCCCATTCTAGAGCAAAACACGATATTCCTGGCACTGTTGTACCCAGGTTGTTGTGGATGAGCCCCCAAATATGAGATGTGCCTTGATATACCAAACCTGAAAAGCTGCATGCAAATAGCAGCAAGCAAGCAGGAGGTTTGAAGACACAGGCCAACTCCTGGGAGCAAAGTCCCCAGGGTCAAAGATCAGGCTAACTCCTGTCAGAGCTAGTGAGCCTGAGGAGATTTATAAAGGGACAGATAATAGCACAGCTCCCGATAGGGAGGGGTCCTGAGTGGGTTGCCATTGGCGAAAACAATTTCAGGGTTTTTATAGTTATGCTCATATTTTGGATCTAGGGTATGAATCTTGGAGACTGTGCAGTTTCTTGGCTGATCAACCTTGGCCAATGTCTAGACATAGATGAACCGGAGACAGTGTCATGGGCTTTTCTCTTGTTATTGACTTTTCTCTCTTGCCATGTCTCCGGGGGTCCCATGTCTCCCAGGGCCCCAATCCTATCTTTTTGTCAAGCTCTAGTCCCTCAATACCTTACCAAGAAGCCTTCTTATCCAACTTTATTCCAGGTATGTTTCCAAGGAGTCTTTTGCTGGAGAGTGGCTACAACTTTGATTAGATCATGGTTTGAAAAAATGTGAAAGATAGTTGTAAGGACATTTGGGGGGAAAATTACTGGAATTTGAAGATAGTCTGATTTTAGGTGATATTTAGGGAATTGTGAATTTTTGTAGATATAGTAAGAGTACTGTGGTTATGTTGGAGAATACAGTTTTGGTGTGTGGTGATATATTTAGGGTTAAGATGTGTCTTCAATGTGCTTTGAAATGATTCAGCAAATTAAAAAATATATTCAGAAAGTCATTGTGTCCTTGCACCAAGGAAGAGCTGACACAGTTCTAATGACTGGAATGGAATAGAAATTGAGAGACTCCCCCTAGACACAGACCCGAGGAGTCTGAATCAGGTTTAGAGAAAGTCTTTATTAGCCAGCCAGCAACTGTCCCTCTTGTGGGGGTGGGTGGTGGGGAGGTGGGGGGGGGGGCAGCCCCCAGCAGGGGTGACAAGGGTTTTTATTATTATTAATTTTTTACATCATTATTCATTTTAAACAATATTTGCTTTCCCCCACCCCCTCAGGTGTAGTCCCCATAGAATTTCCTTCCCCAAGGCACCCGTGCACCATCACCTCAGTCCCCTGTGCTCCTCCCTCCCTCTGATCCCTCTCCCTCCTCCTCCCCTGCAGGGTGTCTCTGATTTATAATTGTCTGTTTTTGCTTTGTTGTGTTTTGCACTGTTACTATTTTTTAACACTGATGTCTTATTTGATTTCCCTATATTCCTGCTATAAGTGAAACCCTACAATATTTTTCTTTTTCCTTCCGAAATCGCATCCGGGAGTTTGCAGGTGCCAGAGCAAGTGGGAGTACAGAAGCCAATATGTGCTGCTATAAGCAGCAGAGCATTTCACCACATCCCAGGTTCCAAGTACAAAGGGTACACACATCTTATTTTTCTAACGGGAACCCAGCCTCTATTGTTTTGGACTGGAATTTTCCCTCAGTCCTAAATTGTCTTCCTAAGATGGCTCAAGCTTAGGCCTTGCATGGTCTGCTACATTTCACATTGCCCCCATTTCACAAAGTTTGTAGAGTTTTTCTCCGAAGGTTTTCTCTTCTGATCTGGGTCCCACACATCCATTCCACTTTGTCACGTACTTCATCCTCCTGTTAGGGGGAAAGGATGTCCTGAGCTAATTCCATGGAGGCTTTGTGCACTCCACCCCCACTCCAGACCAAAGCTACCAAGACATTGGTAATGACAAATCCCATCACCAGCAAGGGAAGGTTGCTGGGACCTGAGGATGGAGTTAAGCAGCCAGGTTTGGTATAAAAACCAGACACGTGGGCCTTGGGGTCTGGCTCTCACCTCTCGGCTTCACGGCTCGTGGCTCACCGCCAGCTCTCAGAGTGCCACTTGGGATTCCAGATGGGCCGAACGGGTAGGACGCATTTAAGACTTTATCTCCCTGAGTTGTACATTTCCTCATTTCCCCTTCCCTTGTGAATAAATCTTTTATAAGTCCCTTTCAAGCATGCGAGTGAGGACCCACAGTCAGGCAACCCGTTTTACATTGGGGCTGCCCTGTAACACTCCCAGGAAAGCAGGTTTCAAACTTGGAGATACAGGAGCTCCTTTGTGACCTGGACATGCAAAGGATTATGGAAAACAAGAGACTGGTCCTTGATGACATCCTTGAGCAGCTGCTCCAACTTAGAGGTGCTAGAAACACATACAGACAATGAAATAAGAAACAAACTCATTTGTAACAACACCAAGAGTCACCAAATATTTCAGAATTAATACCACCTGAAATATAAAATCTCTACACTGAAAACAAGAGAACATTACTGGGGCCTCCCTGGTGGTGCAAGAGGTTAAGCACAGGACTATGAAGCAATCTGCAGCCTCTGCAGTAGTAGTTCGATCCCCGGCCAGGGAGCTACCCACATGGCTCAGCAAGCCATTCCTGTCTCACCAACTGCTCCCCACAGTAGTGTATTTCAGTCAGTCTGCCATTCTCTTCTCTCCCCGGACTCTATCTCACAAGTCAGAGAGACCCAGATTTCCATGTGAACACATCTAGCTTCAAGGATCACACCCGAGCTTCATCTATGGCCCTGTAGTCAGCCATTCCAGGCTAGCGGGACAAAGACAAGAAGCCTGTATAATTCCTTATGTGGATACCAAGCCCTTCGCACAGGGAAGTAGGATGTCCTAGATGTCTGGAGTGTGATCTAAAAGAGAGAAGGGGAAGTGGGCCTCAGGTGGGTCTGTTTTAATCCCACAGAAACATCTAGGGAAGGCTGCTGCATATGAGGTCCAGGGCCTCTTAGCTACAGTGAGGCCTCTCTTGCTCATGTTTAAGGAGGCACTGGTTTTATCATTTTCTATTCTCATCAAAAGTGCCTATTCCGGGCTTCCCTGGTAGCGCAAGAGGTTAAGACGCAACCTATGAAGCTGTCTGCAGTCTCTGCAGCACAAGTTTGCTCCCTGGCCGGCCAGGGAGCTACCCAGCTCTTGCATGCATAAAATAAAAAAAATTAAAAATCTTTAAAATAAAAAAGTGCCTATTCCATCACCATAATTAAAACTGAATATTATCAATTTCAAAAGAATTTACCAGATTATTATGTGAAAAATCACAGTATTATTTCAACGTGAATTTTTACAATTATTATTAATCATTTTGGTGTTTGCTGTCCATCCAGATTTCTTTTGTGAACTAAGACAACTTTAATTTTTAAGTTGTTTCTATTGAATTGAATTGAATTTTTGTATATTATGGAAATGAGCAGTTTATCTCACAAGTTATAAACACAGCCTCCTACTGGATTTCCTTTTGATTGTATTTATTTATTTATTTATTTTTTAAAGATTTATTTTTTTATTCAAACAAGAACTGGGGTACAGGCCAGAGGCATGGGGGGGTGAGAGGATTCACCAGAGACAGACTGAGGAAGCAGAACAGGCAGATTGAGTGAAATACACTGCTGAGGGGAGCAGTGGGTGAGTCAGGAGAGGTCTGCTACACCATGTGTGTTGCTCCCTGGCCAGGGATCGAACTCGTGCTGCAGTGGCTGCGGATAGCTTCATAGGTTGCATCTTAACCCCTTGCACCTTCAGGGAGGCCCTCCTTTTGATTGTATTTAACATAGGGTTGTTCACCTTGGAGTTTTAATTTTTAATTTTTGTGTTCAGGATTGGTAGTCTTTTCCTTCAAGCATTTGTGTCATGGTGAGAAATATATCCCTTCCAAGATTGTAAAATTATACACCTATCATGCTTTGTTTTCTTCTAGTGCCATTGTAGTTTCATTGTTTTTACATTAAAGTATTTGATCCATCTGAAATTTATTTTAAAGTAAGATTTGATTTTGGGTCTCATGCTTCCCTTTTATTCCAAATGGCAAACTCATTATCTTAACTGTAATTATGAAATAATCCATCCTTTGACATAGATAGTATGACTTACATGTGGTATAATCACATTTTGTCTCTTTAACATTCTAAAATCCTCAAGCATGAGAGTGTCTCATATTTCTCTTGGGGTTTCCATGTTAGTAGGCAGATCTCAGGCATTCAAAAAGTACTCAGGTGTAAAATTTGAGAATTTGCTGTCATCTAGAGAGAAAGTGGTTATTGTGATGATGAAATGATCATATCTATAAGGTTGAAGGATAGCACTGTCATGTATTAATGTACTAAAAGTAATTATTTTTAGATAGCTTTTCAAAAAAATGTATGTATAATGCTTTATTTAACAATGGTATTAACAATATATTAAAAAGAAGAATGGGTATTACTGTTGTAGCGCAACCCCGATACAAAACCGGGTGCTTGACTGTGGGTCCTCACCCGTGCGCTTAAAAGGACTTATCAATGCTCTACTGCAGGCACATGCGAAAGGTTAATAAAGGGTTTATTTACAAGGGAAGGGGAAATGAGGAAATGTACAGCTCAGGGAGAAAAGTGGGAGACAAAGTTTTAAATGAGTCCTACCCGATCCGCCGATCTGGAATCCCAAATGGCTCACTGAGAGCTGGCCGCAAGCCAGGAGCCGTGAAGCCAGGAGGCGAGCGATCGCGAGCCCCCCAAGGCCCACGTGTTTGGTTTTTATACCAAACCTGGCTGCCCAACTCCACCCTCAGGTCCCAGCCACCTTCCCTTTGGTGGTGACAGGATTTGTCTTTCCCAATGTCTTGATGACTTTAGTCTGGAGTGGGGGTGGGGTCCACAAAGCCTGTATGGGATTAACTCAGGACATCCTTTCCCCCTAACATTACCTTTTTGGTGAAAGGACTCTTTCCTTCCTTGCTGAATGCACGTATCACTTCTTTCCTCCCCACCCTCATCCTCCCCAAACCACGCAATGGTGAGCCAGTCAACAGCTGTGAGCCACAACCAACTTAGTGGCTCCTGTTTACTTCAGAAACTCTTCTGTTTTTTCATTCACAAGACTTACTGTCATGATCAATAGTTTCTTGGGCAAGTGGGATAAAACACAACACAAAATTTTTATTTGCTTGATTTTGTTAAAAATTTGAAAAATGAAGGAAAAACTTTTTCAAAGCCCGTGTTGATGTCATATTTACAGAAATGTAACCCTCACTTTGTTAATTTCACTGGGTCAAGGCCTGCAATTGTAACAGGGTGGTCCCCGGGAAAGGGGGAGGTTCCAAGTTTCCTGCCCCACCCAAAAAGGAGGGTGGAGCTGAGCAGAGAGAGAAGCTGCAGAAGAGACTGAAGAAGGAAGCAGAATGGAGAGCCAGAAGGAGACCTGGAGGAGGCGCATGGAGCCAAGAGACACATGAAGAAACTGCGATTGCCTTTTGGTTGTGGACTGGGTGACACAAATGTGGGTGAGAGACCCGTGGAGAGGTGACAGTGGTGGTTTTTGTCTTGATTTTGCTCTGTTCCTTCCAGATGTGTCTGGTTGTCTGATCCTTTTCTGTGGGTCCCCACTGGAAGATGCCTTAGACTTGTGGCAGGCTTTAGGGCCTTGCTCTGGGCCAATCCCATTTGGATGGACTTTTTACCCATGAGGGGACGGGTAACTTTGGGTGCTTGATTTAGAAACTATATTCTTTGCCTTTCCTGTATTGTTTCCTAACTGTGTTAAAGTTCCTTCCCATTAAAGTTACATATGTTTTGTGTTGATGCAGCAGATGGCAGAACCTATTTAGAGCAGGCAGGTTTGCGGGGTCTGGGCTGCCCCTCTCCCTGCCCTGTAACACAATGAGATTTCTAAACAGGTACTCTTTGTCACTTCAGACTCTGCCTGCTTTCCAGTTATTCCCGTGTGGGTCTGCTACTCCTAAGTAGCCTGTTCGACAACCATTTTATCACCTAGAGTTCTAAATGCTAAGCAAGGTCAAAATGGCCCGGTCAGTTGGATACAGGAGCCCAATCCTTCAAGGTGCCCTTCAAATCAAAGAAGAGCACAAAGCTGGATCACACTGGGAAGGCTATGTGTCACAAGGTATTGTTACAGGGCAGGGAGAGGGGCACTCCAGAACCCAAAAACCTGCCTGCTCTAAACAGGTTCTGCCATCCACTGCATTGCATCAACACAAAACATGAGACTTTAATGGGAAGGAATTTTAATACAATTAGGAAACAATACAGAAAAGACAAAGAATATGGTTTCTAAATCAAGCACCCAAAGTTACCTGTCCCCTCGTGGGTAAAAGTCCATCCAAATGGGATTGGCCCAGAGCAAGGCCCTAAAGCCTGCCACAAATCTAAGGCATCTTCCAGTGGCATCCCTTTCCACAGAAAAGGATCAGAAACAACCAGACAATTCTGGAGGGAAAAGAGCAAATTCAACATCAAGACAAAAGCTGTCATTGTCACCTCCCCAGGGGTCTCTCACCCACATCTGTTTCAACCAATCCACGACCAAAAGGCAAGCATAGTTTCTTCACATGTATTTCTGCTCCATGTGCCTCCTCCAGGTCTCCTTCTGGCTCTCCATCCTGCTTCCTTCCTTCCTCAGTCTCTTCTGCAGCTTCTTCTCTCTGCTCAGCTCTACCCTCCCTTGGGTGGGGCAGGAAACCTGGAACCTCCCCCTTTCCTGGAGACCACCCTGTTACAGTATGACTGGGAACAGGGGGGGGGGGGGGCGGAGGGGAGGGGTGCCGCGAGGACCCATGTATGACAAGGGGCCCCAGAAGCTGATCAGTGGAACATCTTATTGATAAGACTAAAACCATGGCTGGGGATTAGGGTGTGATCTCAATGACAATACCGAATCATCAAGTAGATAAGAAGTGCCTGGAGGGCAGACTCACAATCCCTAATCTTCTACATCCTTCCCCTTTATTTAATCTCCTTTCCCTTTATCTCCTTTTGAGCCTCCCCCTTATAAATGATACTGTGTGTCAATAAAAAAGGCCAGGATCTTGCTTTTCAGCAGCATCCTGCATTGTGTAGCCTGCTCCACAGACTCCCTTTTCTTTGTCAGTGTGGTGTTGCCTGACACAACTTTCCCAGAATTTCTAGACTGTACTGGATGGTATTATTACTCTGATTTTTCCTCCCACACATTGGAGAAGTACCCTATTTATAGTGGATCTGGGCTCATTAAGTGTCATTTCTGAATAAACCAACTTAACAAGTGCATTTTGAGCAAATCCTTGACCCAGATTGTCCTGGGTGGTTGAAGGAGCCTGTAAAGAGCCAGGGCTTTGAGAACAAACAGATCTAATTTTAAAAGATGGACCTGAAAAGTTACTTCATCTTTGAGTCAGTTTGCTCCTCTGTAAAACCTGAACATGAGATTTGGAAAGACCCTCAAAGGGACAAGATCAGTCACCTACAGCAGTCACCCACCTGGGACCTGGAAGGGAGGGAGTACAGAGAGAACTGCCAGGAATAAAGTCCACATGACAATTTACTGATTATGAGAAGGTCACCAGTCTGCGGTGTGTGCTTTTCACTTGAATCTCTACTTTTTCTGCTCATTTTTTTTGTTTTTGTTTTTCTTTGCTCATCTTTAAAATGGAGATAGAGGGCATCCCCTGATGGCACAGCAGTTGAGCGCCTGGCTGTGAAGCTGCCCGCAGCCTCTGCAGTGCTGGTTCAATCCCCAGCTGCCGGTGAGGGTCCAACATGGCGCGCAGACCTCTCCTGCCATGCCCGCTGCTCCCCTCAGCAGTGTATTTCATCAGTCTGCCTGTTCTGTTCCCTGCTCTGGCGAATTCTCTCACCCACCCACGCTTCTGACTATACCCAGTGCTTGTGTGAATAAATAAATAAATCTTAAAAAAAAAATGGAGAGAGCAACTGTACTTGTGTCAAAGGGGTCTCGAGAGGATTAAATGAGATAATATGGGTAATACACTTCCAGTTGCATTGGCACATAGATTTACTACTAGTACCGTTTCTGTTTTTTTAATTTCTATTTTTAAATCTGAGATAATGATTATCATGTCTTTTTCAGTCGTTTTAAGTGTTAAAAGAGAGACTGGGAGAGTCTAATCTCTATTATCAGGGTCACCTCCATATGGTTCCTCTCTCCAAATTTATGAACCCCTCACCTCCACTTAGTTTGTGAGTGTCCTGGGCAGGGAGGCAGAGTCCAAGGAGTCTTTGTCCTGGGAAGTGACGGCAGGGAGGATGCCTGGGAAGGGGAGGCTGCTGCCTCTTTTCTGGGGCCTGTAGGCCTGGCATCCAGTGGGGGTACTCTGCTTGAGGCTTGGACAGCATGTCCTCTTCTCCTGCTGGCGGTCATTACTCTTGTCAGGCTGTTTTCTACAAGGGTCTATCCTTTGTGTTCTGGCTGTGTCTTGGCTGTTCTCCAGCTATTCCATGCTATGTTTCTATAGCTTATCCTCACCATTGTCATCTAGTCTCCAAACTTCTTCCTGGGGTGTTTCCAACTCAGAAGTCTAGTCCTCTTGGGAGGGGGGCATTGGACATTTTCTGCCACCAGTATTACCACTATGCTGTAATAAATTGTCACTTTCTTTTCAGGCCATCTGGGTTGGTAGAAATCTGCTCCAGGAGGCCAGATAAGGTCTTCATGTTGGACTTAATCTGCATCATCTCTGGATGATCTGTAGTTTTTACTTCTCTATAATTGATTGTGGTTAAGCTGTTGTGGATCAGACAAAGAGCTTGACATGTTGGTAGTTTTGATACATTGGACCAAGGGGAATGTTGGGGTTTTGTGTTAAAAACTCAGTCTCTACCTTGCCTGGCAGACAGGGATGGAATGTTTTGAATAGGTAAGGGGAACTGAAGAGTTACCTTTGAAACCAGGACTGGGACCTTGGATAGACAGGGGAACCAAATGATTATTACTGAATCAGGGCTGTGAAGACCACCTGTGGTCGTTAAAGGCTGTAGTAAATTCTAAAAAAATGCAGGGACTAATCACAGTGTTGACAGCAGCCAGCATAGACCGGTGTCCTAATCTTAGAAAGCCCACATGTTCAGAGTATTAAAAACTGCTTCAAACTTCCCTTGCTGCGCAGATACCTTCATCTCGCCCCCTGTTTCTCTACGGGGTATAGGGTAAGTGAAGATTGCTCAGGTTTTTACGCCATTAGCCTCTGTGACGATCACTGTGGCCTTGAATACAGGATGTGCTTGGGAGCGTGGGCTTGGGTTGCTTGCCTGATAGTGGGCACCTGGAGTGTGGTGTGACCGTTTTTCAGTGGGCACACCTGAACCTGGAGG